>NC_134312.1:25414836-25737409 GCF_964195595.1 Calonectris borealis
TTGCTTCCCGTGATGTCAGGCTCAGGCACTTTCCCTTGCTGCTTATGGGAGACTGAGTAAGAACAGAAACCTTCTCCCAAAGAGAGGGAAATAAAAGGTGTTTGGCAAAAGTTCCTCCTGTTCTTCTAGTTCTACCTTTCTTCATATTCCTCATCCTGTGAATATAAACTCACTTACTGTTCCAAAGCTTTCCAGATATCTACAGGGGTTTGAAACAGGCTGCTTTGTTTGCCCTGATTAAGTGGAATCCATCTCTGTGTTGGCTGCCTGAGAGTCTGAAATTTCATCTTTGCTCTAATTAGAACAATACATTCCAGCATGGACCAAGACTCAGGGCATATACCAAAGCAGTCAAGCAATCATGCTCCTTGGCTTCCAGTGTTTCTTCAGGCTCACCTCATTGCTATGAGCGGAAACAGGTGTGTTACAACCACAGCAAAAATTCCAAAACAAGCATCCGTTTCACTACATCAGTACATTTGCAATGGCTTGTACCATACGGCATTCACAATGATTGCTGAACACCACTGGTGTTAAAAAGGGCAAACAATGAGAACTGCCGACTTCCAGGTAACTTCTGCTCTACCAGCCCCCAAGAGCGGAGCTCCTGGGCAGCTGGAGGCCTCGGCAGTTTGCAGTTCACGTGCGTGCTGTGCTCCACAGCTTCCAGGGAGAAACAAGAGCTTAGCAGTGATAGCAGGGTACTTTAGCATTTCTTATCTTCAGGGTATGCTTTATTTTACAATTGCCTTTGTTTTTTTCACTTAGAATAAAATCTTGACCCCAGGAAACTTGATAGGAAAGTTCCCACTGATTTTAGCTAAGCTAGGATGTCAACTTAATATTGTAAAATGGGAAAGCAAAGCAAAGGTTTTAGAGACAAGTAACATTTTTTATTACCCTAACTGACACAATTGGAAAAAACAGGTAAGTTTTTGAGTGAACAAGCTTTATAGTTCCTATTGCATGAGGTTAAATATTCATCTGAAGTTAAAATATACATAAGCATAAGCTAAACACAGCAGGATGAATATTTTAACTAATCCCCAAATTAATCACACTTTTCAGAATTAATTTTGAAAATACCACTCATTTCAGGCTTCCATTTTTAGGTTGAAACTGAAAGCACAAAGCTCCACCACAACCAAAACACTGAAAAGGAAAATAAACAAAACAAAGACTAAAAATACCCTTGTGATTTGCTCTAGGTTATTTTCTCTGCCTAAGCCATCACAGTGCAATTGAAAACCAGCTAAGAAGAGATCCTCATGTAGATGAGGTAGCAATGGCTCTCTTGTTCTGGTTTGTATTTTAGTTCTTATTTTCCATGTTTATTGCAAGCAGGTAGGTGCAAAGATTGTGAGTTCAGATGTCTGGCTGCATTCAAACTTTCTTGAATTTGAATTCCAGTGAGGAGAAAAGGAGCAGAGAAAAACATGATACATGATAAAATTTGAAACAAAACTTTTAAAAACTAATCCTGGTTGCTAAGTAACAAAAACATACTTAACCTTTGCTAATGATTAACAAACCTCAAAATTCACATAAGCCAGGAAACAAATAGCAAAGGAGTTTTGCAGACGTTCTTTTGTTTTGGGAGTTTTCCAGGTTGCTTACAGTTTTTGCTCTTCTAAAATTTGTAAGGAGATAAGAGGGAAGAAATTTCCCAGATTACTGAACTAAAGAAGGTGTTGTCCCCCTGTGGAAATCTAGCAAGTGATATTTGTGTTCTGAAGATATTTTTCTTTCCCTGAATGATACTCACCCTGAAATGAGATCTGAGCCTGAATATACCAAGCTAGCTTTAGGGTAGGGGCCTATTTTTGCAAGGTTTATGTCATGTACTCATCACTGCAAAGACACTGTGCATAACCTTTGCTTTGACTGATAAGAGTCAATTGATGATAAGAGTATTCACGAATATTTTCCCTGTCAGGTCTTTATCCTTTTCCTCTCAGCATATGTAATCACAGATATTGCTTAAACACTATTATTTCTGCCCTTGAAAATGTCTTACTGCATGCGCTAAAGTTAAACCTGGTCTATCTCATCTGCATATCTCCAACTTCATTTATAAAGCCTTTATCACTGTTTTGCTAATTTTCTTGCAAACTTCCTACAGAATAGTATATAAGGGATCAAATTAATTTCTCTCTAGGGGTCAAGCTGTTGGATAACCTACGGTTGTACAGTGGGGTACAAGCATGAGGCCATGAAAAACACATTCCAGATTTGTCTTGGATAACCATGAGACCATAGTTCAATCCACAGCTATCAATGCCTCCAATGCATAGAATCATAGAATATCTTGAGTTGGAAGGGACCCATAAGGATCACCAAGTCCAACTCCCTGCTCCTTGCAGGACTACCTAAAACTAAACCATATGACTAAAAGAGCGTCATTCAGGTGCTCCTTGAACTCTGACAGGCTTGGTGCCGTGACCACTTCCCTGGGCAGCCTGTTCCAGGGACTGACCACCCTCTCAGTGTTACTTCCTAATTAGTTTTTGCCTATAAAATTCTCAGGAAATCAGAGACTTTATAAGACAACCTGTCTCTTTGCCTATCTAATGAAGCCTAGCTAGATTAGTTTAGATTTATCCTTTATTTATGGCTCCTCTAAGTCTGCTGTGCTTATCTGCCTATTTAAGAATGGGAGAAGCAACAACTTGCAGTTAGGAAAGTAACGAATTTGTGTCTGACTCATTGTAAGATCCTTGATCTCCGTGCATTTCTGCTGTGTGATTCCATTTCTGCATCTAGTGAGATCTTTTTATTATTGTTTTCTACTCTACTTTCCTTTTCTGTCTTTCATTAGCAGGCAGTACATCCTCACAGGGTACACTGACATCACGTAAAGAGTTGGTGTCTGTTACTGTCACACAACCTTTGTTTGGACCATCAAGGATGGGGGAGTAGGACAGAGCTTTCTTATTACCTCCGGCTCAGAATAGAATGTCACACACCTGTTTACCGGAAAACAAGATAGTCAGTAAAACTGGTTGGGTATTTTGGGGATGCTATGCTTTGTTCTCAGAAAAATAACAGTTTATTTAAGTTGAAACATTGAAAAGGAGCCGTGTTGACAATTTTGGATCTAATTTCTTTTATAAAAATACAAATTCCAGTTTCCCAGTTTGAAATTATATTTAGCTTCATAATTTAAGCTAACAAGAGAAATGTTAAAAATGAACCAATATTTAAAAACTATTCAGAGTCAATTGGAACACTATATTTTGATTGCCACAAACAAACAAAAAAATACAAATATGATCATGATTGTGCCAAAAGCTTTCAAGATGTCAAGTATTTATCTTGAGCTTGGAAAGGAAATCCTTTCGATATCACAAAAACTTTCTTGGGATGAAAAGCTTACTTCCTGGAAAAATTGAAAGAAAAGTTTGGCAGTACTTTTTCTCAAAAACAGGCCAAAGGACAAACAGACTAAGGATAGGAATGCCAGACAGATCACTAATACCTTGACAATTTATGTCTTTATCAGTTCTAAATTTAAAAGCTTATACTCCAGTAGATGGCAATTTAAACCACCCATGGACTAAGATACTAAAGATTAATTCCCCCGCTGATCTTCAGAAAACCCTTTGAAAATCTAGATTTGGAGGAGGTACTGTATATCAGAGACCCAGATGTAAAAAACAGTTTTCATAAATCTGTTCAATAGGTGTAAAGTTTATTTCATTTATTTGTGACATCTCTAAGTTAGATGCCTAAGTCTTAGCTGATGTTGTGCTCCGTTTCTAATTGAGGGATAAAAAGAGGCATCTCCTGTTGATGGCTTACCAGGCTTATACTAGAGATGTATCTTAGAATAAGCTGAATTGCTCTGCTCACATATTTGCCCATGTAGATGGTTAAGGCACCTAGGATATCTAGCTTAGGCTTGGAGGTCTAAGGTTTGGGCACTTAAGTAAACACAGATGATGTCTCAAGCTTGTTTGGTTTATTTTGAAAACATATATGACCAAGATGATGATGTCTTTCTCAGATTGCCATGATGGTTGAAAATGTCTCTCCCTCATGTACATGCTTTACCCATGGTACTGGGTAAACACAGCTGTGTATACTACCTACTCATGTCTGGGGAAATGATTAGATCTTCATGTAGCTCTAGATATGATTAATCACAAATGCAAGAGTTTTATTAGAACTTCCAATGTACTAAAATGCTTCCAATGTAAGCAAACTGAAATTGCCCCAGGATGATGGATGCTATCATAATAGCTTTGAAGCTATTGCCTTTCTTCATAATAGTGCTCTTTTTAAAAAGTATTAAACACCAAATTGACTTAAAAGATCTGAAATCAAGAAGAGAGTTATAACATAGATTCATTTTACATATATATTTTTGGAGTTTTAGAATTTCAGAGAAAAACTGAACTAGGTAAATATGCTCTCCTTACTGATATTTACAGTTAAGAACTCATATGAAAGAGGAGAAAAAATTGGCCATATCCTGCTTGGGTTAATAAGGTAGACAGAAGAATCAAGGCTGACAAAATCAGGTAACAGACTGCCACAAACAATAAAAACAATTTTAATGAGTTCTCCTTTTCCTGTGAAAAGTTGTATGAAACTAGCCAATGCACTAGAAAATGAAGGCACTGATGGGCTAGAGGAAGCATGATGCACCAGTCGCTAAACACTCCAGACGTGAGACTTTGTACATTTGCAAGCTATAAGGACACACAACTGAAGAGAAATTTCAGGCAGCTAAAAGTTTGTGCAAAATAACTCACCAGGCTGAAATGCTTCCTGCAAAAATTTTCTGTAGAAAATTATCAGTGCCACGGCTGAGATATCAAGCTTTGTGCTATAAAAAGATTAATCCTATAAACTTCCAAATAAAGCATGGCTCTCCTTATTCTGTTAATCTATGAGAAATGCATAGAGATACTTACTGGTCTATAGTTTTAAACAGAATAAAAAACCTTGTATTTAAAATATAGTTATTTATATTTCCAAGAGATATATGCCAAGTAAACTGAGTTGTCGAGAGGTTAACATGACACTGGAAATGTACTTGCGCTCCCCTGCACTCCTTCCCTGACACACTCAAAATTTTTGTCTTTTATACTAGATGTCTTACTTTTTTTATAGAGCTTGAGAATTTTTTGTGGGCTTGCACTGAGTAAGATGAGGGGAGAATGACAGGGGAGAGTCAGAACTTCAACTCATTAGTCTAATTGTCCCCCTCCAGATCTCAGTTTCTGAATATGAATTATATCTTGTTGCCCCCTTTCTGCCTGCCTCCTACACATAAACCTTCACACATACACACCTTGTTGCTGATCATTTCTAGACTTATAGCAACTGCCTTAAATTAATTTACATTTTCAAGGGACAGTTACTCTTAACATTGAAAGGGACTAGAGATTTAGTTTTCTAAACAAGCTCCTTCTTTCCTCCTTGCAGCATCTTCACAGGAGGGGAAATTCCCTGCTCTGGCACAATTCAAAGTCTAGTTCTGGAGTTATGTTCAGAATTTAAATGGTCTCATGCGGCACTGTATAGGTGAAACTCACTCGTATTCTCACAAAACAGTTTATTTTTCAATATTCTTTTTGAAATTTTGCATCAGCTACCTATGTTCCTCATTAAAATTTGAATTTGTTTTCAAGAACCGTTGCCAAAACTCCAGGCATTATACAAAAGCAAGGAAAGCCTCTTAGAAAACAATAGAAAAGGTTTACTATCCTGAGGAAATGTGGCCTTTGAGCCAAAATCCTGGGTCAGAGTAGACTGAGTATCTGATGTACACAGGGAAATATATGTTCACAGACTTGACAAAGAAAAGACACTGAGTGATATTTTCATGCCTGGCAGAAAATAAACAACACTCCATTTACAGAAGTTTAACTCTTTTATCACAGAAGGCTTAATCAGCCTCCTACTTTGCTACATCCAGTACTCCAGAGCCAATTCTTTCTTCTGTATAAATGTTCGCATGTGTGTCTATACAAAGGAAATCTCCCCCATGATCAGATGTCTCCTCTGAAATCTGATTTCATTACCAAAGCATCGTGGCTACTGGACAGCTCAGACAGAGGCCGAAGAGGGACAGACAGGCTGATTTAATCATTTGCCTGTCAGAATAGAAAATGAGTTCTCAGTTCTACTGCCATTAGCATTTCAAAGAGAGTGTGACAGGAATATGTAGTTTTAAAAAATAATAATTTTGCTTCTTCCGAGATGCAGAATCCAGTTGTTTGAAACTAGCACCAAAAGAAAAGCAGAGCGCATTACATATAATCCAAATGTGCTGACACCCCTGATCTCCACTTAAAGGGTGGATATGACAAAAATGTTTGAAATTCTATTTGATTTTTGAGCTATTAATTATTTCAGCAGCAGTAATACTTCAAGAGAATCTGACAAAGCAGTAACAAAACCACAGAGGTTAAGTATGAGATACAAAAAAACCCACCCCTGCAGGATAGTGTTCAAAATGGCCATAAGGCATAACCCGGTACTTAAGATCAAATGATCCAAAGTGAGCTGCTGCTGAATCTAAAATTCACCAGGCGCTTTTATTTTGGCCCTGAAAGTTCTCTTGCCTTTGGCACCTGACCTTAATCTCACGGAGACACCCTCGTCACTGACAGCACCAAGTCCTACTCAAGGCAGAGCTGTTATCTCTCAGACTCACAGCAAATGAAGGGGTGGCAGCGATCCGTACAGTTGGATCTTGCCAAGTGCTACCATCCAGGAAAGCAAGATCAGGGTTTAATTCCCTCCCTAATTTGACGGGATTCAAAGCCATATCCCCTACAAGAATGCTGCAACCATCAGGCTACAAAATACTACCAAGTGGATGGAAGCATCCTATGAGCAGACCCAGTTCATGCTTTTGCTAAGGAGAAACAGGAATTCAGATACTGCCTGTGCTCGTTCCTCTATTGATTAGCTCCAAGCAGCTCCCTTGCAAAGGGATTTTCTGTAGACCCAGCTAAGACAGCCAGATGCCTCAAGTCACTCATCATTGAATCATCTTTATAAGGGAACTTAACCCTTTTCCCTGACCACATTACAAAGAATATAGTGGCCCTAGTTTGACCCTCCAAGTTATCCTAACGGGGTTAGTGCCTAATTTTACAGTGTTGCAATATTTGATTCGTCAGGGTTTAAATGGCTTCTTTTGATCTCAACCTTACTGCATAAGGCCCTCAAGAGATTCCTGTAGAGTAGAGATAAAAATGTATTCCCTGTGGCTATATGGAAGTTTAGAATTTTTTTTTTTTTTCGGTAAATATGTCCTTTGGCTTTATGAATGCCTCCACAGGACACAATTTTGTATGAATTACCCTGCATCAAAATCAAAAGGGATTCCAAAGAAAAAAGTCTCATTTCTAACCTGAATGCATGAAAAATTAGTTCCTTCATTGACTGAAAGGCTACTTACTGTGGGATCTAAGCATGTTGTTTACTTCTGTAATTGCCATATCGTTCATTACAAATTATCTTATCCTGTGTCATACCTGTGGATGCTTGGTGGGTACCCTTAATATTTATGCATATGTACAGATTCTTTCATCTTGGGAGGGGGGCTGTTTACGCTCTTACATTGATCAAAATTTTCTTTCACAGAAAGAATTTCTTGCACAGATTAAGGGCAATTATTATGGGCTTAGGAACAAAATGCCTCTGCACTGCTGGTATTTTCAGAAACTGAATACAGATCAAATTCCTGGCAAATAATTCCAGGCAACACATTTGTGTTCGTTTATTTTCTGCCATTGCAGTATATGATCTCCACTGTTCACTAAGTCTGACATCTATTTTTTCATGTTGATGAGACTTTTGCTTCACATCAACGTGAAGCAACAAGACAACTGACAGTTAGTAAGACTGGCCAGCTTTCTACAAACCTCCCCTTCTTGATCAGACTAGCTCACTGTGTTCCTGTTATCTTGTCAATTTTCTATTGACAAATTTTGTCCTCATTCATACCAAAAAAAGTCAATGGAGTTTATTACTTGTATGGGAGAGTGGAGTACTATCCTAAATCCTCAGTGAGTATTTAGGAGTTACTACCCAAAACACTATTGGAAGTTTGGATGTTTGGATTTTATAGCATGTCTTTTGGTGTCACGGACAGAGTGAAAGATTAAAGCTCCATCTCCATGCTGTTAATGGTGTGACTGCAGCAGGGTAGGAACATCAGGTTAGCCCAGGTATATCTATATATGCTTGACATCAAAAGTAAAGAAGTCATAGAGGCAGAAAATGAAGCCCATAGCTTAGGCAAGAAATCAAAGCAGTTGTTCAGAGTTTGGATATACAAGAGCTGCTAGTTCAGATGTGTATAACACATCTCCCATCGTATAGATGTAGCCAAAAAGCAAGATTGAGTGCAGCATGTCTCACATCTCATGTAACTTCTGCTGGATCACACAAAAAGCTGCTTGCAAGCACTTTAGTTCTTTCTATTAATTCAACCCCGATTAACCTGAGAAGAGTTGGGTTTTATGCCTGGTTCTGCAATGTGACTTTGGGGAAATCAGCTTTTCTTCCCTGGGTCTCTGTTTCCCTTCCTGTAAAATGGAATAATACGAGCTATCTAAAGTAGTCCAAGACCTAAGAGGGGAAGGAAGTGCAGAAGAAAAGCACTGTTATTTCTTCACCTTATCTACACTATAACTCATCTTCCAAACAGCTTTTTATTCTAAACAAAAGAAATTAATCAGAAGTTCAGCATTATCCTTGGCCCATCATGTTTCTATGGTTACGGAGCATGTGTTTTTCATCTGTAGAAACTAGCAAGAATTTTCCCATTTTAAAAGACAGCCATGCCGTGTCTCTCTGACCCTCCCTTATCAAGGACTGGTTATTCTCATTTTGCCAGTCTCATCAAGCATTGCACTGAAAGCATCTCCAAATTGGACTGCAGGACAAAGCATTTAAATACCAAGTAACCATTGTTTGCAGTAATACTCAGGAATGTCATCACAAAAAATAGAAATGTAGGAAGGGATGTTAAACTTTATCCCTGAAGGCTTATCAAGTCTCCATTTTTCAGCAGATTGGGCAAGCCTTTGCATGATGGAGGAACACAATCCTCTTCCTGCCAACGGCTGCGTGCCTTGGCCTTCCTCTCAAGCCTGTTGCATAGCTCATGTCAGAGACAAGCCACCAAGACTCATCTCAGATCCAATCCATCTTTGATATTTTCTCATGCCATTTGATTTTCTATATGAAGTGCAATACAATGCATATACAAACATATGTATTTTTATATATATGTATATACACAGTACATAAGCAATACATGTAAACACAAGCACACACACAAGCCCCTTTACTACATGAACCACCGTGAGGTGACAGATCCCTTTTCTCACACCCAACCGTTCCTTTCTACAATAAGAAGGCATCTTATGGATTAAACTTAAGTTTCCCTTAAGCATAAGCTTGCAATTTCCTTAACATCCTCTAAAAATACTACTTTTCTCTTCTCTATTCCCCTGTGAAGAAAAGCAACCCTTCCTTCTCTGAAAAGAAGCAAAGCCCATCCCTTCTCAGGGTAATGTCAGAATTTAGCTGCTGCTGAGCCAGCTCCCTCTTTATTCCGCCCCCTCCCAGTCCCCAACCTGTGTATTCCTCATTTGCATTCCTCTCCTTCAGACATCTGTGGGATTTTATCTGTTGCTGTAACATCAGTGCGTACGACCACATAAAAACTCCAAGTTAGTTTGGTGCAGTGATCTACCATGACTTCTTCACAGCATGCTGAACGGAGGGTTTTGTGATGACACAGAGAATAACCTCCACCAGTACTGTGCAAGATGTTCAGTGTGCTCTTGAAAGACTGACACCAATGCTGGATGATGTATCCATCTCTCTCCCATTTGAGAGGAAAACTCGTAAGCTCCCCCTAGGCCAATCATGACCGCCAAGCCCCAGCTTGCAGGCTTTGCTGCAAGTTTGTCCATCTGGAGTTGTCTGCATGTAAGCTTTGTTTCTGTGACCGCATCCCTCTAACAGAAACCTCTGCAGGTGCTTTTTCCAAGATTTTTTTTTTCCCAGAATTCTTTGGGAGCTTCCATCCTCCTTGTAAAGAACCCTTTACCGAAATACTATTTCCCTGATCATTCCCGGTCGTATTCCTTATTTTTTGCTGGACTACTGCTAACTCCACAGGGAACCACCAGGGCTTAAGGAACCTGCAAGAATGCCTGAATGCAGAAGCCTAGGAAAAAGTATAAAGCAGAATAAGCAAATATCCTTCCAAGCTTCATTAGAGGAAATGGAGATTTCCTCTAGTTCACTAAAGGCAACTTCTCTATGTTTAATAACTCTCACTGTACTTTTCTTCCATGAAGCAACACAGACTCACCTTGAACCCAAGTCAGACTTCCCCAGTATCCCAGAGCAAGGAGTTCTGGTCTAACTAGGCATAGGCTGAAGCACCTCTTCCTTTTGTTTGGCTTTGTACAAATCTCTACCACGCAATTTCAAAGCGTATTTCTTTGGACTACATCTTCAGTGCTAGTTTGTGTGAATTTGCAGTGAAGCAAAAAGGAGTAATAAATCAATAGCCGGCATGCTGTTCCAAATGATTGGCACTGCCAATCAACTGCCAGCAGAGGCTGGCGCTACAAGACATCATTGCTTTAAGAGCTAGATCAACTACAACTCACAGAAGAATAAGGTGTTGTTCACTTTTCTTCTAGACTACAGAGTTTAGAAATAGCATAAATATTTAACTGTGAAAGAAGGTTTACCAGGATGACATTTGCCACAAAAGGGGTAGGAGGATGAGAGCAGGAGTGCCTTAGAGAGAGACATGTCCCAGCATGTGTCTCAAAAGCTGCTGATTCAGCACAATAACTAAGTCCAAATGTTCTACTACTGCTTTATTTTCTGCCCCCAAATCCTTAGAAATACTGTCAGGGCCAGACAGCTGCTCAACCTCGCTCAGAAAGTAGGAAGGACAGAACCTGCTGGATAGGGATTTTTTTGGGGAAAGAAAAGGACTCTTCCCCTACAAACTTTCCAAGATGGGGAAGGATCTATTTCATGGTGCTCCAATGTGCCATCAGAATTGTACTACTCCCTTCTACATATTTGTGAAGGAGGACAACCAACCACTTCAATTTTTTTCACCAAAAATGCAGCCACACAAAATTTATAATACTAGATTGAACTTTAGAAATTAGTATTTGCCAAAAAACTGTATCAACACTCAGCTTCGTTGGTATAATTATAATCATTAATAATTAATGATTTTGTTCTGTATTTTCTCCCCTTTTAAATGCTTTTTTTGTTAAGCCATCTGTAGATTAGAGCTAAACTATGTATATTAATTTTAGATTGTAAAAGTTGAAATATAACTATTTCTATAGAATCTGACCAAACTGCAACACCAAGGCCAAAGTGTATTTAATGGGTCATTTTTTACTCCTTTGGAATCTTTGAGGAAGGACATAATTTTCCGGGAAGTTCTGAGAAAAGATCAATGAATCCCATTTTCAGCTGATTGATACAAATCAGCAGAGAAAGGTTACCTTCTGTTGACATCCATTTATACCAGCTGTAAATTGGGGGCCAAAGCTTTAGGTCTGGTTATGGTTAAGATTTATTTTTGTAGCTTATCAAAAGCTAAAATGTAGTTTTAATTAAAAACAAAACATAGTTTGATGATGAAGTGGTTGCCAATTCCTCCTTAATTATCACATTCACCAAATACCAGAGCTAGCTTGTCAGCATTTTAAATTTTCTAAGTGGAAAGAAGGAGAGGAAATAGATAAGATGTCAATTATAGCAAACTGCAATTAAGATTATTGGCAGATGAAGACCCTCAGGGAACTAGAGTCCCACACAGCAGTAAGCTTGATAATCAGATGGTCCAACCTTGCACTAAAGAAGTGAATGAGTCATGTTATACAATATAAATTAACCATTTAAAAGGAAAGTTTAAAAGCAAAATAGGATAGAGAAATACACACACAAAATCCTCTCAGTTTTTCTTGTCTTCTAAGGGACAAACACATTTCTCATCTCATCACAGGTTTCTTGACTACATGCAGAGCAGGGAAGCCAGGAGCTCCTGGCACACACCAGCCACGTCCTAGCTCCGTACCAGAGTGAGACCTGGGTGTGCTCCTGCCTGAATAACATCCAACAAGGGAGCCTGAGCATGCCGTCCCTAAGGAGACTAACCGCTCCCCAGCTTAGCTGGGGGCGGATCTGCTGGGCAGCCGTGCGAGGTTGTTGATGGCACCTGCGTGTCAGGACTCACCACAGCACACCCCCAGCAGAAAAGCCCAGATGCTGCTTTTTCCTTCTGTCATTAAACCACAGCAAAAGCAGCCAGCTGACCTCCTATGTAGATTATCATAACAAGAGAGACACCTGACGACTGATATTGAAGACAATATCAGAAAGTAGGGAGGCTTCCTGGATTACTACCTTCTGTGGCAAATTAATTCAAATATTACTGCAGTGAGAGAGAAAACCCTTACCCTCTGATACTGAAGGCAATACCAGTTGTTTAAAAATGGCGGCAATCTTTCCACCAGCCAGCGACTTTGTGCAAGAGCACTTGTGTCAAGTGAGAAGCATGAAAACAAGATTGTTTCAGTTCATATTTCCTCCCACCACATCTCTCAAACAATAATGAGGCTGGGGAGAAAGGAAGTTGTTGTAGTCTTAACAGCTGTAATAAAACATTCACACCAGCAGATACCATGAGGTTAAACTAGATGAGATAACTCAGTGCTGTAAACAGCATTTCTCTCCTTAACTGTGTAACCACCATCAAGGCTTTGCCATGAGAGAGATGCTGCGCTGCCTTTGCATTTCTTATTCTGAAAGGGATGCACAAAAGAGAACTCTACCCATTTTCCTCCCTATTAGCACTGCCTAAGGGGTCGTATAACTCAGAAATATTCATATGACAACCACATTCTCCCCCTCCTTTCAGCTTGGAGCTCCATGAAGCTGTGCTGTAATACCTTTTTATTCACTAAACTCTCTTTTAAATCAAAGTAATCCGTTCCTCTCAGTATTCAGAGTCCCATCTGCTTACTCAGGGGACAGGAGAAAATTGTCATTCCTTCAGTCAGCAATAAAGCACCAGCACATTTCAGACAATATTGGTGGGGTTTTAGCGTGACTTCTGCATTATCCTATGTTAGCTAAGTTCCCAACAGTAAAAGAAATTCTGCCCTCAATTTTTCTACTGACAACACTGCGGTGACAGGGACCATACAAGCAAATAGCTTTTACAGACAGCCTGATAGACCATATAGATAAACTAGAAGAGATATAAGATCATATTGTCTTGTGCATCCGTAAAATTTGTCACTGAATTCAACCAGCAGAAAATATATTTTTAGTGAAACCTATGCTGGAAAGAATAACACTCGAGTTCCAGAATGAAGACGGACTGGGCATAGAAACTGCTGTTTTGGTTCACAGAGGCAAGACATTGCCGTGGCATTTCTTCAGTGGTTACTTGAAAGAATAGGGAACTTAGCGCCCTGTGCGTAGAAAGAATGAGAAAACTTGGCAATTATTCCTAATAGTCATCAAGGATGACAGCTGCTTTTTTGCATGCCTGGCACATTGTGACTTCCAGCATCCACTGAAGATAACGGGGTTGTGCAGGTGACATCCGCATCCCAGTGACTGGTCTTGGGTGACGTGCTCCGTGGGTAACCAGGAGCCATGGTGCCTTATCAGTAGGTGGCACTTGCACTGTAGTTTCATAATCTCCTGAAAAACACCAGTTCACCAGGTGGGGGCGGGGGCACAACACCCTTCCTCATCCCATCTGCAGTGGTGGGAAGCTGTCCAGTGTTAGCGCAGAGTCGGAGAGTGGGCTCAGAGCTCAGGCTGCTCCAGGCAACATTTACTGCTTTGAAAGAGTTTTTAATTTTGAAAGAATTGTTATAGCTCTATACAGCTAATTAATATTGGACCCAAACTCTCAAGTAACTTCTCCTTTAATTTTTTTCTTTTTACTAAAACTTATGACACTACTTCGTCTTGGGAACTGACACATCTGCCAGCCTCATGCTGGTGATCTATTACAATAATACAGCATAGGAGTGACAGGTTCACTTAAATAGTATCAGAATTAACTAAAATAGCAATGGCTGGCAATTGGTTGGAATTATATACTATATATATGAGGGTTTTTTTAAGTAAGCCTAACTTTGGAAAAAAAGTACACACAATCAACTGAAAGGAAATGCAGGTTTCCCCCAGTAATCATTAAATTATACTTTCTGAGGGACAAGATGCATTCCAGTTTAGAAAATAAAGAATCATTGTGGTGAGAAAGACTTTCTGTTCAACCAGTGATACAGCACATGAAGGTAGTGGAGTGGATTTTCCTTTATTTGAAATCTTTACATCAGAATTATCTTTCCAAAAGACACACTGTAGCTTAAAGGGAAAATAATGGATTCAGTGCAAAAATTACTGGCTCTACTAAGTCAAGTGGTTAGTTTACTTGATCGCTGTGTCTTTCTACAGTTGAAAATATGTAACTTGCTGAATAAAGAACCAAGCTTAGTTAAGCTAGTGGTGTACGTAGACTACAGACAAAGGTTTTGCAAATTATCAGGACAATTATTTCACTAATGAGCAATCCTACTTTGTAAGTACTCTGATACGCCAGCCCAGATCTCATCTTTTCATTAAATAATAACATAGCAACAGACTTAGGAAACAGAAACTGTTTATTTTGGTGAAAGCAAAATGGATAAAGTGATGCAGACAACAGAAAAGGAATTAGTGATAATGTTTAAAGATTTTACTCACTTTAGTTCTGATCGAAAGGAAGTTTTAAAGTCCTAAATTGCATTATGCTTCCAGTTATTTTTCATATAACTTCTATTGTGCACATGACATGAATAGAAACCTGCCTGTAAACTGTAAATTATGAGCATCAAAAAGAATAAAGTGGTTGAAAGTTTGCTCCATAAGTCTTCATAGAATTTTGCATTCAGCCACAAATCAGGGAGTCACCAGGGTAGAGCACTTTCTTACAGAACCAAACTTAGATTTAGGTTAACTAATTAGGTTAACCAACTAATTCACAGCCTTATTTAGAGATTTGCATTACCCTCTGGAGTTCTCTGCTGTTTTCTCTTGGTAAGTGAGACACCAAGACTACCAACTTCTAATTTAGGTCCCCAAATTGAGCTTTTGTGTCCCCATCGTGTTCAGAAGATGAAAAAAAAATACTCTCTGAAAGAGATTTGGGAAGGAAGGGAGGGTAGGGAAGATTAAAGAAGTTTTGAGGTAAGCTGGGAAAGAGATTTCCTGCAGTGTTTCAGAAAAGCTGGATCCAATTTTGTACTTAACCTCAGGGAGTAAAAACAAACCAATTTTGAAGAGACAATAGGTATGTTTTAATGGAGTTACAGAGGTTTTGATTGCAAAAGTCCTTTTAAAGGTGTGTATATACACAATTAATTATTTAACAGTGTAACAAAATCTCAGGACTGAATGTAGAATGCTGATAGCCTCTCCAAAGTTAATATTGAATATAGCATTTCCATATGCATTTCTATATGCTTCTGGTATTGAATACAGCTTTTAACTTCAGTCCTTTTCTTCTTCCACTTTCTATCAAAAAAGAGAAAGTATTATGCAATTTACACATAATAGCTCTAGACTAGACAAGTTTTGAAAAGTTTTCAAAAGAAATTATGATAGTTAAAGTATTTCTGTATATTTTTTAACATTTTTTGAACTTTGCTTTCTAATTTTCTGAAAGTGGCAATGGGAAATAGCATCATGAGGGAAATTTATTTAAATGAATACAACTCATCATGAACTCTATATCCTTCTGAAATTATATGATAAGTATCTTCTTGGAAGTGATTATTAGGAAAGTGGGGGCCTATGACATCAAAACTGGGAGCTAGTTATTACCCTAAGAAGAGCTCAAAGTCAAAGCCATCTTTTGGCTGTAATGGGTATTAGTTGATGATCTCAACAGAGTCATGAACTAGCCTCCCAGTCACACCTGTCACTGGTTTAGCTCCTTTGGTTGCTCTAAAAACGTCCAAAGCAGGTGCACGCACCTGCTTACATGTTTCTCTCCAAAACAGGATGCACGTTGCCCTCCCAGTAATGTGGGGCAGTCCAGATAGCGGGCAGCACAAGACCTGCAGGCACAGCACATGAGCCTTGCTATTTCATCCCTCCATTTCTCCCCAAGATGTATCTTTTTTCTGTGTCACCAGCTAGCACTCCTGAAACCTCCTTCTTCAGGGAGTTCATCCCTCTCTTCAGCCCCTCAAGGCACATTTCAGTGGCTGAGAACTAGACAGCGTCTAAAATATCCTTGTATCGCCTCCTTCCTGATGGAAGAAAGAGGGAGAAGATCCCACTTACTGTACTGTGCCTTTTTACTAGTCATTGCTGACCCACTTTGTGATCTGATTGACCAGATTTTCTATGAAAAAGTACTATCCTCTCCTCTTCTTTGTATCAGTCCAATTAAAGCTTCTAACCTCCCTGAGGCAGGAGGATCATCCTCTCTCTGGCTGGGGAGGTGAAAACCAGAAACTCTGCGTGGCGACCTCCCTCCTGCCTGTGTATCCCACGTGCAAGGGGCAGACCGTGGGGCTGGCAGCCTCCCCCCATGCTTTGTCTGCAATAACCACAGTGTCCAAACAGCTCCCAAGAGTTACGCTGAGAGCGTATGCTGCCCTGGGATTTGACTGATATATTCTGCAGGGCTATCACGGCTCTAGAACAGGCATGACTCACAGTTGTGATGGTAGAAAACCAGTTATTGTGCTAATAAATGCAATATGGAAGAAGCTTCTAGTGCTGCTGTTGAAATGCTCTCTTCTACGAAGTGTACTCCATCCACACCCGTATCTTAATGGATCTCAGATAAAATTGAATGCCTTTCAGTCTCTTTCCACCCCCCTCTCTTCATACTCATGCTTTCTTCTTTAGTCATGCTTGTCAAATCCATGTTAAGTGGATAGTCACAGTTTACAGATTACAACTTAGCCTTTTTTTCATTTTTTTTCACCCAGAATATGACGACACTCTAGTTGGCCTATCTTATGTATATAGCTGTACAATACAGCTTTACAATTTTACACATAGTTGAACTTTGTTGTCCTGCATCTGCCATTAAACAGTGTTTGTACAATTCTGTTACCTCAAACATAAATATAAAAACATATTTAAAAGAGTAGCTATGCAAAATTTAATAAAATATGCTAGAAACCATTTATTTATATCTGTGGTACAATGTAAGCACATAGCAGAGGTTATCTTGAAAAAATGGATAAACATGAATTTACATTATATTAATTTTTAAGGTAGTCATTAATAAATAATATTGGAATCTGAATATAATAAATACTTTAGGAGTACATTAATAATAGTTACTAATAACCATTATGTAATTAAAATATTTTGTTTCCTGTGCATATGTTTATACATTCGTCAATGATCACTGGGTTTAAATGACTTCACTGTAATTGTACATTCACCCTTCATGTCATCTCGTCTCTTTTTTTCATACCATTTATTTATGCAATCATTCACCCTTCATGTCATCTCGTCTCTTTTTTTCATACCATTTATTTATGCAATATATACTTTATATCATTTATGACAAACTTTTCCCATACACTTCTCAGCTACTTCTCTGGACCATTCAAATCTTTTTCATTTGTATTCCTTTAGGTCAATCATTGAAAGACCTGATCCAGAGAAACCAAAATCCAGTTGAATATAATCAATCGACCTCAAGGAGGCCAGCAGCATCCCATTCACAATAGAAGTATTCCCTTCTGGCTCCTGTTCAAATCTTTGTATTTCTGAAAAGCGCTCACCAGTCTGGAAAGGGAAGACACAGAGAGAAACAATACAGAGAACGGAGAGTTTTGCAAAAGCCCAGGGCAATGGGCAACCCACTGGCACAAATGCGGGTGCAGATCCTGGAGGAAAGCAGCCTTCATGCCTGGCAGGGCTGTTGTAACCTGCTGCTGCTGGGAGGCATCCATCAAGCATTGCCACAAGTCACATCAGCTTAAGCCACCCTCACCACCACTGGAGAAGCAAGGCTTAATTCAATCTCTTATCAACCCTCAGTGAATACAACTGGAAGCGCTGCTTGTCTTCACGTTTTCCCTCTGACATTTAACACTAAGGATTTCTGCAACCCATCTTCTTCTTTCCTTTCTCTCTTTTTTGTTTTTAATTTTTCATTTTGAATTTTAGTAGTGAAACAGAAACGACGCTTAGCAATTCCTTCATGGGTTTGTCTTTCAAGTAAGATTTGCAAAGCCCTGTCCTTGGCAGCAAGTGCTTTCCCCACTCCAACAAAGCCTCTACTGAAGAGCACTGCTTACTGTGTGACGGCACTGTCCTTACAGGAATCAGTGACATGTGGAAAGATGCAGAGTTTAGCACTAGGACTTGTATGAATATTCCGCTTAACTATCTATGCCAAGCTCTCACTGCCATAATTAGAAAAGGCTTCCAAATATCGTAACGAAAACGAAATGTGTATGGCTTTCTGGGAGATGTCTAGCAATCTCACTTCAAGTATTATGATTTCTTTCTTACACTTTTCAGTATTGTTTTTGCTGTTTGTAGCAGATGGCTAGTTTATCTCTTTTGCCCTTTGTGCAGGAATTTTTGTTGTTACTGTTGTTTGATGAAAAAACTGGCTTTCAACAGCGTTTTTAATTTAACTGATGTACTTTTTGGGAGATGGGTGAAACTTCAAAATGTTTGTTGAAGCAAAGTGTCTGGTCACAGACACACATATTTAAAATGAGGAACATGTACAAGGCAATTTGGTTAGGATGTGCAGAACAATGGACTGAAAAAAGCTGCTGTTTATAAATGGCTATTTACATAATCTGCCATTTCTGTTATCTGCAACACTCTGCACAACAAAATTACTTCGAGCAAATGAAATTTAAATGTCACTATATGAACTAATCTTAGCCAAAGCATAAGAAATTTAAATTAGCTCATAGTTAAAGCAGCTTGCATGACACACTTAGAAGATGAAGTAATCTTTTCAGCAGGACAAGGATGGTGGCTCAGCCCTGATCTTTGCTCAGCTGGTAATTTGGCCATCCCCCCGTATTTTGAAGGTGAGAGGTGTCATTCTTAAAAGGTGGCACACCAGCCTGCCAAAAAAACACACTTCTCCCACAGGGGACCCACCTGCAGGTCACCTTATGCTTCAGTTTGAACTATTGAACAAAGAGGATGTTCTCCTTTAACTGCACAATAATTGATATTGTCACATCTGGGGCAACTAACCAACAATGAAAAAATGTTGAGCATTATGGGTTCAATCCCCGCAAGTGTCTTCTAGCCCTGATTCAGCAAAGCAATTAAAGCTATGCTAAATGGGAAGCATGTGAGTAGTCCCACTGAAATTCAAAAGTACCTTGTGCTCTTTAAAATAAACACGTGCTTACAGTCTCTGATGAATTAAGGCAAGAATGAGCACAAGTTTGTGGGAGCAAGCCTGTATTTTGCCTTGTTGATAACAAGGTACTTGTTCAGGACTGTGGGTCCCAGTATGCTTTCTGAATGAACTGACACAGTATCTATACCACTAACAACAGTATTTGGGGAGCTGGTATAGATAGAGGAACACAAAGTAAGGTATGTCCTCTGACCAGCCACCAGCAGTCTTTGCTTGTGGACACTCAGCACTCATTGCAGAAGCACATGGACCATAGGAAGTTCAACCACAGCCTTCCTCTCAAAGATCTTATGCAGATCAGCATAGCATGGGCACTTATGTTCAGTTGCAGCCAAGAACCACACCTGCATGCATGTATCCCTCATCTCTTTAATTTTGGATCCACACTGCAATTTAGTTTGTACAAAGCCAGCTCAATCCAGGTGATCCAGTGTAGCTTCACGCTAGAACAGGGGGAGAGTACGAGAGAGAGAGAGAGAGAGGAGCTTTCTAATCCCCAAATCCACCAGTACGAACACCACTTTTGCAGATGTTGACCATGGTTCTTTTTCCCTCCTACACAGGTCCTTAAATATACACGTTGTACCATTCATACACATCTTTTTGTAATGGGATCCATATATGGATGATAATAACACAATCATGGAGATAAATAATTAGGTTACAAAGTCTGCTGAGGACACTAAGGTAAGCATAGACAACTGCCACCGTTGTGCTGGTTTTGGCTGGGATAGACAATTTTCTTCCTAGTAGCTGGTACAGTGCTGTGTTTTGGATTTAGGATGAGAATAATGTTGGTAACACAGTGATGTTTTAGTTGTTAGAATGTGCTGGCTTTGGCTGGGAGAGAGTTAATTTTCCCCATAGTAGCTAGTATGGGGCTATGTATTGGATTTCTGTTGAAAACAGTGTTGATAACACAGGGATGTTTTCGTTACTGCTGAGCAGTGCTGACACAGAGTCAAGGCCTTTTCTGCCTCTCACCCCACCCCACCAGCGAGAAGGCAGGGGGTGCACAAGAAGTTGGGAGGGGACACAGCTGGGACAGCTGACCCCAACTGACCAAAGGGATATCCCATATCATAGGACGTCACGCTCAGCATATAAAGCTGGGGGAAGAAGAAAGAAGGTGAGGGGACATTCGGAGTGATGGCGTTTGTCTTCCCAAGTAGCTGTTACGCGGGATGGAGCCCTGCTTTCCTGGAGATGGCGGAACACCTGCCTGCCCATTCATTCAGTAGTGAATGAATTCCTTGTTTTGCTTTGCTTGTGCACGTGGCTTTTGCTTTACTTATTAAACTGTTTTTATCTCAACCCACGAATTTTCTCACTTTTACCCTTCTGATTCTTCGTTTGAAGCCACCGAGGCGAAGGGCTGTGGGGCGGAGGATTGCGCCGGGGGACCCTTCCCAAAGCGGCAAAACCGCGGCAAAAACCGCGAAGGCAAAAGCGCAGGGAGCGAGAGGGTGCCCCAGCCCCCCTCCCCCGAGCCGGAGGAGCGAGCCCCTGACGAGCGGCAGCTCTGACTCAGCGCGGGCGGGGCCAGGAGGGACAGCGGCCAAACCCCCTCAGGCACAAGAGCAGCCCCCAGGGAGCGCGAGCGACCCAGAGCGGGCAAACAGGGCGTGGCGCGGCAGAAGGGCGTGGCACGGCAGAAGGGCGTGGCGCAGCAGTTGGCGCAGGGAAGGCGAGCGGGCAGGGCGCAGCCCCCTCCAGGCTCCAGAGGCTAGCTCAGCTCGTGGTCGTCGCCCTCCCAGAAGAGGACCTGGCCATGGTTTCCACTCAGCCGAAAGCCATCGCCAGAAGGAATGTGGTGACCCAGACGGAGCCCCCACACAAACACACATCTGTCCAGGCCTCCGGCTGCAGGGAGTGCCTGAGGCTGTCCCTTGTACAGGAGGGCAGCAGAGACAATGCCTGTGTGCGTTGTGACCAGGTGGATGATCTGCTCAGCCTGGTGGCAGAGCTGAAAGAGGAAGTGGAGAGGCTAAGGAGCATCAGGGAGTGTGAGAGGGAGATAGATTGGTGGAGCCGCACCCTGCCATCCCAGAGGCAAGGGCAGCAGATGGAGGCTCCACAGGAAGCAGAGGATCCCCTGCCCTCTTGCCACCAGGCAGAAGGAGGGGACCTGGGAGACGGGGGGGGGAATGGACACAGGTCCCTGCTCGGGGTGCCAGGCGAACCCCCGCCCAGCCTCCCTCACCTCAACCTTCCCAGTTGCCTTTACACAACAGATACGGGGCTCTGGAACTTGAGGGCCAGACAAACGAGGATGCAGATGAAGGCCCACCCAGGGGGTTGCCCAGGGTGAGTCAGTCAGCCCCACGCATTACGACTGCCTCTGCTAAGAAAAAAAGGAGGGTAATTGTCATAGGTGATTCCCTTCTGAGGGGGGCGGAGGGCCCAATATGCCGGCCAGAGCCATACCACAGGGAAGTCTGCTGCCTCCCTGGGGCCTGGGTTAAGGACATTACTAGGAAGCTCCCTGGTCTGGTACAGGCCTCCGATTACTACCCACTGTTGGTTGTACAGGCTGGCAGTGAGGAGGTTGCAGAGAGAAGTCCTGAAGCGATCGGAAGGGACTTCAGGGCACTGGGGTGATTGGTGGAAGGATTGGGAGCACAGGTAGTGTTTTCCTTAATCCCTTCAGTGGCAGGGAAGAATACTGAAGGAATAGGAAAAGTCACCGGATCAACACATGGCTTAGGGGCTGCTGCCATCGGCAGAATTTTGGCTTCTTTGAACATGGGGAGGTTTATACGGCACCGGGCCTGCTGGCAACGGTCGGAGTTCAGCTGTCTCACAGGGGGAAAACGATTCTCACTTATGAGTTGGCAGGGCTCATTGAGGAGGCTTTAAATGAGGTTCGAAGGGAGAAGGGGATAAAACCAGGCTCACTAGAGAAGAGCCTAGGGGTGGCACGATTGACCAACCTGATCTCCTTCTATGACCAGGTGACCCACCTAGTGGATGAGGGAAAGGCAGTGGATGTGGTCTACCTGGACTTCAGTAAAGCCTTTGACACTGTCTCCCACAGCATTCTCCTAGAGAAGCTGGCGGCTCACGGCCTAGACAGGTACACTCTTCGCTGGGTAAAAAACTGGCTGGATGTCCGAGCCCAGAGAGTTGTGGTGAACGGAGTTAAATCCAGTTGGCGGCCAGTCACGAGCACTGTTCCCCAGGGCTCAGTTTTGGGGCCGGTCTTGTTCAATATCTTTATCAACGATCTGGACGACGGGATTGAGTGCTCCCTCAGTAAGTTGCAGACGACACGAAGTTGGGCGGGAGTGTTGATCTGCTTGAGGGTAGGAAGGCTCTGCAGAGGGACCTGGACAGGCTGAATTGATGGGCCGAGGCCAACTGTATGAGATTCAACAAGGCCAAGTGCCGGGTCCTGCACTTCGGCCACAACAACCCCAGGCAACGCTACAGGCTTGGGGAAGAGTGGCTGGAAAGCTGCCCAGAGGAAAAGGACCTGGGGGTGCTGGTCGACAGCCGGCTGAACATGAGCTGGCAGTGTGCCCAGGTGGCCAAGAAAGCCAACGGCATCCTGGCCTGTAGGAGAACTAGTGTGGCCAGCAGGAGTAGGGAGGTGATCGTGCCCCTGTACTCAGCACTGGTGAGGCCGCACCTCAAATCCTGTGTTCAGTTTTGGGCCCCTCACTACAAGAAGGACATTGAGGTGCTGGAGCGTGTCCAGAGAAGGGCAACGAAGCTGGTGAAGCGTCTAGAGAACAAGTCTTATGAGGAGTGGCTGAGGGAACTGGGACTGTTTAGGCTGGAGAAGAGGAGGCTGAGGGGAGACCTCATCACGCTCTACAACTACCTGAAAGGAGGTTGCAGCGAGGTGGGTGTTGGTCTCTTCTCCCAAGTAACTAGCGATAGGACGAGAGGAAATGGCCTCAAGTTGCACCAAGGGAGGTTTAGATTGGACGTTAGGAGAAATTTCTTTACTGAAAGAGTGGTCAGGCCTTGGAACAGGCTGCCCAGGGAAGTGGTTGAGTCACCATCCCTGGAAGTATTTAAAAGACGTGTAGATGAGGCGCTTAGGGACATGGTGTAGTGGGCATGGTGGTGTTGGGTTGACGGTTGGATGCAATGATCTTAGAGGACTTTTCCAACCTTAATGATTCTATGATTCTGTCCCCCATTCCACCGGTGGGGAGTGACCGAGCGGCTGTGTGGGGCTTAGTTGCCAGCTGGGGTTAATCCACAACGACTGTAAAGAGGTGCAGAGACACCTTATGGTCCCAAATGACAGGATGAAAAAATGACAGGGGAAATTCAGTGTAGATAACCTAAGAGATGTGCATGAAAATAAACACTCCTAACTTTATATATAAAAAGGATGAGCTTTGAAACAACTATTTCCAAGCAACAAAATCTGGTGTTATACTAGATAGCTTTATGAAAAGTAAGATTTCCCAGTCTTTAGACGACCACTTCCCCAGAGAGGAATACATTTATTTGTTATTATATGTAGTTTTAAGGACTACTTTGTAAAATGTTATAATAGTATTACAATCATAGTTTAATAGTTTTGTATTTAAATTGATATTGTGAGATAAAACTAATGCAAATTGTTTTATTGGATTATTTCCTGCACTTTATCAATTCCTTGACAGGTTGCTTGTAAAGATTACAGAAAAATCCTGAGGGTACCATAATTATGTTTCATAATACGGTAATTATATGTGCATAACTTTAAAAAGGAGTAATCTTTAGGGATATCTTCCTTTTATAGACTATAGTATTATCACAACCATCTACAGTCATCTAGAAATTTAAATAATTAACTGTCTGAATTTGCTCCTGGTTTTAACTTTTTCCACTAACCGTGTCACCATGATTTCTTAGTACATATTTTTATATCCACATATACAGAGCTTTCAGAGAAAACCTACTTACAAATGATTAATATTTTGGATTAAAATGACAGAATTAAAATCAACCTTTCCTTTTAAGTAATAACTCTTTTAAATAATAACTCTTTTAAATACTTTTTTTTTTTTTTGGTATTAACTCAGGACGGCAGCAGGTACTAGATCAGTACAACCAAAAGGAGTTTTGCTTTTCTGCGACTGCATTACAGGACTAGATGACCTCCCGAGCCCCTGCAGCCTGAATTACTCAATGGCTCTGTGATCATTGCTTAAGAGTGAGCCTGTGGCTAACTATAACCATCAGACCCTTTCCTGCCCTGCCAGTATTCCCCTCAGTGGTTAAATGCACTTTTTGCAGAAGGAAAATGACCTGGCCAACATTTTTAATTTCCACCTTCTTTGTGAGGAAATGAAGAGCCACGGTCTAATCCCAGCTTTATAACCAGAGTCTGAAACGGGTCTGAGTCTTATATCAGCCTAACTCCATTTACTTTGGCTGCCTTTTACAGTGGCATGAGTGTGAAATGAATCATGCCCTCTTTTTTTTATCACCATGCCTACAGCCGAAGTCAAGTGATACTTGGTGTTGTGTTGATCAACCAACACAAAGGGGGCCAGCATCTTAAAAAGCAAACTGCTAAGTTACTTCCATACCCTGCACCTAGGCTGGAAACTGAACATTTCAAGGCATAAAACCAGGAATGGTGAGAATCATACGGACTCTGGCAGAGAAGAGGAGGATCCTCGAACAATGCGTGTTGTCTCGTCTCTGTGCCTTTTCAAGTTCTGCAATAGAAAATTGTCATACTACCACCTGTTACAGAAAGGGGTGGTAAAAATCAGTGGAAGAGGAATTATAGCCTTCCTTGGACTGCAGTTTTATTCCATTTAATCGAACTATTCCACAAAACTGAAATAATAATGTTATTAGCCAGTTAAGTGATCAAAGGCTATATTTATGTAATAATGTTTATAAGGCTTTAGCGTAACAAAACTCAGTCAACGCAGAGTTTGTTCTGCTTAGTGTAAACTCTATTATGAAACACTTAACTACGTACCGATTCATTTGACTTGCTTCACCATGATAAACGGAGACCCGTGCCTGCCCATATGTAATGAATCTCTGCAGCAAAGGCCTTCATACAATGAGAATTGGTGACAGTGGGTGTCATTGCATTAAATAGTATTATAAATACAACACGGCAGAGAGGAAACAGTCAAGGAGGTTCCTGGAGTGTGTGGAAGATAACTTCCTGACACAGCTGGTAAGCGAGCCTACCAGGGGAGGTGCCTCGCTTGACCTGCTCTTCACAAACAGAGAAGGACTGGTGGGAGATGTGGTGGTCAGAGGCCGTCTTGGGCTTAGCGACCATGAAATGATAGAATTCTCGATCCTTGGTGAAGTAAGGAGGGGGACCAGCAAAACCGCTACCATGGACTTCCGGAGGGCGGACTTTGGCCTGCTCAGGACACTGGTCGAGAGGGTCCCTTGGGAGGCAGTCCTGAAGGGCAAAGGGGTCCAGGAAGGCTGGACGTTCTTCAAGAAGGAAGTCTTAAAGGCGCAGGAGCGGGCTGTCCCCATGTGCCGTAAGAAGAACGGGCAGGGAAGACGACCGGCCTGGCTGAACGGGGAGCTCTGGGTGGGACTCAGGGAAAAAAGGAGAGTTTACCACCTTTGGAAGAAGGGGCAGGCAACTCGAGAAGAGTACAGGGATCTCGTTAGGTCGTGCAGAGAGGAAATTAGAAAGGCAAAAGCCCAGCTAGAACTCAACCTGGCCACTGTCGTGAGAGACAACAAAAAATGCTTTTACAAGTATATTAATGACAAAAGGAGAGCCAAGGAGAATCTCCATCCTCTATTGCATGCGGGGGGGAACATTGCCACCAGGGATGAGGATAAGGCTGAGATACTTAACGCCGCCTTTGCCTCAGTCTTTAATAGTCAGAACAGTTATCCTCAGGGTACTCAGCCCCCTGAGCTGGAAGACAGGGATGGCGAGCAGGACAAATCCCCCATAATCCAAGAGGAAGAAGTTAACGATCTGCTACACCACCTGGACATTCACAAGTCTATGGGGCCGGATGAGATCCACCCGAGGGTACTGAGGGAGCTGGCGGAGGAGCTTGCCAAGCCACTCTCCATCATTTACCAGCAGTCCTGGTTAACTAGGGAGGTCCCGGACGATTGGAGGCTTGCCAATGTGATGCCCATATACAAGAAGGGCTGGAAGGAGGATCCGGGGAACTACAGGCTGGTCAGCCTGACTTCGGTGCCGGGAAAGATTATGGAGCGGTTCGTTTTGAGGGCGCTCACAAGCCATGTCCGGGAAAACCACGGGATCAGGCCCAGCCAGCACGGGTTCATGGAAGACAGGTCCTGCTTGACCAACCTGATCTCCTTCTATGACCAGGTGACCCGCCTAGTGGATGAGGGAAAGGCTGTGGGTGTGGTCTACCTGGACTTCAGTAAAGCCTTTGACACTGTCTCCCACAGCATTCTCCTAGAGAAGCTGGTGGCTCACGGCTTAGACAGGTGCACTCTTCACTGGGTAAAAAACTGGCTGGACAGCCGAGCCCAGAGAGTTGTAGTGAACGGAGTTAAATCCAGATGGCGGCCGGTCACGAGCAGTGTTCCCCAGGGCTCAGTTTTGGGGCCGGTCTTGTCCAATATCTTTATCAATGATCTGGATGAGGGGATCGAGTGCTCCCTCAGTAAGTTTGCAGACGACACCAAGTTGGGCGGGAGTGTTGATCTGCTGGAGGGTAGGAAGGCTCTGCAGAGGGACCTGGACAGGCTGGATCGATGGGCTGAGGCCAACTGTATGAGGTTCAACAAGGCCAAGTGCCGGGTCCTGCACTTCGGCCACAACAACCCCATGCAACGCTACAGGCTTGGGGAAGAGTGGCTGGAAAGCTGCCCAGAGGAAAAGGACCTGGGGGTGCTGGTTGACAGGTGGCTGAACATGAGCTGGCAGTGTGCCCAGGTGGCCAAGAAAGCCAACGGCATCCTGGCCTGTAGGAGAACTAGTGTGGCCAGCAGGAGGAGGGAGGTGATCGTGCCCCTGTACTCAGCACTGGTGAGGCCGCACCTCAAATCCTGTGTTCAGTTTTGGGCCCCTCACTACAAGAAGGACATTGAGGTGTTGGAGCATGTCCAGAGAAGGGCAACGAAGCTGGTGAAGGGCCTGGAGCACAAGTCTTATGAGGAGCGGCTGAGGGAACTGGGGTTGTTTAGTCTGGAGAAGAGGAGGCTGAGGGGAGACCTCATCACGCTCTACAACTACCTGAAAGGAGGTTGCAGCGAGGTGGGTGTTGGTCTCTTCTCCCAAGTAACTAGCGATAGGACGAGAGGAAATGGCCTCAAGTTGCGCCAAGGGAGGTTTAGATTGGACATCAGGAGAAATTTCTTTACTGAAAGAGTGGTCTTAGGCCTTGGAACAGGCTGCCCAGGGAAGTGGTTGAGTCACCATCCCTGGAAGTATTTAAAAGATGTGTAGATGAGGCGCTTAGGGACATGGTGTAGAGAGCATGGTGGTGTTGGGTTGACGGTTGGATGCGATGATCTTAGAGGACTTTTCCAACCTTAATGATTCTATGATTCTATGATTAAAAACTAAAGGAGAAAAAGCAATGCAACCAGTCTTAGAAGACTGTATGGTGACTATTTACAGATTTATACTAGAGTATTGAGTTTTGCTATGTGACCACACACAGGCATAAGGCATTCAAATTCATAAAATAGATGTGTCCTAGAATACTAGATTAATGAGCAAGTAAAGGCTAAACATTCATTTCCAGCAAAGTGAATCAACAGATAGCGGAAGATAAAGCTCTGTCTCTCCAAGAAGGACCTGATTCATGAAGAAATGAAATGTGAGCTAAATAGAAAACCCTCTTGTAAAGAAGAAGGGTACAGGCATCCATTTACTGGACTACTTAAAAAATTTAGAGACTGAAGACTAATTTCTAATTTCACTTTCATGAGTGTAAATGCAAAGAAACTCCCCTGATTTCAGTGGAGCTGCTCCAGACTTTTAGCATTTTTAATGACAAGTCTGTCCTTGAACTCTCCATTTGTCAGAAAGATCAATCTTTTTCCTAAACCCTGAGTACTATCGTCTGGTTTTCAGTGCTGTAGGAGTTTTGAATAAGATCAGTATTTTATATCTTGATGTTCTTTTTAATATTCCAGGCTACCAGGTAGTTTCTGTAATGTTCTCTGTGGATGCCTCCATAAACTGTCCTTATTTTGAATTCATTGAACAGGTGTTACTTTTATACACCTGCAGATGGTAAGGCTACCAGAAAGGACATCAAAGCAAAGCTAAATAGCACTTCTGATAATATAATGCCGATTCCTCATTCAGTGTACAGCTATCATGAGTAACTTCAAAATGGGCAGGCTCCAAATGCTGAATTGGTCTTAGATGGAGTAGTGGAGATACAGAGTTAGGAGGAACAGTCCAGAAAGTATCTCACTTTCTACAGAAAAATATGCTTTTGTTTTATACACAGGAAGGAATACTTACCAGAGCTCGCAAAAAACCTTTCAAGAAAAATAGTCTCATATAAAAAGATGTTTTTAATTTTGGTAACAGAATTGCGTGGGGATTTCCTTTATTATTTCATTGCTATGTTTCATATATATTGTGTTACAATATTAAACAAAAATCAGAATTATTTTCTTTGGTATGGTTTGAGGGAGGAAGACAAGGTTGTGACTTGCAAGGAAAAGGACTTCTTTCTTGTTTTGATATGTTGGCTGTCTGGCTGAAGGTGTTTCCCCAGCACTGGTTCTTTTCATGCTTCTAATAATCACTATTTTTGACTAGACAATGTCTTAACTGCTCCCCCTCATAAACAATTGCACAGAGTCAAATTGTTCCAAAAGCTGCCGTGATACAACCTCGTTACCTTAGTCTAGTGCCTTTTTGCATCAAGAAGAATATGAGCTTCTTGCAGTGTCTTAGAGATGACCTTGCACGCTTTGCCTCCTCCCCACCGCAGTTCTGCAATTCAGGGAGGTTACTTGCACTACAGGAAACTGAAAACAACAGTTTCTAAAACTATACTGACAGTTTTCATGGACTGGCTAAGTTGGTTGGACTTGATGATCTTAGAGGTCTTTTCCAACCTTAATGATTCTATGATTCTATAAACGGGATGAAGAATAGGACAGAGGTTATGGTTTTCACAGCAAATTACAATAAAAAGTTATGTCAATCTGAAGCAAATGGAATTGCAGTTTTATTACACGTCAAACAACGATGCAGTCTGCACTTTGGATTTAGGGAATATTTAACAATATTTACAGTACACAGTAAGCATTTTGAACTAAGTTATATTAGTAGCCTCCATGACACTAGGTGCTACTTGATATGTGCCAAACAAAGCAGGTAGATGTTAACAAAGCCTTAAAACATGTAAGCAAATAAAATTATAAAAATCTAATACATAAATCTTCAGGGAAAGATATGCAGCAGACCAACAGCTATTGATGTAATTTCTCAGGCTCAAGTGCTGAGAAACTGGGACATTTTTATTTTTAAAATATGCGACCAACAGATCAGGTCCATGCATACTAAAGTAATAAAATACTATTTTTTTTTAAGGATAATATTTCTCCAGTCCTAACTATAGGAAAAATTTTCATTGCTTTAATGATCAGATCCAACTAGCACCGTTGCTCTCCAAAATAAAACTACAGTATTAACAGAGCAGTGGGGTTACACAGCCCTGCTTTTCTCCCACTATTTGGCACAAGGCAGTGACAGAGCTGATAGATGTCATTTACCCTTCTGGCAACACTTCTGCGTCAGAGATCGATCCTTCTATCTACAGCCAAGTCCAAACCAGAATACAGTATTGGTTTATGTACAAATGAACATCTACATAGCTGTTGGGGATTAAAGCACATAAAGAGTAAAGTCATAGCCACTGAGACTACAGGGAGACTGTGGGGAGAGAATACATATATTTACTCAAATTTGGGTTAGTCAGGATACATGGTAAAAACCTTCACTTCTGATGCTTTTTGTAAAGAGATGTAAATAACTACTGCGGTCCTCAACTCAGTCACATTATCAGCCTTGGATCCAAATGTATTCTATTCATTAACTAATAGTGATCATTTTAATGAGCTTTTCATCAACGTTGACCATAAATGTTTTACTCTGCCTGAATGACTCTTAGCGTTCTAAGGCTGTAAGGGAATTGTCTGAGAAAAATCATAAAGTGCAGTCTGGCCATTCACAGCAGGTACAGTTTGTCATGAAAATAACAGTGAAGAATTCCCAGTTGACTGTTAGTTACAGTAAAATGTTATTAACTAGTAATCTAGAGTTTCCAGGGAAGCAGAGTGAGAAATAACTTGATTTCCAAAGTTACTGGCTCCCCACTATAATGCACTAGAAATCTGGATAAACTATATTCTAAGGATTCTAACCAAATATAACATTTCAGGCAAATGACCTAAGTCATAGAGGTATATGGTGAAATGAACCTTCCTCATTACTTGATAATGAACATTAAATAAAGAAAAAGCTAGTTTAATTCTGATTGAACTATTAGTTCCTGAAAACTGATCTGTTATTTATCAAGTCCAGTTGGAAACAACTCTAGATCAGTACCCAGACCTGAATATACCTGCAACCAGCCGAACAGGTAGACAGATTTGTGCAAATACTCACATTCAAGGCCAATTTACATTTATAAGCGAGTCCTGAATATGCATAGATAGGAAGTCTTGGAAAGGGAATTCTGTATTCGTGTGCTTGTTTATGTAATACACAAATGCAACACCAGCTACATTAAGCAAGAAAGCATAGTATTTTATTAGGCAAGAATAAGAGCATGTAAAGGGAAAGGAAGCATTATTATCCCAATTTCACAGAGCATGAAATAATGAACAAAGAGCTTAGTAGCTTATCTTGGGTTGCATAGGAAGTCTGTGGCACAGGCAGGAAATGAAGCCAGGTCTGCCTGCTTCACCCCCGTTTCTTAGCACAAGATCATCCCTCACCTTTATGTCTGCATATCTGAAATCAAAGGCATACACATTCTTTCAGACTAAGTCAGGGAAGGTTTGTACAGTTCTGTTCTTGCAAGTAGTAAACCTTTAACTTAATCGAAGAGGCAGCATTTCCAGGAGGCAAGCCCATGCCAGGTCACTGGTTCACTACAGAATATGGCTACTCATGAGATTTTTAGTACTTTTTCTATCATCACCTCTGTCCTTAAAGTTTTCCATTTGAACTCACTACATCTAGTAAGATCATGACCAGAAATAATAGGACAGCAAGAAAATGAAGCAATAAAGAATATTGCAGAATTAGTCCAGCCAAGAGACCACTAGCTTTTGCAGAGCAGAACAAGAAGTATTACCTAATTAGACCTAAGGCCACAGGTTTGTAAGATGAAGTAATGTTGACAGGTCATTGGCCAATGCAAATTCTTGCTGGACATGTCTCCACTGTGAACTGCATACCCACACAGGTCCCTGTTACACAGGTACCTAGATGCCATGACTGAGGAACCCACTGGAATGCCCTGCCTGGCCACTCTCTTTCCTTTCTGAGCAAACCAGGCTGCACAGAAGAGTGATGCGGATCAGGTTTGCCCTGATGTAAAGTCTGCAGGTGGCCAGATGGGGCGTAGCTACCATATTCCAGCCTTACAGTACACACACAGCTGCTAAGGCTCAGATCTTCCACCACGTCTCCTGACTTTTGATTATGCTTGGCCCATCTCAGCACTAAGACTTTTTTTAACCTTTAGCTGCTACTTAATCTTTGTGAGAAATATTATCATCATCTGCAAAGAAAACATACCAGGAAAATAACTGTATACCTGAAAATACATTTTTTGAATAGTTTTTCTCCCAGTGTAAGACACCCAAGGTAAAATAAATGAACTTCTGTCTAAATGAAAAACAAAATTATGAATGTAACATATCTGTGTTTTTATGGCTTAGAATAATTCCCTGAACTACTGTTGCTAAGAAAACATACTTTGAGATCACACAATATAATGGATTACAGAGCAAATACCACTGAGTTAAAGAGTTGGTGCTACAGAAGTATTTTATGAATAGAGAATCCACACAGGCAGTTTCCATTAATATCAGTGACTTACCAGTGCCATTCTTTACTTGTTTTCCTGAATGGAATGAGATTCCCTGCTAAGAAGAATAGATTCCTCACCTCAAAATGAGCAATAAAAAACTAAGCACAAGTCATACACTCTGCATATAATTACGTGCTGCTTGATCAATGTTAATAGAATTGCGCTACCTGATGAGTTGGTCCCTTATAAGCATAGGGGATAACCTGCATGACCTCAAGATTCATATATTATACATAGCTGGATAGATATAGGTATACAACTAGTCTACCCATACTTTATCATTGCTACTACTATTATTATTGTCTGTTTTCCCATCATGCACAGGAGAGACATAGCTCTTTAGTTATTATATGGTCTTTACAGAAACTAAGGCAGATTTTATTTCTTTTTACCCTTTCCGCTTAATTTTAAAGAAGCCTTTGCCTTCTGGAGACACAGAGAAAAAAACAACTTCTAGGAAATTTGCATTTTCACAGCCCACAAAGTTCTTTGGCCAAGAAAGCCCTATTGCAACCAGTGGCAGTTATCCACCCATCAGTCCTGCACAGGGCGCAGGGCTGCAATTCTGTTAGCTTCTGTATCTGAGGCCTTCAGAGAGGAGCTCAGGTACATATGGAGAGTGTTTCAGTCTCTCTGGAGTCTAAGTGGAAACTTCTTTTAAAATCCTTTCTATTTTTTCTGCTGCAGCATCTCTACTTGAGCAGAAATGTCGGAGCGGTCCCACTCGCCTAGATGCCTCACTCCCAGGGCCTCCTGCTTCCCGCGGTTAAGTGCCCTGCCCTATCTGCCTGCCAACTATTAGCTGATACCCAGGGACCTTCCCACCACGTCTTCCAGTCCATTAGAAGGAATACCATATTTTGTCAGCTAGTTCATTAAAGTCCTCTCTGCTTTAATTAAGAACCAGTCTACACCCCTCGCTGAGCTTCAGGAGTTTACCACATTCTCGATACTGTTTTGCACCCCTTTAAAAATCTGACAAATTCACCCTGGGTGATTAGGGGGCTTTCTGTCGCTCATTTGACCTCTCCATGCTCTTTGCTTTACCCTCAGCTCCTCACTCAGCCCACAGCCTTGATTACAATTTTCCCAGCTGCCGCGGGGGCCGCACAGCTGTCTTCGTTCTCAGGAAGCGCTGCTCTGCCCTGACCTCCTCATTACCGCATTCTCCTCCATCTCCCACGTCTTCTTGGTGTGGCTGCCCGTCCTGGGCTCATCAACTTTTTCTGCTCAACCTCTCTATGACTTTAAATCTGTGAGCCTTAGTGACTTCTCATCAGCTCTCAATCCTCTCCCCCTTTGTCTGCCCTTTAGTTTGCTAATGTGGTAGTTGGTCCTGTCTATGTTTATGTCTCCTCCACCTTTGGTCATCACCATGGAAACCACCTCCATCTTGCCTGTCAGTCAAGCCCATAGCACAGCCGGCACCTTTGGCTAGAGCTCCGAAACGTTAACAGTTTTTCTAAATAGTATTTCTAAATTATGATCTTTCATACTATCCTGCAGCTAAATATGTGGCCAGATTCTTATGATCTCAATATTTGATTGCTGTGACATATTTTTTGCTGATTTTGACATGCGTCTTCTTGCCCAATTGTACCTATTAAAATTCTTTTTCAAGGAGCACCTTCCTGGCTTGTGGCTATGGCAGCGTCGCTTTCTCTGTGTCTCTCCATGGACTTTCCTTTTGCTGCTCTCCAGCTACACACCACGTGTCTTGAATTCCTCCATCCTCTGTCGATTCCTCCTGAACCTCTTATTTGGTGTCAGGAGTTAACTCACAGCTTTGATTTCCCATAACACCAGCTTCCACCATGCACTTGCCAATTTTTCAAGGAGACACCTTTGGGTTGTCTCCCCACAAGACTTGCATGAAGCTCCCAACGGACATCTCCAGCAACGGGGGTCAGCACTGGCTGTTGCCACTGCCCTGCCTTGCGTCAAATCTGCTGTTTCTTATGTCACACTTAGGACCCTTTAATGTTTGCTGCCTTTAATGTGCTCCGTTTTTTGGGATAAATGAGTCTGAACCAGGGCCTTGGGTTCCTGGGTACCATGGTGATGGAAGTAATAATAAATATTTGAAGAGCTGAGTCCTAATTCCTTTCTTGCTGAATTTAATGGTCCCAGTAGACTCTGTCTGAACTTAAATCAGATCAAAGGAGAGCAGGAATCAGTCTGTGCATTGTGCATATCGTTTTAATCTGCATAACATGGTTCTGGTCCGAATATGGTTTTACAGTATGCAAGGACCATTTATTTCCTACCATGTACATCTTTAGCTGAAGAAAAATGTTGTCACTTAATCAGGTGGTGAGGAATCCTTCCTCACCACAAATTACATATAAAGTCTTGTTATGATGTATTACACCTTGCAAAAATCAAAATAAATATCTGCACTCACATGTCAACATGAGTGATTCCAGCTTTTGGGCTTTTTCACAGATATCTCTACTCCAACCTTTTAGAGTTACCAGTTTAGATTCACTTAGTACTCTACAAAACATACCTAGGAAAGGTCCATTAAAATATTCATCAAATTCAACATCTGATGATTTAAATACATCTACAAGATAAAGAAATAAGATAGAGTAAGCAAATGAAACTGAAAAGCAGTGAAGTCATGCAGCAGGAGAACTGCCTTAGTCTTAAGTCTTTTCTAAGTGATGAAGTCTTAATGTCTGTACTGGGACAATACATTGTTTTGTATGGGACTGCTCTCTGCTAACTAGAGGAATGCAACTTATCAAATAAGGTGAGAAAAAAATTTGGGATTTTATAGAAGCTCATAGGAGCAAATCTGCTTTGTGTTATTAAGGTACCAAGTCCATGATGATGCTTGATTATGACCACAATCACCTGTTTAAAACTCTGTGAACAGTTTTTCAGCTCTATTTCCTTTGTGGTCAGGTGTTCAACAAATGGTGCAAAGAAAAGATAGTCTGAAACAACCTCATTACTGCTGATGTAACAGCAGTTTAAGAGAAGTCCTCCATAAGAACAAGTCACAACAGCAATGAACTGACCTTGTGGGGAACTACAGCCCACGCTTAGACAGGTCACACAACTGCACCAGGAATCGCTGGCTCGCAGGCGACTAGATGGCACTGTTCTGCTTAGCACAGCTGCAAACAGAAATAGGTTTGCTCGTCTGGTAAAACACCCTCCGTCCTGGCTGAAGTCGCTTTCATCATCAGTATGAACACAAAAGAAGAAAGGCCAAGCTTAATATCTTTTTATATGAATGAAATATGTTTTATTCTTTCCATGAAGAATTTTGAAGCCCTTATTTATTATAAGGCTACTTAAAGGTAATTACGCTTGAAAAATAGGTAATCAGGCAGACAGGCTTTAGGTATGAAGAGGTATTACCTACAGGTCAGTACACTCAACTGTAGACTGGTATAAAATCCAGGCAGAATAACGCTTTGTAACAAAGTGTAGCTTTTAGTGATTTGAGATGTTTCTAATGGTTTAAGTAATTCTACACCATATTTACTAGTCTGGTAGTCTTGGATATGCTTTCATTAGCTAAATACTTCAATTCATTATAGAGTCTAAGCTGCAGTAAGCAATGACAGTTATATTAAAAACATATATTTCATGTAAGTGTCGATGTTTTTAACATGAGCTAATTTTAATATGACTGATGGTCAAAGAGGAAGGCAATATACTCTGCATTCAGAGGGAGATTCAAAACCAATTATATATATGAAAAGTAATTTTATGTACGAAACAGGGGAACTCAAGGGACAGACCCAAAGGACAAAATTGTTAACAGTTAAATGATGACCCTTCTTAGTGCAGTGTTTGAACTAAGGTAACAATCTCTGATTAACAAAATCAGGGTTTAACTTTGCTTTGCTAATTAATGTCCTAGGGTAATTTGTGGACTGCACTTTAAAGCCCAGAGCTGACCTGCCCCTGCAGAGCCAGCTGGAGCCGCAGACCTGTGCGGATGCACCAGCTGGAGCTCACAGGTTTTCCAGCTCTGGTGGAATGAGAGGTGAATTGTTCATCATCCAATTCAGGCAGAATCAGCCAAATTAACTCAGATCACCTCCTTAGCTGCTCCAAAGAGAATGCTTGTGTGATCCCATCTGTTCAGCAGAAGAGCTTGGGAAGTAAGTATCCCCAGAAGAGAGGCTGCAAGAAACGCTTATGGGTTAATAACTTCTTCAATCATTGCAGCTGTTTGCAAAGTTAATATCTGTGCTTGACATCTTCTTTCCTTTATAGGGTTTGGCTGTCCAGGGGTTGGAGAAGACCTAATGTAATTCATGGGAGGTGGGAGAGAAAACCTTTATAATTAACACAGCTTTTCCTGTGCTGCTTCTGTCACTGTATGCAATAACCATATACATCCCTCACCTCCAACTCAGACTCAGCTTTTCTTTTCTGCCAAAGCTGTAAGGAAGTCTTCACAGAGAGCTTGATGTGTTTACATATGGCATAGGGAGAATCTGCCACATGCCAAGTACAAAACTTTTAGGATCTCATTCTAGCACTTCAGCCTTTTAATCTGGAATAGAAAAGCCAAAACTGTAGGTGAGGACTTCTTATCTTATATTTATTCAGACTTCTAAAGTATCTTTTCCTACTACATGCAAGAATGCTGCAGACTGTTATGTGACAAAGGATTTGTCTGGTTCATCAAACCTTTTGCCTGGGGATTTTTGTGCCTCCAGTATTTACAGTAAGGCACCTTCAATTTCTAGTAGCTACATTATTCTTTAACAAACCTTTGCCCTACTATTACTATAGTCCTAATGTAAACTATTCGGCTATGCCCACAATTATCCGCAGAATGAATTGCCTTGCAGCACAGAGAAAGAAATTATGACACGAAGACCTTTAAAATCAATTCGATAAAATTGATAGAACGCTTCCAGCACTTTGCCTGGGAGCAAGGCATTTCTCAGCAGGCCCATCAGGTCCGACACGGGGAAACCAGGCTCCCCGCTCACGCTGCCTCCCGGCTGGGGCTGGAGCACATGCATTTATGCAGAGCAGCCTCTTTTCCAGTCTCTGATCCCACATGTCAGATCCAGTTGGATGATGGGTCACGCCTGGGTGTTCAGAGGAACGTTCAGTTATTGCTTTTTTTTTTTTCCCTGTTGCAATTGTGTTATACATAGTTTTGGTGTTAACATAAGACATTATCGTTATTATTTCGTTAAGAAGGCTGTGAGGATGGTTTGTAAAATCCATAAGCTTTCTGAGACCATTACACTGTGTTAAAATTAGCTTATCTGGGGTTTTATTATGATTTTTCTTCTCTTTTTTGTTGATGTGGTGTGTTTTAACCCACTTCAGGTCCTAAGTCCTTTGTTGTACATCTGACAGGAGGTTGACTTAGTACAAGAGAACTAATGATGTGGGGATAAGAAGAAGCAGGCGTGCGAAACAGTGGCAGGGATAGCTTTTTCAATGGCAACGAAGGGTTAGTCTGGCTTGATGTTGTAGAAAAATACAGCCTTTGACTTACTTGGCACAGGAGTTGCCCAAGGTCTTCCCGAAGCACAGGATGGTCAGGTGCTTCACTCCTGGCCGAGGTGGGGAGTCTAAGGTCAGAAATGCAAATAGCACAATGGTGGTGAGCACTGTGGCTCTACGTCCCGCCAGAAGGGTAATGCTGCAGAGTGCTCCGGTTTTACCCAGGTATTCAAAGCTCATGGGTCAACCATCGAGCCTGTGAGAGTATTTAAGAGAGTAATGTAGGAAGGGGTTGTTTACTATCTAATACCTACAGCTGGGATATATTTCAGATCTCCTTTTTCTATCTAGAAACTCCTTAAATAAATTAAAACCTATTTTTCTTTTTTAGTGTAGAAAATCAGGAATCAAGAAAAATGCCATTACCACAACTTTCAGCATAAAATTCTGTAAACTGGCAATACTGAGTGTATGAGATGCTACCTTCTGAACTACCAATTCATTTTTTGTTATTTCTCTGCCTTATTTCCAGAGTAAATCCATCTTGCTGCCTCACCAGCCCTGCTCCGCTTTGCTGATGAGCTCTGACAAGATCACAGCTTGAGGTAGGGTGGTTGCATACAATAGGCAGAACAGGGTTGTGATCATGGTAATTGGCTGGGACATCCAGGCCTGTAATTGCTTAATAACAACCATATCTGGTCTTTTTTTGCACAGCAATCCTGTGTTAAAGTTCTTTCTGACTACTTAGCTAACTAAGAGCTGTGGTGCACAAAGTAGAGCTGCATGCAAATGGTGCGACAAACATAGACCAGATATGAAAAATACTTCAACTAAGGGGTAAGAGACAGCCAGTAGAGAAATTCCTGCTGTGGAAAAACAAGGCTTGAGAAACCCTTGGTCTCCTGAAATAAAATAGTACTTAGCACTTCTTAGGAAATATAGTTCTATATTTCAAATTACTGTTCTATACAACATCCTGCCAGAGAGATTTCAGAGGAAGGCATGTTGCCATTATTAATTTGTGGGCACTTTTTAATTTTTCTTAATTGTTTTTTTTGCAAAGTGATCCGACGGTGAATCCCCACTCCTGAACATCGTTACTTTATTCTCTCAATGCTATTAATTAAACAATGCCATCGGTGGGGGGGGAGCGGGGTTAGAAAGAGACAGTCTTGGAGAAAAGACTTTTGTGAAATGTCTTCTATATTAAACTATTTTAAGGACTGCGATTGATTGGCATGAATTTCTGTGGACCAACCACTAGCCACGTTAATTTTAGCAAGAGCAAGTCCTGAGGATATTCAGATTACACTTTTTTAATGCAGAATGAAATTAATGTTTGGGATGGGTTGTCAAGTAGCAGTTGTACCTGTCACCATCACTTTGTGCGTTTGTAATACATGAATTGCACAACTGTACAGAACAAAATGACCATCCAGATGTGAAAGTTAGACAGGATATACAGACTCAGATAAGTCACCTACCTGCCTCTTCTGATGAAATTTTACCATTTTGAACTATATCCCAAGACAATAAGCACAGCAATTATATGAATAAAAATGCAGCCTAGCTATTTTATTTAATATTTTAATGATGAGTTTCTCCATATAGCTTTTTTTCAGCAGTGAGGAGTAGAGAGTGTTACTGAAGAGAAACTAAGAGGAATAAAAAGGGGACCCACAGTAATAAATACAAGGGTAGGAAATCTGGTAGAGGCAAAAAAAATGAGTTAAAAGACATGACATAGATTTATTAACTACTTAAAACTTATCAAGGTGGCTGACATTCATCAAATGTCCTGACAGCCCACCCCTTAGTCAGCTGGTTGCTCAAAAGTACTTGAGAAAACAGAGATGTTTGCTTCAAAACTGAGTGAAGTTAATTCCTGGTGGCAGAGAGAGATGATTATGGGTTTCCACATGTAAATCAAAATGCTTATGCACAGAGAGGGTGTCATTAATATATGGAATGCAACAACTCCTTAGCTCTGGTGATGACGGGAACGGCGGCTGGAGGTTCAGGACTTAGGGACAGATCGAGTAAGTACTGTAGCAAAGGACTGGACTGTGCAGAAAGTAGCTTATACCTGGCATCAGATTCTCCAAGTACTTTTCTGCTTCTGGGGTGATACAAGCTGTGCAAAATGATGATAATGTGCTTAAATCAAAGTGGTCTATTAATTTATAGTTTTGCCCGTGGTATGTTGCTATGGACATAAATAACTGTGCAAGGTGTGCATTACAAGAGTGCAGAGACACACAGCTGCAGCTACAGGAAAGCAAGGAGGAATAAGTCAAAAAAGCTAGCTGGCTTGAGGCTGCACATAGATGTCAGACTTCATGGTGTTCTCAAACAGACTTTCAAGCTGTACACTTCTCAATCTGCTTAACAGCATTGTGTTTTAGAAACTTGCTAATAGATTAGTCTAAGGCAACAGCCCTAAATCTGTAGCAGCTATTTCATTATCTAAGGAAGATTTCTAATCCTCAAGTCCAATCTTTAAAGACTTTTTGGCAATTGTAGCGTTAAAAAAAAATTCCTCCCAGAAATTTCAAGCAGGAACAGAAAAAGGAATTGCTAGTTTGATCAATCTTACGCTGCATGAGCTTTCCATACTTAATTTTTACCCATCAGGTCAAAAGACTGAATTCTTCCAGGCTGCATTGAACTTCTTTAATTTCTTCCAAATAAAAAGGCAGTAATACCACAGAAGAACCACGTTGTTAATATCTGAATAGATTTTGTGGTTCATGTAATTACATTTAAAAAAAAAAAATTAAAAATCTGGGTTCCCATGTAGAGCAAATGGCCTATCAACCTTTCAGAAGTTTTACCCATAGAAAAGCATCATCTTCTGCATTCACATCTATAAAACCTCAATTTTAAATTGTGTTTAATCAAATAAATTCCTATTTTGTAACTGAAAGCATGTTCATGTTGGAAACTCTGAGGAGTCTGCAGTTTTAAAGAAATCTGAGTCATGCAATGTTTCACGGAGTTTGTAAACCTAATTAATGGGCAGACTCAAATTATTAAAGGGAGTACTGGGCCTCCCAAGTCCAGGTGTCTAACATTGGTTCAGTTGCTGGACTTTAGTGGGAATAAATCTAAGACCATTATTCAGGAATATATACACACTTAAACATGTTTTTATGCAAATGCCAAGACATGAACTCATAAATCTCCTTAGGCCAGTGTTTTTTAACTAGATGTAGCTATCTGAGTTGTCTTTCTTAGGAATATTTTCCCAAATCAAAGCCCAAAATGATATATGATATACCTGCTGCAGAATGTGTAAGTATACCTGAAGATGTTCTTGCATCCTTCGACTCCTGGTGCTTTGCTACGTGATCAAACTGCCACAGGTGATATTTTCAAGGACAGCTAATCACACTGCACTTAAACAAACAACAATATTCAGCTACAGAGTGTTGGAACATCCAAGGTTATGAAAACATAACACTTTAAAGGAGCGTAGTAAGCTTTTTGTAGATTCAAATTCACTGGCAAAGTTAGGGAGCTTAAAACTTAAAGACACTGGCACTTTATGACCCAAAGACCATTCACACACAAACATATATTAAAAGAAAAAGAAAAAAACGAAAGCTGGCTGTGTGCAAGCTACTATTGTGTGACAAGGCATACTCTTTTCTTTGCAATATACATAATGAAATACAATCCCTCACCAGTTCATCACTCAAAGAGCTAAATCTGATTTTACAGTGAAAATGTAATTTCATCTCATCAGGTTCCATAGTGCTGAAATACTAAACTTAACAATAGAAATTGATGTGATATGTTTCAAATTAAATTGAACCACTGCAAACAATGGGTTTCTTCAGAGGCTGGCCTTGACTGAATATGTTTTTCCACTTCATTTTGCAAAGAAATCATCAAGTCTAATGGCTTCAAGCAATCTAAGTGATGTGCAGGTTGAATGAAGAAAATAAGCAACGTCACTGAAAAAATGCCACACACAAACAAAGAGAATCACACACTGCACTGAAGGCCTTATCACTTCCCCAGTCCATCTGAGGAGCTTCTAACCAAAGCAAGGAGCCCAGCCTTAAACCAGTGAAGTCAGTAAAAAAGACTTTGACTTCTTTAATCCCTGGATAAGGCCCGATGTTTGAAGAACCGTTGTGTGAAGTTAGTGTATGACCTGAAAAGTGGATACAGAGGCATGGGTTTGATTTTTTTATCAAACGTCAGGTGTTCTCTCAAGAGCCATCAAAAGGAAAGCAGATGAGCCAGCTCTCAGCCCACCGGAGATGGACCTTGGAGCCAGCCTGATGAGCATCTGCGGCCAAGGCCAGCCACCACCCACGGACAGCACGGGCCATGAGCTGAGCGGAGGATGCCGATCGCACAACGGCCCTGACGTCTTCCATACCATACTGCTTTCTTCCCTCAGGAGGCATAAGGAGAATGAAGGCTGGAGCTAGGCATGCTGGCAACATCTGAGTAATGAGTAAGACTGATCAAGAGACTCCAGTGATTGGGGTGGGCAGGATTAGGGCTGTGTCGCCCACAACTGCATAGTCAGTCCCTTCTGCTTGGCTGCTCACTCCACACAGAAGAGTCAGGCATTTTCCTCTAAAGGGGGAGAGTCTTACAGAGATTTCCATCCACTTTCCCTGGAAGAAAGGGACAGTATAGGCCTGAGAGTGTGTCACTGATATATAATAAAAACAGGCTTGTTTAAGTCATAAACAGTTATTACGAAAAATTACAAGTGAAATAGGAGGCTCTCAGTCTGAATTTAGTCTTCTGTGGTCTTTTACTTCCTTGCAGATACTATGAGAGACAGGTTTCTTCAATATAGTCAAAATGAACTGATTTTTTTTTTTCTGTGCCTACAAATAAAAAATAAAATGTGGGGGGGAAATACCCAGAATTGTTTGTTTCTTTTAGAGCTGAACTGCCAGCCAATTCCTCCTTTCAGAGCCAGATGGCTGTGAGCTAATTCCAGTATCGACTGTCCAATTCCTAGATGCCTGTTTGACAATATTGTTCTTCTTTATTTGTTTACTTTAGGAATAGGTCTGCAGGGAGGTTTATGGTCTCTATCATCCTCACTTAGGGGAAAGCCTATGAGAGCAAAGAAAGGGTTAGGAAAACAAAACCTGGGAGGTTTCCCAGGGAAGGCTTTCTCCTAATCCTTCCAGGAGAATAATGAGCTGAGTGGCTTATTGAAAGCAAAAGCATTCAATTGCCAAACTGCTCCGGTCCTCACATGATATGGAAATCTGAGACTTCCTGCAGGACAGGGAGTACGTGTCCATAGCAGTGTTCTCACTTCAGAACTGAGCTCCACTGCCGCCTTGTTGGCCTTCAAAGGCCTCTTGCTCAGCGACATGCTTCAGAGGGCTCACCTCAGAAGCTACAATGACTTCTGAAGAAGTTCCAGGGGAAATATGTAAATTCCCAGAAACCAGCTCAGCACCCCACACGGGAATCCTGCAACACCCGGGCAGTGGGTTAACATCATTGCTGCAGCTGCTACAACAGGAACCCAGTATTTACTTAAAACAACAGTTATATGTTGATGTTTCTAGGTTCACCTTTTCAAAGCTTGCCATAGTCTTTTTCTTGGGGTATTTTAGCAGTGCTAACACATCAAGCTTGTGAAGCCTATTAACCTGTCTATGCAAGTAATCCAAGGGACAGTCAGCAATTCAGCTGATGATAGAGTTTGTCTAATTGATTGTAGATATTAAAATGGACCTACAAGAGTTTGTTGCTTATCCTTTATAAAAGTATTTGTAATGCATCAACCACAGATCAGATCAAACTACTCTTATTTTTCACAATCATAGTAGGGTAGTTGAAAACTGATATGAAGGAGTTTGACTGGTCACACATACTCCAAGAGATGTTCCACCATCTCCAGAGCCGTGGCTGTGAAGACTCTAGACTTCCCTCCATGGCTTACAGCTAGCTTTTAGCTCATAATTTCAACAGATGTATCAGAACAGTGCTAATAATAATGAAATTTTGCCTTCTTTCTACATTCATGTTCTTGCTCTGGGTAAGTTATACAACTAGGGTGAAAAAATGCAGACCTGCTACACTCAATGAGCTAAATTAATTTCTACCAGTTGAGAATCTGACAGATGATATATCAAGAATACCATGTGGTTCAAACTAAGAGATTTTTACATTTACAAATACAAAGAGACTTTAAAAAATAAAAATATTCACCATTTCCTACTACTCTTACATTAAAAATTAGGCTAGCTTTTTTTTTGCTTTCCATGGGTAACACTTCTGAAAAGTTGACAAGCCAGTTGTTATCCCTGGCAGCACAGAATTTTCTCTATTTATTTTTTATATGATTATGTTAAAAGCAAAGTCTACTGAAATAATAATGACATAGTTCTCCTGTGATATGACTGCCTTTTTATTTCTAGGAAATGAAAGAAGTCTAATGCAGTCTGAAAGAATGCAATCTGTTGATCACATGGGTAAAAATTAAGCATGGAAAGCTCACACAGCTAACTACCTCTTTATACATCATTTTATCCTGGTGAACATAATTTTGCAAAATGACAGCATCTCAGCAACTTCTACATCAAATGTTCCTTTACAATGAAACAGACAATTTTTCAAATGGCCGCCCCTGGAAAGGCAACCTGTTAACTGGGAATCACACCATGATCCTTTTGATTTCTTCCAGCCGAGTTGCTTGGTGGCAATGTTTCTGCAGGTCGGATTCTGCTTTGCTTACGTCTGCAGCTGCAGTGTTTTGGAAGAGTGTCAGGAGCAGAAAAGGCAAAAGAGATAACTGAGAGCAAAGACAGAGCTTCAAAGGGAAGGTTCCGTTCAATATAATAAGAAGAAAGATAGTAATTTAGGAATTATGTGACTAGAGAGCCTGGAGATAGAGATGAATTTTGGAGCACCCTTTTGGTCATGCTGATGTGAACAGAGACAGTATTAGGGTGAGCGACTAAGTTGCCTTGGGCAGGAATTTTAATGGTGAGGGAGAGCAGAATTTGGAATGTTAATCAGGAAAAAGCAACAGAAATTTGAAAGCAGGTTGATCTTGGGGAAATAGAGACAGTCATTATGGAATATGACCCCAATTACATATATTACCTTAGGAATATTTGTACTTAACCAGACATTATATATTGAATGTGTCATTCTTTATCAGCCCTTTCTGTTATATTAGAAGGGCTATACAAATAGTCTCTTGAAGTTAACCTGAAAATTCCCTTTTTCTTTTTCTTTTTTTTTTTTTTTGGCAATCAAAGACTTCCTAAAGGCTGGTGAACAAAAGTAATTGACTTTCACACCATAAGTAGCAGGGTTTCATTCTGATTTCATAGGGGATTCATTTAAAATTGAGTTTTCAATGCCTTCTTTCTTAAAATGATACAAGTATATACATTTTCTCCATTCTTATGTTCGTGCAATCTAATTAACGGTAAAAGGATTAAGCTTTTCTTAAAAGTTGATAAATGTCAGGTTAACGAGCAGTGGAAAGAGCAATTTGAACCATGCAGCCACACTACGTGGTTCTAAATTAACTGTAACCATTCAGGAAATGGACTTAGGAATGATTGTGGACAGTGCAATACAAATCTCTGATCTGTCTGTGATAGCAGTTAAGAAGCAAACAAATTGCTAGAATTTAAAAGGAGCGGGAGGGAAAGTAATAACAAAAGTATAATAATGCATTTCTCTGAATTGACAGAATGATGCATCTGGCTCCCGTCTCCCTATCCCCCCAAAAGACACTGTATAAAAGTAAAGAGCTCAGAGGTAGATGATGAGAATAATTAGATATAGGAAAGAGAGATGGGAGAGAGTGGTATTGTTTTCAGAGAGGAATTGATACAGGTATGCACAATACTGAACGAAAAACCTCTTTTTAAAAATATTTGTATGTTGTGCCTCTTTCTAAAGCATCTATGTCCTGATGGTGTCCATACTATACATACTTCAGATCAGTCTTATCTACTTCCTCGGTGATAATACTAGCACAAAGAAATCTATATTAAAGATTTTCTTTAAGCCAGCCCTGTGGGCACCTTGCCATTTAATCTGTCTTCTACATTTGCCTGTAGACCTGTCTCCTATCCCTAATGAGGCCTATTGATGCTGTTGAAAATAATGTTTGTTGGGAATCCAAATCAGCGCATACATGTTAGCAGTAGGTGAGCCAATGACACAGACGTGCACGGTAGTGCTATGCAGATGACACATAGCTCTAGCTGTCCTTCAAAATGTTTGATCACGTCAGTGTCAGTAAATTGCCTGGTCCTTAGGCATATTCTCTCCCGCGTAAGGACCAGCAGGCTGGCTCTGAGTCCAGGGGAGGCAGGACAACGTTAGCAGCAGATGAAATCACTCTGAAGAATTTTCCGTGCAGCCGTCTGTGGTTAGAGGTACATACTCATTACGGCCAATTGAGCCTGTTGCTAAGGCATGCTCTCTCATTTCTCAGTGTCACTAAACTCGCACAGCCAGCATCTCCAACCGGCTTCAGTTGCCTGGGAGAGCCCACTCCATCCCGGCGAGCAGCAGCTGGCCTCCCTTACACACCTTCATGGAGCCTCTTCCAGGCTACAGCAACCTGCCTCGGCACAAAGCAGGGGTCAGCGGCACAAAGTGCACTGGCCCATCCCTCCAACAACCTGGGTGACTGTGGAACACCACCATTGTGTACACGCGCAGCACTGATTTCCCAGAGTATCGTTCATGTTCACACTTTTCTTGACGATGCCCCATGGTACAGGCCAAAACCAGCGGAAAATCCAGGATCAATATCAGGGTTTATACCTCAGAGACAAAATAATTTTTTTCCTAAATTATTGCAGAGAACTCAGATTTTTCAGGTGTATGAAAATGTGGTATGAATTCCCATAGGCAGTAAGGTCAGCCAGAAATTTCACCCTGTTGCTTCAACTGCAAAGAAAATAGCTTCAAAATTACCTTCTTTTAAAGTAAACAGTAGATGATATAATAAAAATGAAATAAATAAATAAATACATAACCTTAAACAATAATCCCATCAAAGCAAAGCACTACACTTCACACATTTCTCTCCTTGGGGAACAGATGAAGAAGAGAATGAACCATGTGCAATTTTGGCCAGTTGGATCATTTAAAGAACTACCGCCAAAAAACTGGGAGAGCTTGGCTGTGACTCACATTTTTCTATTAAAATCTCATAATGAAAAACCACACATTTGTGACAGACCTTGGCTCCTCAGTAACAGCACATCACATAATTGCTTGAATCTTTGGGCCTTTCTTATTTCTAAACCAAATTTCTTCAAGCTCATAGCTTCTAGGGAGGATTATGGCTATTTTTCTGAAGAACCTAATTGGCATGAGGCTTTTCAAGAAAAAAAAAACAAACCTGAAACTATACAAAGCATATCTTTTGCTATCACAACTAAAAATCTTCAAATAACCTAGATCAGTGTTCTTTACATGCAAATAAAGTGATCTGATACACTGTGGAGCATTTTATAAACTTATTTAGATCCTGTTGAACATTAGATATGCAAGGGATAGAGATGAGATACTGGTTTACACCTCCACTTTATCAGAATTTATTGAAATTCACTTAAGCTTTCGAATTACCCATACAGATATATTTCCTTCAAACAAGCTTTATTTTTTTTTAAAAAGTATCCCTTTGAACCTCTATTGTAATGAGGCTTCAGACAAAATTTCCAGATGGTAGTTTCATTCTAGACAATTTGCTCTACCCAGCGCCTCTCTCTGTAAAGCCCAATGAGCATCAAGTGCATTTATTATATTCTGATGCAACTCCTAGCACAAGATGTTTACTTTTCATCTAATAGTATATTAAATATTTTCCATTGTAATAATTGATGCAGCGATTGCAAAATTGCTGTTCAGCAGAGTAAAAAAATGCCATACAGAAGCACCCTGACAGCATGACGTGAACCCTAATGAATTAGCTGACAAATGAGCACAATAAGTTCTGCTCAAGTGTGCTCTCTAAACGGCAATTCAGCAAATCTGCTTTTCGCCGTATTTTTCCCTTGTAAGGCTAAAGTCCATGCTAATTAGTTTTCAGCTGAGGTGTCAGGTGAAATGTATTGAAAACGTACAAAGAGCAGCTTCCAGTCCCCCTTCCAGCTCTGCGTTATGTTCAGCACTTCCTTTCTGTACACTAAATACCTCCGAGCCTCTCAGCACCAGCCACGCTTTGACACTTATGGGCTATGACATTGAAAGAGGTAGAAGAGACGGAACAAGGACATTTTGACCAGAGCACAAACCAGGCTTTGCTCCTCTGAGATGTGGCTCCCTTGGCCTGTTGTAGCCTTTGTCTCAGAAGAGTCCTGCTGTAGCCTCCCAGGCCCACATTGATCTCCTGAAACCTCCACTACACTAAATCTGCTAAAGACATTTTGAAATTCTTTACCCCAAGCACAGTGCAAAGTCTGCCCACCAAGTGCTCTGCAAATCTTGTGCTGGCAGATTTTGACTCAGGAGTAGGATGCAGCCCTTATCTAAGCAGAGGATTGCACTTTATTGCAGATAATGTGGCACAGGAATCAAGCTACATTAGTTCCCCCACCTCCTTAAGGAAGTCCATACATGCTTTGAAAATCAACATTGTAATATTTCTAATCTTAAGCATGTTTTTCACAATTGATTCAGCACCTGTATTTCGTCTGCTCTGTCACAGTATTGGGTAGCCTGCATGGTTGTTGGTTATTCTTTGTGAATTCGTGATAGCCTTCACCACTCTCAGCGAGTCTTCTGTCTATATAGAGACAGGACAATTCTCCACCAGACCACCAACCCACGGTTCATCAGAAACCAAGGTCCCCCTTCTGAACTGTCAGGAAAGATTAGCAATATGAAACTGTAACAACTGTAGGATCCAGTGGCTTTGGGATGGGATTACTCTTCATGACACTGTCCTCTACATAGCCTGAAGATCTCACATGACAATGGACATAAAAGCCAATGTATTTTGGAGACGGAGATTCCTTTGCTTTGCTGGTGGTTGGCAATAGGAAGAAATTCCCCAGTCTCAGCAGCCCTGACTGCTAAGGTCACAGGGACAAGCAGATCAGCAGCCACCTCTGCAAGATGGTCTTAACTCAGAGTAGAAGGAGTTTAGCTCAAAGCTGCATCCATATTTGTAGCTGCTCCTCAGTTACTATCTGAAGGCTAAATTACCTCATCATATTCACTATCCAGCCACAGGATTGTGACAAACTCACCAGGAATACTCAGGCACAAAAGCGTGAGGTGACCTCCACCAGCACCAAACCACTGGTGCCTACAGAAGAAAGGGTGTAGTTGGAGGAGCTTGAGCAACAAGCCAGGACATGATAAATAACAAACATGAACAAGGAAACCTGTCCGGGGGAAAGAAGTGGCAGTGTGTGAAAGACGTGTTGTGTACCTGCAGGTACGCTGTGTGCACCTCATTGATGAGGCTGTCCCACCTCTCTTGGACACCTGCCTTCTTTGCCTCTCAGGGCACCCATCAGAGCTGCAGTCGGCTCAGGGAGAGCAGGCCCATAGCGATGAATCCACAGGAACGGGCCCTGCTCCATCCCTGTCCCATACGCAGATGCAGTCTCTCTTCAAGGCAGGGCCAAGCAGGGACACAACACTGCAGTCCAGGACAGGAATGGTGTAAGTGATGGATCCTCATGGAAACGTCATGAGATATCTCCCAGCTGTGGTCACAGTGGATACCTGGGGAATTACAGAGGCATTGTAAGAGTGCGTAAAATAGATGCAGGCTGTACTCAGCCTGGGATGTCCTCAAGAATCCCTACATCTGGAACAGAGGATAATACCTAAATGTTCTTAATGGTATGGGACCTGGTTGCTTGATTCATTACCTCCCTTTTATGTTCTGTCACAGAACCTGAGTTCAGAGGAGTGATTTGCTTCTGCTGTTGCTGTTGCATGGGACTTGTTAGTGTACGTCTCTCCAGAGGAGACCTTTGCTCAGGGAACCTATTCCTCATGTGACACTGATGGCTTCGCTTGTCAGAAAGACTGTTAACTGCAAGCATCTATGAATTTTATGGCATATCTTAGAATTCATTTTAGAAGTTACTTCTGTTTGTATGTCATTTATATACCTACTGAAAAGACAGCATTTAGTCATCAGCTCTCCTGGAGATAGCTGCTTTATAAAACAATAAAATAAATACATTCCAGAAACACTTTACTCTTTTCCTTTTCTTATTTTGATGATGGTATATACATAGAAAGCAAACCAAGAATTCTGTCATGTTGAGATCATTATGGATGAGTTCATGAGTTGATCTTTTTTTTTAATAGGTCTTCTTGGTTTTGAATTATCTAACAAGTTTCATGAAGTGAAAAAGATAAAGCCAAGGGGCATTTTGGCTGCATATATATAGCTTTTACCCTGAATTCATGCTTGCCACTGAAACATTCCATCTTTGTAGAAATGATGTGAGCACTTTGCTTTGTTGATGTAGTACACTACCTCATGTATCAAATGAATGAGGTATCAGGTGACATTATAATAACACAGCACATCAGCAGAGTTAGCTGTCTCTATAATCAGGTCTTGCATCATTACACTGGAAAGCAATCAGAATGCTGCTTGAAAAATGGCACTATAGGCAGGAAGAAAAATTCCTGAAGTGTGTTTAACAAGAATTCACAGGATTAAAGTAAACCAAAATATATTGACAGCATCTGTTACATGATGCAAGGTAGAAGTTCTAGCCATACATTAGCATGTAGCCTCTTGAAACTAATCCTATAGCATTTCATGAATAATCTGGCATACACTACGTTTGCTTTATATATGTATCTTTTTAGCCTCCAATTTATATTAGCTCCATTAAAGTAGCTTATGCTTCCCTCTTTTCCTCCTTGATCATCTGAACTGGCTGAAGAACCAATTTGCCTGCAGAGATGTGTTATCATATGATCATGTAGAATTAAGAATGGTATTTCAGTTTTTGCTAAATAGTAAGGAGAAAAATGAAAATATCTTTCAAGTTTTTGCTGTATCTTTCACCAAAAGGAGTGATTTTTTGCAATCTAGGGACCAAAGTTAGAAGTATAAGCACACGAGTTTTTCTACATAACATTTATGGGAGAATGAAATCCATTAGCCAGCTGGAAAGGAGTTTCTATAATGAGGTAATCAGAGTTTCACCAGGTCTGGAATCAACAGGGTCACACGTTTATCCAAAAAGGCAAAGGAGGATGGTATCTGCAGAGAACATCATCCCAATTCCTCAAAAACAGAGAAGATGTTATGAGTCTCTTACTGGCCTAAAAGTCTCCTGGTCTAGCCCGGATCAGCTCAGGTGCACTGCCGACATTCAGTGCTCTCCCTCTCCTTTGACCGTGGGCAATTCGTTCGCCACTTCCTTTTTTCCTTCCTGCCTACAGCATGATGCTGCACCGAACCCATCTTTCCTTCTTCCTCTCCTGCATTAGCCATTTTGCATATCGTGTCTTCCCTGACTCTTGTTTTCAGGGAGAAAAACTGACTCAGACTATGCACAAATAACTCCAGAAGTAAATGCATAACTGAAATAAATTATATTGAGAACCAGAGATTTATCAGCTGATCAATTGCTCTTGTCATCTCACCCCTTCAGAGAAATGAGCAGGGACAAAAATGTACGGGCAAACCTGAATGATTCATGTAGGCAAAATTCTCAGTGCAACAAGGTCTTTGGAGGATTGTAGCCTTCTAGCTAAAACACACGTGGAATTGCAAGGACCTTGGCAGATGTGACACCTTTTCCCTTTCCGGCGGTCTCTTTTCCCTCCTCCCGTCAGCAACTTGGCTGGCTTGGGCTGGGAGCCACGGTACCACGGGCAGCTCAGCCCTGGCTGTGCATTACTCCAGCCATGAGATGTGGGGGAAGGCGATTACTGAGCTATAATCCACTGCCCAGGCTCCAGCGGGATAATGCTGTAATTGGTTGCTCTCCAGCCTGTCCTCCATTCGACACAGTTCTCACCAAAACCCTGCAATACTATGTGTTGGCTGCACGTGAAATCTCTGCTCTCGCTGCCCGTGTGGGCGGTTATAATGTCTCAAATTCATTTCTCTCACAGTCTTTTCATTTGCTGGCCAGATTTGGCCATTATCACTCATCTTACCCCTTTAAATAGAACTCCCAGTACACCGTTTTGTCTCTTTTTCCATTAAAGTCATGTCTGGAGGAGTCCTTGGACCATCACTTGCCTTTAGCAAAAAAGAATGGAATGAAACTGGGTTGTGAAAGCAAGCTACTGGCAGCTCATATCGGGAGCGCCACTGAAACTACCTTTCAGCTGATTTTAAGTTTTTCAGGCTTGAACAAAGATGCTGTGACTAATATTTTAATATATGTAAATTAACATATTGGAGTGACTGGAAACTAATATTTGCAATATGCCTGACAAAGAAATTGTTACCAACACTCAGCTTGTAACAAGAGCTCTAAGCTACAATTGCAACATACTTTTTACTTTTCAATGCAAATGACTCTGGTCAGATTTAAGATAGAGCACCATCTTATGGATATTTCTGTATAATTTAGTGAGTGCAACTGTTTCTCTGCTGGCAAAAGTGTTTCTTTGCCGACAAAACATAGCAAGGCAGAATTATCCATCACTGTGCACTTCCTATATATGTGAAAAGTCAGAAGGAGCTCGGGAATGGGAAAGGACATTGTACTGACACGCTCACTTTGGCAAATTTTCCATTTAACTACCAAGTCTGTGATCAGGATGCTGAATATTCCCAGTATTCTAGTATCACAGCTTCCAATAAGTACTAAAATTTCACGTAAGAGATTTCAAAACACTTGAGATTCATTTCTTAATCATGATATTAAAAAATACATCTAAATCTCATTTTATTTGTCTCTTGGTTTCTGGGCCATTAAGATGAAGTAGGGTCATATTTTCTCTGCAATTTTAAATAATATTATCTTTTTCAGTTTTCTTTCCATGACAGTTTAAGTTCATTCCTATTTTGGTGATTCCAGAAGCTCCAGAAAAAAAACCACATTCAAGTAGCAGGGACTGGCAATCTTGTTTTCCAGTTTAACTCCCCACTATTTAAGGGATCTTTTAATTAAAGGAGGTGTAAATGCTCACTCTCATTTCATGCATTTTTAGTCATAAATGTCATAAAGAATCTTTTGTGTAAGTAAGAGCCAGATCCTATCTTTTTTCCTTCCATCAGTATTACAAAAAATTAAACAAATTCAATTTATTTTTGCCATTTCTCACCTCGCAAGCAAAACATTCGCTGAGTTTAATGCTGTGTTTGTTGAAGTATTACATAAAGCATGAGAGACTGTTGAATGCTCCAACTCATCGACAGTGACCTTGTACACAAACCCTGACTCCCTCTACTCATGCAGATCTAATTATAGGGAAAGGACATATTATCCCTTAAAAAAAAGAAGATGCCTCTTTGGGAACCCACGTGAGTATGTGTTTAACCATAAATCTAGGTTTTAGTCTCATTAAACTCAACAGTCTTAAAGTTTTGTAGGTACTTGCTTGACTAGGGTTTAGGTTACATGTAAAATGACATACCTTCCTGAATGGTGGAAAAAGCGTATGTAGGATGTATGTCTGTGTGTGTATCGTACACAAATATTTTAAATTACATTATTGTTATCAATTATGTTTTATTATAAATACAACTAAAATTAAATCTAAAATACTATCTGAAATTCTAGGCACTCTGGCGATTCAGTAACAATACAGTACCTACAGTGAAATCCTAGGAGCTTTGAAACATTAATTGATTTCTAGAATAACTTATGTCCAGGATTTTGTTTCTCTAGGAAGCATAGGCTCCAAAAATTCCATTAGACTGTATCCTCGCAGCCTTCCTGAAATGTCACCACTGAGGGGCATGGAAGGAGAAAGGTTTTCTTTGTCTTAGGCCATTAAGAGCACGTTGTTGGCTTCTCCCACACTGGCCTATTCCAGGCCACTTACAGCTTTGTGATTTACAATAAACGTCTTAAACTCCACTGGAAACCAATGGACAGCCAGCGCAGTATCCTGATAACAGAAAACAGTGTTGAGGCTTCACATCGAAGCAGTAAGCTCACACCTTCACCAGGTGATCAGGCAGGTGGTGCTGGAGACCAAAAACCCAGTTGCAAAACTTAGTAGCAATGAATGGCAGGTGAATCTGGCATAATTCCTGCCGTTTCATTTTGCTAACTTTCCATTGACGCTAACCTCATGCCATGATGTAGCAACTATCCCCAGAGGCTGTAATCCAAAGCACTGACTGCAAGATGCAGGACAGCAAAAAGAAATTATATTTCTATTTGTTGTTTGCCTTTGGAATTAGTTTAACACAAATATTTAAACACATTAAATGTGAAGAAAGTGTGTCACCTTCTGGTTGCATTATCTATTGTTAAGTCAAATATACTTCAATAACCTTGTACTGAAGCACATGTTTTAATCTAGGACTCTACACACTTCAAATTAGTTTTTGTAAAAAAGTAGCATTAAATTAAAACAGCTGAATTAATTGAAAATGTACTTGGTAAACGCCCACTTTACTTAAAATATCCATTATATGAATGATGCAAAAAAAGGGAAAATAAAATATTACCTTTGTTCATACATATGTCCTTACTTTAGAAGCAAATGCAAGAATTATTTATCTGGTAAATGTTTCCAGCTCTCCTTTCAGCTTACTGCCAGACCGAAAGTTGGTAATTCCAGAAAAATCACGTCAGAGCTTCATTCAAGATAGAAATCAAAATCTTACCTGTCTTGAATGATAAGAAGAGTGAATCTATGACATCCTCCCTGACAGAGTCACCAGGACACTACAGACACAGTTCCAGTAAGGACAGTGGAAAGATGACAAAATGCCGAAGAGCCAACGTGACACTATAAAAAGATGCATACAGCCAAATGCAGTCGTACCAAGCCCAAGTTCTCGGGAATCCAGACTCCCAAATCATAATATTGCCTTTAAAATCATTAGATCTGGAAAAAGCCAGACTCACAGTGCACTCTTTTTAACTGCCTCCTTTTTGAGAAGCCGTTAGAGCGCAGCCACTTCAACTTCCCTCCACAAGCGGAAGGGCAGGGTTTTTTAGGAGGGGGTGGGGGAATATGAAAGCTGAATTCTCACTCAATATACAACTGCAGTTGATGAAATTAAAGATAACATACCCAGATACTATTAAGATTGCAGCAAATTGCATGAATAATGCAACTTCATGTTATAACCAAAAATTTCTAGGAAAAAAGAATCATCGGGTCACCTGTGAGGAACGAACTGAGCTGATTAAATCTGCACTGAAACTGTACTAAAACAACTGTATTGAAATCAGACCTTCAGCTAACCCAAGACATCGTGTTAGAAGACCAAAAGGCTGAGAGCATGAGAAAGCAGAAAATTTTCACATGGTGCTGCAGAGAAAAGAGCGCAATGTCACTTCCACTTACATGGTTTAAATTACTGGCCTGGTTCAAAATAAGACCTAAAGAAATATTTGATTCAAGTTTAGCCATGGAATAGTAATTAAACAAATGAGTGATTAAAAAATGGTTCCATCTTGCTAGGTCTAAAAATATCCCCCCTTCAGAAAGGCTATAAGAGAGCCTTCTAAATGATAAATCCAGGCACTAACAAGACTTCTCTTATCCCTGGTTTAAAAGTGATTACGTTCTGGCATATCCAACTAGCAATGTCACTCCAGTTCAAATGCAGGGCAGAGTTTAGGAGCCTTTGGAAAACGAATGGAGAAAAGCCCACTGAAGAGAAAAAAGGGGCTATTTCTGTCATCAGTGGATTTGGAATCAAGTCCTAACTTACCAGGATTTACATTCAAAACATGGGCAATTGGGTACGATTAGAAGGCTTTTCAAAGAGGCATAATCACAGTGACAAGATTTCTGCCCTTCCCAGAGTGCAGCCTTTGGGTATGCGCCGTACAGCTGCCTCTATCTGTATTCTCTGCAACATTTTTCTGCGAAATAAAGTACATAAGCTCTTTGAAAGGAATTCCAGAAGAAGATGTATCAAATTCAAGCTCATACATAGGCATCTGAGCAGATTTTGACTGTCCGAGTACTCAAAATGCAGATTTCAACTGTGACAGCAGGGATTCTTTTTGTTTTAACCATATGCTGTAAAAGGTCTGCCAACGTGATCAAACACTCCCTTCATCACGAAACAGAAAATTACCATATATCACTCCGTAAGGGTTTGAACCAAGCTGGTTTCCTTGCATGCAGTGGGCAGACTGGTCATAACCACAAGGTTCTCTTGTTGCCATTTCAAACTCTTGAAGAAATTTCCACACACTGTCATCATCCTTGTGGAATGGTTTGATTAAACAGCTAATCTTGTTTTGCCATCTAGGAATGTTTCCTTTACACGAATCATTTAGGATATGAGTTAATGACCCTCTGTACCATCCATTTCATTATCCAGAATTTGACAAAACAAACGTTGACTCTGGCTGTTTTTCTAGACGTTGGGGCACCAATGCTTAAAGTTAATCTGTTTTCTTTTCAGAAGGCTGATTCTCCACTCATCGCTCAGTGCGGTGCAGAACAGGGTCATGTTAAATGACAGTTCATTTCCATAATAAATGGCATGGAAGATATGAAAAGGACATTGTCAATCCACCTGAACTCCAACATACGCCTTAAAGGAAGACCAGTTCGTTGTAGGTGACTGGACTGAAACTGAAGTCCAGAGTTTAGAACAAACAAGAAAGGATCTCCCTGAACTATGCAGGCAACATCCGTCACGCTGTTCAGTTACAGGCCCGGTTCCTAGTAAGAGTCCACAGAAACTGCATTTTTAGTTAATTAATCACTTATGTACACAGCCAGGAATCGGAGCTCACATATGAAACAAAATTAACAGGATAATAATGACCTCAAAATATTTTTTAAGTGGCCAGTATGCAAAACTTGCAGGCTTGCGTGTGAGAGTAGGAAGAATTGGAAAGGCTGAGCCCCTCCTGCATCCCTGTTATCACCCTGCCCACCTCATCCCTACTCCTCTCATGATCACGGAGCCGTTCTCACCAGCAATAGCACCGCACAAAATCCCTGCTTTGTCTGGAGAGCAGGGCCACATCTCTAACACAAGCAGAATGACGTCTGTGGCTGCTCAGCTCATAGTGTTAGGAAAAAAAGGCAGCTCTGCCGTTGGAAGTATTAAAAGGACAGTCATGTGTAAGCTCATAAAGTATTCTGTCTGTTCAGCATGATGTGGTAAGGCTGGCTTACCTTTGAGAGTGCCACTTCAGGAAAAGTGTACTGCAACTGGGAAGAAACAGGGATAATCAGAATTTGCATCCATCACCTACGCAGAAAGACTGAGGGATCATGTAGACCACAGAAAGCTGAGCAGGAGGAAGAGAATTCCTTTTTATACAAAACCCTTTTATAAATAGGAAGGGAATAAACTGTTTTCCATGTTTGCTGCAGACAGGCAAGACTAATAGGTTTAAATTGCTCGGGGACATGGTGTAGATTTCAGCGGCTCCCAGCTCATTGCTGACAAGAGGCTGAAAACTCCTTCTCTTGCTCTTCCCCCTGGCATCTCCCAGTCACTGTCGCCTCTTGTTCCTGTACGCCTCTCTGCAGGACTGGGACCAAGGTCCAAGGCAATGCTGAAGAGAGCAGAAGAATGAGCCACTTGGTCTCCTCTGCTCCAGCCCAAAAAGCACCACGAGTCCTTGGCAGGAGCACACCCGGCAGCGGCTCCTGGAAGAGGGATGGGGCCTGGCTCAATGCATGCCTGACCTCTGCTTGCCTCCCTGAAAATCCACCCTGTGCTTCCTTCTCCACGCCCTGGAATCAAGTGGAGAACCGCGTCAGGCCCCCTTTGCAAGTGCCTTTTCTCTTCAGCATAAAAAGATGGACATCATAGGTTTTTTCGGATGAGCCCCTCTTGCACCCAGAGAGATTCCCCTCAGGATCTTTCCCTCCAACACAGGGAAAGCTTTTAAGGTCTGCCCTTGTCTAGACTGAGCAGAACAGGTCCCATAGGAAAGGGAGTGGAGGCAAAGTGCTTTTGTCCTCCTGTGTGCCCAGGAATTGAGAAAACACAGTACAGGGTGAGCAGGGATGGGGTTTGGGATCTTTCGAGCAGCAATAACAGAGGCTAGGCTGCATGCTCCCATGCATGGCACGAGTTTCAAGAACGGGAGGCTTAGGGTAACATTAAGACAAGCTTTCTGAATTGAAAGAGGGTTCAGTGTTGGAACTGTTTGCCTAGGGAGATGAAAAACTAGAAGGTACTAAGAATAAGGTTAGACAATCGTCAGTCACAAATGAGTTAGGTGTAGTGGATCTTATTTGGGAGCAGAAGTACAATCCGAATAACTTCTTAAGATCCTTTCCAAGCCTACTTTCTATTATTTATAGACCTGAACAGGGCTTAAGCAAGCACATTCCTCTGGAGATGTGTCAGGATTCACTGGAACTCGCTAGGAATGTGTAGCGGTGTCACACTTGCAGCATCTTTATCATCCTGTAAGAGACTTTCAGAAGATTCCACACCCCCCACATCAACAAGTTTTGTGTCATCTGGGCTTGCTGAGAAGCCAAGTATTTTAGAAAGCAGTAACAATCCCTAGTAAAAATAACACTACCTGTGTGTTAATGATAACAACCACATGAAAGTATTAACATGTTATGGCTAAACAACAGCTACTTTATGGCTCTGTACATTTCTTGATGTTGCTAATTTCATTAATCTATACCAAGACTAATTTTAAGATTTCCACTGGCATTATTAAGCTAACAGGACAATAGACCCTATGGTGTATATGGTCCTAACATCCTTTGCCAATAAAGACAGGTTGCAGGATAGAGAGGTTTCTTGTGGGTAGAAACATTCCTTTAAGAAAAATGGATTTGGATATTTCTTTAGAATTTTAAAGGAGATATTAATGTCACTTTTTCAACCCCACACTGAAAAATCAGATTGCCTTAACTACTTGAGCTTAAGGTGTGGAGAACAACACTACATTTCAGACATAAGGCCACCCTGAATCAAATTAATTCAAAAATCTCCATTTTTTAGAATAGCTTTTAGTACTAAGTGATGATGTGACATAAATTTTAATCTGGCCTCTTAGCAATAACCTGCTCATTACATTGATGCTGCACAGCTTGTGAGTAATGCAGTGCCTCCAAAATGTCAGAGCAGGACATATGACTAGCATTTTCTCATATATTTCTGTACATTTACATACATATGCATGAACTAAACCTGAGCTACAAAACTGGAAACTATAGATGGAAATAGTTGGATCTAACTTAGGTTTTTTCTTTATATGGATCAGCTATTGACATCACTTACCCTGGTCAGCTGCCCCTGGGGACTCACCTGAGGAGATGATGGGAATTTCTCTTAGGGGCTAGAAAAGCTAGTTAGGAATCAAGCATGTGGATGCTCTTTATTCTCCCTATGCTCTTGTCTGGGACCTATATAGCTCATGAACACTGGCATCCAGTTCTGGCACGCCAAAAGGAAATATCAGGACATTTATGTTTAATGGCCATTTTGTTTAATGATTACTCTTAGGGAGTCAAATTAAATGGAATAGTTTGGGAAGAACGCTTTCCTAAGCTCTGCAATTCTGATATAAATCAGTGGAGCAAAGGTGTTTGTTTTAAGTAGGAGAAGAAGAATATATTCCGTCATTGTCTGCAAATGCAGGAGGTTGTGGTGGACAAGAAAGACTGCAGCAGAGTAACAGCGTGATGATGGCTCCATGAGTGCAACAAAAACTTGATGTAATGTCTTCTCCACCTTCTAAGCCTGTGAATGTTCTGCCACTTGCTTGCGTGGTTGAGAGGACCAAAAAAATAAATCCCAACTTCTCAGGCATCAGAAAAGCTGTGTGAATATTTACGCAGAGAGTTCCACCACCTATATAGTGCTGTAGCGAGACCCACTATGAAGTAAACAGGTGGAAAGTCTGGTTTTCAGGGAAAGTTCTGTTCATTTTGTCAACACAAGCTGAAGAGCTCTGTTCATTGCAACACTTACTTAGTATTGCCAAACCCATTTTAGGAGTGGCCAATACCACAATGTTAGTTAGTGATTTCTTTCTACAAATTCCCGTCCAAATACTTGAATCTGCATAGAATGCCTGAAATTAATGGGGAGGTACCATCTGATATGTCTCTGGGAGAAATGCATTGCTGAAATGAAATGAATTTATATTCGAGAAATGAAACCTCCAGAAATTTTAGCTACCTCCCCGCAAACTCTTCACAAAGGAATAAAATAATCTGCTGCATGGAAAAGCTGGAGGACTGGGGCATATCAGCTATGCACAAAATTCTCACACCGTAGAGCTGAGCACTGCGCACTGGTAGCACACGAATGCTGATAAATTTATCATTGTGAAGGTCTTATTGGATGTTGCTCATCACGAAGAAGAATGCAAGCTTCTTTGCACTTTCAAACTTATATGCTTCCAGATGGATTGTAAATCCGCATCACCTATTCCATACACCCGTACAGCATCTCCATTATGTGTTCTTGCCTGGGCAAAAACTCATACACGTCAATAGACAATAGTGTCAATAGTCAGATGCCTTCAGAAACTGTAAGCCAGGCCACAAAACCAATACATGCTCAGCTTCACCATCATATTATTTAAAAAATAACCATAAAAATATGGTTATTTCTTCTACTTTACTTTTAGATTTGGTACTTTTGTGGCAGTATTCTTTCATGCTTTCAAGTTTTTCTCCACAAGTTCATGGTATACAAACAAGGGTGGTCACAGTGGGTAAGGCAAAGGGAGAGGCAGTACTTCACCCAGCACTCAGTGCTGCCTGGAGTAGTGTATTCCCATGATAAAGCATTTACAAAGCACCCTGGAAACATCACCGACACGTCTGGCTTTGGCTATGACCATAATAACATAAGGTGAGATTCTTGCTTAATCACATGATTTGGTCGTCCAAAGCATTAGGGAAAAATAGTACAAGAATTGTCTAAACTGACAAGGCACCGCATGAAGCTAAAACTCATTACTGTGAACTACTGAGCCTCAAAATAATAATGAATTTTATAACCAAAGGACAGTTTTTAAGTGACTTACAAGGCACTGATTCTATAACAGGAAATCTTTACTAAGCATAAATATATTCTTATACAGCTTGTTTTTAGTCATATGTTTTCCCACATGAAGGGTTTGAAAACATAGCTAAAATTTTTATCTGCATCTTGAAATAAAAATCTTCGATCAGTTCAAAACTGTGTTTTTCACCATTATTTTTACTGCTTCTTTTATCACCTGAGTAGAAAGCTCTATTGACAAAATCCTCGTTTCATCGCCATATAAAAAAGAACAGTCTAGTTCTTAACACCATTTTGTTAAAATAAATATGCTTTACAACCTAAATTAGGCAAAATAAAACATCTAGGCAGAAAAAATTGCATTTGAGTGAGTGCAACTGTAAATAAACCTGTGCTGAGGTTGGACAAAGTGAAGAGAAAGTACAAATAAAATGGGTTTGGTTAGATTATCCTAATGAGAACTAAATAATGACTTTTCATGGTTGTGGTTGGATTTTTAAAGATTATAGGTATTTGAATATAAACATTCTGCATTGACATTTGTATACTTAACCGGCTGAGCAGCATTTGAACACAAGCATCTGAGGAATTCAGGGACGAGTTCTGACTGATTCTTACAAGACTGATACCACCAATGTTTGATGGTAGCATTATCAGTAAAGTAGGCAAAGGGGATTCAGGAGGGGTGGCTTTCGTGCTTTGCAGAAATGTTTAAAATATAAAGAAGATACTCTATATTTAAATGCACCAGATGAAAAAATAGCACCAAGAACCAACAAGACATCAGAACCAAAAACTCAAATAATGTTAGATGAGAGTAGCTTTACAGAATGGAAACACACAATACCAAATAAAGGGTTGTGTTAAAAGTAGCAGAAGGTAAGAGTGCTCATCCTAAGCTGTTAGATATGCTGATAGATATTGTCAATTCATTTTATCGATGCAGTCGATTCCAAGTTGAGAACATTCTATTTTGAGCCTGGTCTGATAGAAAACAAAATCTAAATTGTTCTTGTTTTTATCTTTTTCCCCAAGTAAGGAGACACAGTGAGAAAAGATGAGGCCTGAAAGCCTCTTGCTGCCTTGCTAGAGGTCCTTTGCATGCAGCTCTAAGGAAGACATTTTAAATGGATGTTTTAAGTGGAAGAAAGCAAATAGCACTCCTATCTTCAGTAAAGGTAAGAAAAAAGAACTACAGGCCAGTCAGCCTCACCTTGATCCCTGGGAAGGTGATGGAGCAAATAATCCTGGAAACTATTTCCAAACATATTAAAAGCAAGAAAGTGACGGAGTAGCCAGCATGGATCTACGGAGGAGAAATTGTGCCTGACCAACCTGACAGGCTTCTATGACCAAATGATGGGCTTGGTGGATGAGGGGGGAGAGCAGTGGATGTCATTTATCTTGACTTCAGCCAGGCTTTCAACACTGTCTCCCATAACGTCCTCATAGACAAACTGATGGACTGCAGGCTAGATAAGTGGGCAGTGAAGTGTAGTGAAAACTGACTGAACTGTCTGGCCCGGAGGGTTGTGATCAGCAGCACAAAGATCACCTGGAGGCCAGTCAGTAGAGTTGTACCCAGGGATTGATACTGGGACCAATACCATTTAACATCTCCATTAATGACCTGGATGATGGGACAGAGTGCACCCTCTGACAGCTTGCAGACACCATGAACTTGGGAGGAGTGGTTGATACACCACACGGTTGTGTGACTGGTCAGAGGGACCTCGACAGGCTGGAGAAAATGGCAAACAGGAACCTCAAGGAGTTCAACGAAGGGAATTGCAAAGTCCTGCACCTGAGGATGAAAGCCCTCATGGACCAGTACAGGTTGGGGGCTGACTGACAGGAAAGCAGCTTTGCAGAAAGATTTAGGTCCTGGTGGACACCAAGACGAACACGAGCCAGCAAGAGTGCAGCAGTGAAGGCAGACAGCCCCCTGGGCTGCATTAGGATGAGTGTCGCCAGCAGGTCAAGGGTGTGATCCTTTCCCCTCTCCTCAGCACTGGTGAGGCCACATCCGGGTGCTGGGTCCAGTCCTGGGCTCCACGGTGTAAGAGGGACATGGACATACTGGAGCAAGCGAAAGGTCAGGGAGATGATTAATGACTTGGAACCTGTGAGCTATGTGGAGGGGCTGAGAGAGCTGGGATTGTTAAACCTGGAGAAGAGAAGGCTCAGGGAAATCTTATCGATGTATATAAATATCTCATGGAGGGAAGTAAAGAACGCAGAGCCAGACTCTTCTCAGTGGTACCCAGGGAAGGACAAGAAGTAATGAGCATAAAATTAAATACAGGAAATTAATTCCGTTTAAACATAAGAAAAAGCTTTTTTACTGTGAGAGTGGTCAAACATTGGCACACGTTGCCCAGAGAGGTTGTGGAGTCTCTATCCTTCCAGATATTCAAAACCCGACTGGACTCAGCCCTGGGCAACCTGCTCGTGGTGACGCTGCGCTGGGGGGTTGGACTAGATGATCTCAGAAGGTCCCTGCCAATCTCAACATCTCTATGATTCCGATACAAAGCATGAAGGAAAATAAGAGAATCTTCGCTCCAAAAAGGTGCAAGCAGCTAGTGGAGCAACCATAATCTTTTCTATAAAGAAGAGTTGTGTAATCCTCTGTATGATAACATGATCATCCTGGCCTTAATGCAGCAGTAGTTGTGAGATGACGCTGAGCCATTACGTTTAAAAATGTTTGGGACCTGACTGTTTTGAAGTTTCAGGGAGTTCATGCCCCTATTGGTGCTTTGCATATCTTTGGTGGCAAGTTTTTTATAGCGTTACTTTATTTTTATTTGCTGTTAGAATGAGAACAAGTTATTGCAAAAGGCAACCACAAATCTGAGTGCACGTTGTATTCCCTTAGTGAAAAAGTAGTTTACAGTAACCAGTTCCGTATTTTTTATGGAACTCTTATCTACTACAGGACTAGCACTATTTGCAATGATACACTGGGAACGCAAGCACTGACACGAAAACTGGCCTTAGCAATTCCTGCACTAAGGAAATGTGACCAGAGATGTTCAATAGGTTGACATTTATACTTTTCCCTGACTGCCTTTCTGCATTTCACAAATTTTGCCTACTATTATCAGTTAATGTTAAGGACAAAAGCCAACTATATAAATAGCCCACCTGTTTTTATATGACTGCTACACTTAGCACCCAAACTTCGAGGAAAGCCAATGTGTTTGTCAGCATGGCTCTCCCTCAGTGCTCCACCTCGTTCCCCGGGTAGAGATCCAGAGGCAGAACCCAGACCCCCTGACGCTTAACACTGCCATCTAGCTAATAGCTGCTGCCCGCAGCAGGAGTAATTTCACCTCCCGAAAGTTGGTTCGCTCAGGAGATTAACTGCCGGCTTTAACGATTCTTTCCTAAATCTCCTACTGGAGGACTGGGCACTTCAAAATATGGGTAATGGACTAGAGCCTTTCACCGCTCTAAACCCAGCCCAGCTCATACAGTGAGAACTGGGTAGCCTGCCTGAGTTTGTTGAGTTTCCATTCAGGGCTTTGAAAACTTGCCACAGCTAATGAGCAGATGCCTATAGCTGTGCAGGCAGAGCCTCAGTTGCCATTGTTTTAAAGCAGCATATAGGGACACTGCCTTTCTGTGGGCCAGTCCATCCGTCCAGCCCTTGTGCTCCTGACCCCTGATCCTTCCCGGTTCAGTAGTTCCCACGTCCTCCCTGGTACTGGCACCACCGTGCATGGGTGTGTAGAGAGCAAGAGGACTCGTTGATCCACATGAAATCTGATGTGCCTTCCCTCCCCAGGGCTACCTTTCCATGGGACCCTAATCAGACTCCAGAAATTTAGCTTTCACATGGTGATGCCTTTTTTATTTCATTTTAGAGAGTGATAGTGGTAGGCTTTCATATGTTTCTCACAGCCTTAGCTGTGAAGATAACCACTGTGAATATGAACCTGGCTGGATCCGCAGATAGCCTGGAACAACGATTTCAGAGAGATGTGAACTACCTATTTGTGGCAGCGGGCTCCCAACAGAGGTATCCTGCGAGAGCAACGCACGCTTCAGCATCAGCTCACTCCCCATCTCAGAAAGGCAGGGTTTCGGTGGCTTCTGTTTCTGGTGCCATTTGAGATGCCTCTCGTTTTTCCCCCACACTACATGGCAGAGGATGCCAGCGAGCTCGGGGTCGGCGGCGAGCCGAGCCGTGCCGTGCCGTGCCGTGCCCAGCCGAGCGGGGGGGCACAGCCCAGCGCTCTTCCCTCCCAGCACGGCGTCCCCCCGTGTGTCGGAGCCGGCTAGCGAGCGGCGGGCGGTTTCCCACGCTGGCCCCGGGACGCGGGGCAGGGCGCAGCCGGGACCGGCGGGGTCCGAGCGGCGCAGCGCTGCTGAGCGGGGCCCGGAGGCTTTCCCGGCCAGCAGCTGCCCTCGTCGCTGAGAGCCGAGCCGGGCCGAGCCGGGCCGGGGCAGGTGCGGTGCGGTCCCGCCCGGACCAGCCACCTGCGGGCCGCTGCCCTCGCCGGGGCGGGCAGAGGTGTTAGCCCAGCCCCGGCCCCGGCCCCGGCCCCGCCTCCGCCGGGAGCCGCTCGGAGCAATTCCCACGGCAACCCAGGCTCGACCCCCTTCCCAAACCCCGCCTCCCCTCCCCGCCCCTCGGCTCCCGCCCGGCGGCCGCTGCGGGTCGGAAACAGTCTGTGTGTAAACTCGACGTGTCCGGAAAGGTGCGCGCCGCTCCCCGCCTCGCTCCGCGCCCGGCCGCGGGGCGCGCCCGCCGAGCGCGATGCTGGACCCGTCCTCCAGCGAGGAGGAGTCCGATGAGGTGCTGGAAGAAGAGCGGCGGGACGTGCTGGTGGCGGCGGGCGGCGGCTCGCCGCGCTCGCTGCCGCCGCCGCCCCGGGACCCGCGGGGCAGGGAGGCCGGCGCGGCGCGGGCGGCCAGCCCTAGTCCCTCGGTGCTGAGCGAGGGCCGAGAGGAGCAGGAGCGCCTGCAGCGAGAGGAGCGGGAGAAGCGGCTCCGGCTGCAGCTCTACGTGTTCATCGCGAGGTGCATCGCGCACCCCTTCAACGCCAAGCAGCCCACGGACATGGCCCGCCGGCAGCAGAAGGTGAGCCCCCGCCCGCCCCCTCCCGCTCCCGCCCTGCCCCGCCGCGCCCGGCCCCCGCCGCCTGCGCTCGCCCCCCGCCGGGCCATCCCGTGCCCGCCCGCCGGCAAGTGCCGCGCCGCCGCCGCGCTCCGGGCCGCAACAGGTTGAGCCGGGCGCGGGGCGCCGGCTGGGGCGCGGCGGGGCGAGCAGGGTGTTGCAAAGCAGCGCGGCTTCTCCAAAACAGCGCGTTTACCTGGAAATCCGTCAGTCAACAGGGGTAAAGTCTTTCAAGTTTTTAGAGCTGCGCTTGAAGTCGCCCTGCGAAGGAGATCGAAGCGCAGAGTGCGGGCGTGGGGGCGGTAGGGCCCTTTTGCGGTGGGAGAGATGGTTCTGCTCGGCGTTGTGTGGTGGACGGAGTTAAACCTCCCAGAGGTGCCTCCTGCCAGTCGTATTCTGACCACCTGTGCCCAACTCGAGTAAATTCAGCCATGATACAGAGGTGAACGAGAAAACTGTTTTGTTTCATTAATTATTAAGTGAGGTCTCTCTGTACAGAGAAACAATTAACATGCCTGTTTGTGATGAGAATGGCCGCCTAGTGAAGGTTGACCAAAATTATTCTCTGCATCTTGTACTCAGAGACAAACTCTTGAGAATTGGCAGGTATGTGGTAGGTATTTATGCCGTAATGGTGCTTATTCTCTGTTACTTTTGAGCTATTGAACAGGTAGAATACTTAAAGTTTTGAAACAAGGCGCTGCATTTTCAGATAACCACTTAAAAGCTCCATTCTTGAGATGTTTGGCCTAAGAGATTTTTATATCTTTTTTTTTTTTTTTTTACTTTCAGTTTTGTAAAACAAACCAACTCAAATCAAACCAGAAAAGAAACAAAAAAAACCCCTCCACGTCACTTTCCAGGGGGAAAGAATTCAGTTCCCCTTGGCTTTTTATGATCCTGGTACTTCTGTATCTCTAAGGGTTTGTAAAATGCAGTACTAAATGTTTTGGGGTGTCTGAATTATGCCTGCTATAAGTAATTTGTGCTTAGTGAATTCTCTTACAAGTTAGTGTGGCGGTAATAATAAGATTATTTCTGGAAGAACATTTTGTTTTTATTAAGTGTTAAGCATTTAAACTGTGAAGCCTTTATAAAGGCATCTTTTAAGCAGGAAGTCAAAGAAAATCTCGCAAAATGAGAATCTTCACCATCCCACTGAGGACTCGCCACCCCAAAATAGAGTCATCATAGAAATGATATTTTGAAGGGACATCTGGAGGTCATCTAAGTGTGACCCCTCACTGGACAAAGCCAAAGCTGACCTGATGCAGTGTTGATATTAGTCTATGTTCAAGGAGGAGGCTCAAAAGCCTCCACAGATGAGATCCCGCAATCCATCTGTGTGACCTGCTTCAGTGCTGCATTGTCTTCTTCTTGATGAAATTTTCCTAATCAGCTTCCAAGTTACAACTTGTGGCCATCAACTGCAGAAGATACTGAACATTTAGAAGTTCTCACTGATCTCAGTCACTAAGTATAGGAACTGCATTTTAAAAATAACTACCTACTATTTTTATTAATAAGATGTATGGAAAGAGATTACTGATGTGCAGCAAATACAGAAATAAAACAGTTGTGGATTTAACATACGAGCAATGAACAGACTGATTGACAGAATTTACTGATGTGCAGCAAATACAGAAATAAAACAGTTGTGGATTTAACATACGAGCAATGAACAGACTGATTGACAGAATTGACTTGATACCTAAAATGAAATGTTCCCCTTGCTAATTACTGTTTTTAAGTGAACTCTGACTTTTTGTTTAGCTGCTATATGTAGAAAGAGATTTTTGTCATGTTTAGGAATTTAGCTGCAGAACAAGGATGATTTATCTTTTGCTGGTCAGGAACTAGTGTTTTTAAATAAGACAACACAAAAAAATAATTCTTTCTAGGAGTTGCACTTCTCTTTAGAAGTAATGAAATGCACATAAACATCCTTTCTCTTACTTGACAGTTTGATATATTACCCAATGAATTACTGAATGAGGGTAGCAGAACTGGTCCTGAGTTTTGAGAGTTCAGAAAACCTGCTTTGATAGTTTGGGATCGCTGAGAGCCGTAGGAAGGAGCCCTCTTTTGTGCTCTAATTTTTGCACTCTGTGCTGCACGGTGGCCCCGTGTCAGCCTTAGGATTGAGAGTGCAACCACCTGTCTTAACACTGTGTCCTGTAGTAAGACACTTTTGGATGTGCGATAGCTGCACTCATATTCCATAGGGCAAAAGTCTGTCTTATTTCCTGAATGAATTTTCTCACTGCCAAAATAGGGTACAGATGTGGACTGTCCCTTAATCTCTTGCTCTTTTGCTTCACATCTGACTTCTGTTATGTGGCTGGCTGCCCATTGCGAGCCGGACTGAGATTCCCTACCTGTGTTATCTAACTGGAGCCGTTAACTACCGCACGCCCTGTCCATCATCAGTGGATAAGTGATCCAAGGTATGATTTTGAACCAGAACCTATGATGCTCTGTGGTTCCAGCTCCCAGCCCAGTCTGCCTGTCTCTGGTTGTGCACTCTTCGTAATCCTTTCGCACCAGCAGTCTTTCTGATAACCTAAGAATAGTATCCACCCTGCTTGAGAGCAGAAGTAATTTGTTCTTTCTGCCAGTTCATTTGGCGTATTGCTGAGCAAATACTACAGAATGCAGTTTGCTTCTTTTTTAATGTGGAACATATTATCCAGTAAGAGAATGAGATGGAATTCACATATCAAATATCCTCAACTGCGTTGTAATATCAGTAAGGAAATGATTTACAATATGGCTGGCTTCTTATGTTCTTGCCTCAGTATCTGATTAAAATGTACTATATGGTATCTTGAAATCATCATACTTAATAGACTGAGTTATACTAATTAATGTAAAGAATTTTGAATGCAGGCGGTGTTTCACTCCTCTGTTGTCCTTTGTCATCCTTCTTTCTTCTCACTAAGTAAAATTAGCTCAGCTCTATTGTGATAGATAAGATTAATTAAAAAAAAAAAAAGAAATCAAAGTAAGAAAAAAAAGAACTATCATAATTCACCAGAGTCCATCAACTCTGCTAACTTGTTTTTAATACCAAATTCAATGTAATTTAGCCCAGACTTTGCTGAATCACATACTGGCTGCATTTCTTCTTTTAATCTGTAGGACATGTGGTAGAAATACTCTTTTTTAACTGTTCAGAGTTAGTTGGTGACCTACTATTACATCCTGTCTTACTTTGGTTACTGGTAGATTTGTGGTGAAGGAAGAATAAGCTAATATTGGAGATGTGCAACTGAAGCATGGCAGGATTTTTCAAGGTGGGGTAGGAGATCCTGACGAAGATGGAGTTAGTTCTACAGAGTAAAACCAATATGTACTTAGTAACATATTTTTAGTAGATATTTATGGACATTTGGTCATGTATTTTCCAAACTTTTAGAGAAATATTAATGCATCAATGCATAACATGTCATGCCTTTATCAAGCAAGGCTTGTCTGTCCCTGATTTAAAGAGACTTCGTCACTTTTTTGCCGTTTCCACTTTTTTAATGAGTCCTCTGGAACGTATTTCAGCATCTTTCTTTTTCTGCCTCTCCGCTCCTCTCCCTTTCTCATCCAGCAAAAGAGAAGAAGAGAATAGTTAGCTAATCTCATTCCTCTTCCTTCTTTTCTCCCACCCCAGCCAAACTGAATCTCAAACCAGCAGATTGAATTTGTCCTCAGAATGGGACTTAGGTGGTGGAAAGAAATGCATTCCCAGTGTGGCTGTCTTCCATCAGGGGAAAGTGGTGTATGTGAATGTACGTGGAGTCAGTGATTAGATGATGACCCTGGTAAGTGTGGTTTATACTAATCAGTTGTACACTTGTATGTACATAGTCGGTTTTACTCAGGGAGTGTGTGCCAAAGGTGGGTTCTGTATCTGGGAGATGAATCAGAGTTAAAGTTCCTGGGGAAGGAAGGGACAGTGAAGTGCTACAGTTAATTAACAAAAAAGATGTTCTTCCAGTGTTTTTCTTCCTCATTGTTTTAAAATTTACTCTAGTAATCAAGTGGTCACACAGTAGAAACCCAAGCCTGGGAGAGAAGTAACACTCCTATGCTGAACAAGATTTCCTAATGCACGAAAGGCTTAGTACATCAAAGCTCATAATTCAAGTCTTGCTTTCATAGGTGATTAAGTAGCAGAAGTGATTGAGCTGGCTATTTAGAAATCATAACTAAATGAGTTTACTTCCTGAATACATGCCGACCTGTTTTCCTTCCATTTCTTCTCTTCTCTCCACCTGCTCAATCGTGAGTATATCAAAAACTTTGACTTCTAGTTAATACTCAAAAGTAGGAGTGTACTATTCAGTCATTTATTTTCATGTGAACTCCATGAGTTTGTTCTTTCCTGTTTCTTGGACTTTACCTCTAAAGAAGAGGTTTGTAATGATACATGTCCACTAAATAACTTTTTCAGGAAAATGTTGGTTACAGAGGTACACTTCATTCTCTGGATCACAGTTTTTTTCTCAGTGTCTTTATTTCTCCTGCCCCAAGCCCCACTTTTCCTTGCTTTTGAGCTGGTGATGTGTATCTACTTATTGGTTGGCTGAGCACGTTTTGGGAAAGAAAAATTGTCTCTTCACTTCTGAGCCTCCTTCGTAAGATGCTGTTTTCCCCACTGCTAGGGTAGCAAGGAGAGTATATCCAAAGCCATTGTTGCCAGAAACTCTAGACACGTTTCGGAGCAAGAGCTTAGCTATAAAACTTGGCCATCTGATCAAAATTCTGCTAAACGGCTTTCTAGGAAGACATCTTCCATTTCTCTTTTCCACGTTTTCTTTACAAATGTTGATTTTTTTGTGAAGTGTTTCAGAAAGTAATTTTAAATCAAGTTTATTTGCCCCTTTGTTTTTCTCCATCACAAACACCTTGATAACACGTTGTCATGATGCTCTAAGCTGTGTGTATTTTGTTTCAGTCAAGTTAGAATAGAGTATTTTGGTAAATCCTGTCAAAGCCCGTTAAGATGGTGGCCTACACAGCTCTATACATGTTGAGATAAGATTATTGGCAAGCAGATCTTTTTACCGCAGTCAGAGCTTGCTCTTTGGGGAAGAAGTTGTTCTTGCCTGCAATAGTAAAGTTGCTCACGATGGCAATTGAGTCAACCATGTATGAAGAAATACTGAAGGGTGATGAGAGAAGCAGAGCCTTCTAGTTACCAATGCCACTTCAGAAATGACAATCCATCAGAGTTTTGTTTTAATCTTAAACTGGTCTGCTGCCCTGCCAGCTCAGCATTGATCGGTGTGGCTTGGCCAAAAGCTAGGCAGTGTGCTGGGAAAACGAGGCTTTGGTAAACAGCTGTGTAATGAAGTGGACGTATAGGGAGAGTCTGCAAACCTAGTTTTACTATGCTGAAAAATTCATCAGTCTCTTCTTTTGCTTGCTTGTTTTATTTTCCCTGCCTATTTTACCCATACTTGCCTTTGAAATTTGATTATTTTTTAAGGGGACAGTTCTAATTTTTTTTTTCTGAATGAGTGACCTCAGGTGGTTTATTTCTTTCTGTCACCCACGCAGTTTGACAAATGTGTTAACTCTGTTGGCAAATACCCCATTTAAAGTGCTCGAGGAAGACTACTTATTAGTTTTTTCTACAGGGGAGCTGATAGGAAGGGAGTTTGAAGAATCAGTTGACTGTCACCATCTCTGCAGGAACAGTACGGGGGAATTGGCTGGCTGGGCTGCCTTGCATTTCTCACCCTTTGCAGGCAGTTGTTATTGTCATGTTATATTTTGTGTATCTGAACCATTGGTAATTGGTGACAGAGAAGCAGAAATACCAAATCAGCTCATCTTGTCCTTGTAACGTTCTCTGGCATCATCTGAGAAGCATATTCATTGCTGCCGTGGAAGAACAAAGCTGGTGCAAATACTCTTTTCCCCTCCTTTCCCTGTATCTGGAGGGGGTCAGTATATCAAAATACTAATTACCATGTACTGTCTTTAACTGTAGAATATTGCCAGAAAATACTTGTCTGTTGCTAGTTGACTATTCACTGTATGATGTATTTCTATAAAAGCAGATTTACCATTTCCCCCTCTTCTTCTCCCATGCACACCTGTTGTCACAAGTTCATGTTTGGGGACACTGCTAACCAATCACCTTTCCATTTGCATGCTGCTTATTGGACTTGGTTTTTCTCTTTCTGGCTTTGTACCATTTCTTTTTAATATTGGTGAATATCATCATGAAGTTGCTTTTGGTATATATTGTTTTGCTTTTTTAACGTACCTCTGTATTTGCATTCAAGTTTCCTGTTATCCTTGTTTCTTCTTTGTGTGTAGATGTCTCCTACTTTGCTAGCTTAATACATCCCTCTCTCCTGCTGCTTCCCTTTTATTCGTATGCTTGCTAGAACTGGAAAGCTAATAGCTTGGGGACAAAACTTGCTTGCCATTTATCAACCCAAGAGGTGTCCGTGGGGGAAGGTGGGATGACGTGTCTTCTTCTAGGAAAGTGCTTAGCTCTCCTCTGCTGATTGAGGGATGTGTGTTGGGGTGCTAATCTTTGTGCCTTGACTCTGGTCCTATGTTTAGTTGTTCTGAGCCCCAGTTAGTATACGACTCTGTCTGAACTGGGTGCCAGCCTCTGAGGTTTTTAAACTTTTTAATCTTTAAGTCTCTTTTCTTACAGTTCTTTTGTCACAGTGGCTGCAAAGATGCCTCCTATATTTCGTTCCAACTTACTCCTCTTGCTGCCTGCTGATGGCTGTGGCATGCACAGGTCTGGTACTCAAACTTCTCCTTGATTTCTAGCTATTGCTGTTGAGGAGGGGAGGCAGGGAGAGGAACAGCGTCTGCTGAACTCGTGTTCCCTTTGCCTAGTGCCTATCTCCAATGCTTGCTTCTGCCTAGAAGTGCTGGCACCGAATCGAAAGCAGCCCGGTTCTTGTGCGTTGCAGCCGATTCCCACAGGTTTCAAAATAGCATCTGTGAAAAGGCAGTTTTCGGTTTGTTGCTGTGTGGGGGAAACTCCGAGCAGCAGGAGAGGCAGAGTGTTTGTATGTGGGTACCAGGCTGCATCAGCTTAGGTTTGTGTTTTGAAGGTTATTTTCACAGCCGTAAGCATTGAAGGCTTTTCATTTTTTGTTTAAAATTCTCTAGAAGTTGATGGTACTTGCCCAAAAGAATTTATTTCTGGTTCTTATTTATTTTGCAGCGAGGAGATAAAGCATATGCTTCTCTTCAAGCGTGTTTACTTGTATGCATAAGTTTAAGAATATTCTTGAGTGTTTTTCCTGTCAGGAAGGGGAAAAGCATTAATTAACAGCATTGTGAAGAATGAACAGAGCTACACTGAGTACTTCTTTAGCTACAAGACCTGGTGAGGAAAAATGAGAAGAATCTTTCTCCAGCTCTGTTTCCATTTTTCTCTCATGCATTAATTATTCATTTGTGTTCAATTGTCTTGGCTGTGGGGTTTTGGAAATAGAGGCCGGCAGCTTCTGTTTAATGAAACTGCTGGAGGGATACTCTTGAGTGATAGTATAGACACGCAAAAAAAATCCTGGGGTTACTACTTCAAGTAGATTCGTTTGGGCCACAGACAAGGACATGGAAGAAAGGGCAAAGCTCAGGTAGTGTATAAATGAGATCTCCAAAGAGATGATGTACGTCTACAAAGATTAGGGGAGAAATGGAAATCAGCGATGGAGAGTTTCATGGACTGAGTTGAAGGTATTGAGAAAGTATGTGGAACTGAATTAATTTTGGAGTAGAGGAACTGCTCAGCAAGGGCAATGACAAAGTTAAGAGGAATAAATTTGTAACAGAGAAATCCACTGGTCGTGAGAGTGATGCTCTTCAGTATGAAACAGAAATGAAGGAGGAATATCTTGGGTATAAGACTTTGCAAGAAAGATACTGGGCTAGGAAAAAGAGATATGGATTAAGCTGGGAAAAAGTGAATAGTGTCAACATCCGTGTCAGTGCAATACAGAATAGCAAGGACAAGGAGTTGGTGAGGAACTTGGTGCTCCCAAGTTGGAGAAGGTGGAAATCAGAGTGGTAGGATATAGTACATTGGGGAAAACAGTGTTTTCATGGTCCCAGATTTTTTTCTGCAGAAGGTTGCAGTTGTTTTATGTGTTTAGGTTTTTCTTATGGTTAATTCATGAGTTTTCTTTTTAAAAAAAAAAAAAAATCTCCACCTCCAGGCAGTCTGCACTGAATATTTATCTTGCTGGCTTTTGCTGGGGAGTTTCCCCAGTTTGTGCCTATTGCTCATACATTCCTTCATTTATTTCTAAATTATGTATTCTGAGGCCTTAGAGCAAGGTACTGGTGTCTATTTCTCGTTCAAAAGTGTTCTACGAATGTTTTGCCATTCCAACTGTTTGATACATCAAATATGCATTAGTGTTAAAAAATTAATATTGACCATTTTTTAAAAATTTCTTTATTTTGATCTCCTTATGGATGGAGCATAATCAAAGAAAAGAAATAAAAATAAAGAAGTGGTTGTTTGGTATAGATCTGATATTAAATCATTTTAGCAATCAGTTCCCCTCTGACTACTCTTCCTTCCTACAGTGTCATTAAAAGGCAGAGGATTTTTCAGTCTCTTACTGGTGGGGATTGAAAAGCAACAAATAGCGATATTATATGGAGATGGAAGTTAACGAACTCCATTAGAAATTTTTGTTTCTAGTAATCTTCAACTTGCAGAGTTGGAATATTTGCCTGAATGAATACATAGATTCAGCTTGTGGTGACTTAACACCAAATGCAGTATCATTCTCGTAACCACATATATGCTACAAACGGTGGAGGTTCTGGGCGTGCTAGTACATGGTTATGAAGTAATTAGAAGCATTTTAGCTTAAATATTCTGTGAAACAAATTCTACCAATCTCGTTTATATGGTTTTGTTTTTTTTTCAGAATGCTTTGGCTCCCAAATTCAATTCCTTTAAAAACATCACTTGAGATTTTTAAAGCCAACTTTTAAAGTTGTCTTTCTCTGCCATCCAAGTTTTTAGGTATCCTTACTTGATGCTTCCAGACCTTTTTCCATGATAATACATCTTAGAAAATTACTAGCTGTCCTGGTTTCAGCTGGGATAGAGTTAAATTTCTTCCTAGTGCTGTGTTTTGGATGAATGTTGATAACACACTGATGTTTTTAGTTGTTACTAAGTACCTTGTCAAGGACAACTGTCCTCTGCTACCAAGCTAGACTGGGAGGGAGCACAGCCAGGACAGCCAGCCCAGCTGGCCAACGGGGTATTCCATACCATGTGACGTCATGCTCAGTATATGAACGGCAGGCGTGATCCAGGAAGTACCAATTGCTACTTGTTTATCGGTCAGCGCGGGTGGTGAGCAATTGCATTGTGCATCACTCATTTTGTATATTCTATCATTATCATTATTATTTTCCCTTTTCTGTTCTATTAAACTGTCTTTATCTCAACCCACGAGTTTTTCTCACTCTTACCCTTCCGATTTTCTCCCTGTCCCACTGGGGGGGGCGGTGAGGGAGCGGCTGCATGGGGTTTGGCTGCCTGCCAGGTTAAACCACGACACTAGCTATGTTTTGTGTATATAAGCCTTCTGTTTTACAGTTGGAACATAAAAAAATAAACATCCTATACAGGTAATCTGAGAATTATGTGATCTGGCAGCCCGTGGATATATAGATATATTTTGCTCATGTGTTGCTGAAAAGGAAATAAATTAAGAATGTCATTCTTAACCGTGTAATTTAAAGGTGATCTGCTCGATCTGCAGATCAGTCACCCGCTGGTATCAGTGTACGTGAGTATTTTTGTGTGTGGCTCTCACTCGGGCACCCTGTCTGTGGGATGGCTAGTACCTTATGGGACTGCTGTTACAGTGAGATGAAGGTTCATTTGTACCTTCTTTGCCCCCACCTCCCACAGGCTGGCGCGGGGAATTTTAGGAGTAGTACTTGCTTTTCAAGACCCCTTTATTTTCTAAATCACAAGGACAGTGGTACGCTGTGAACAGGGCTAGGAATTATCGGTGGTCCTTGCTTGGCTCTTCCTCAAAGTTAGAATCATAGAATCGTAGAATCATTTAGGTTAGAAAAAACCTTTAAGATCATCTAGTCCAACTGTTAATTTAGCATTGCCAAGTCCACCACTAAACCATGGCCCTAAGCACCACATCTACACGTCTTTTAAATACCTCCAGGGATGGTGCTTCCACCACTTCCCTGCGCAGACTGTTCCAAAGCTTGATAATCCTTTAGGTGAAGAAATTTTTCGTAATATCCAATCTAAACCTCCCTTGGGTACAACTTGAGGCCATTTCCTCTTATCCTATCACTTGTTACCAGGGAAAAGAGACCGACCCCCACCTCACTACAACCTCCTTTACAAGCAGTTGTAGAGCGCGATGAGGTCTCCCCTCAGCCTCCTCCCCTCCAGACTAAACAAGACCAATTCCCTCAGCCGCTCCTCATAAGACTTGTGCTCCAGGCCCTTCACCAGCTTCGTTGCCCTCCTCTGGACACGCTCCAGCACCTCCATGTCCTTCTTGTAGTGAGGGGCCCAAAACTGAACACAGTATCTGAGGTGCGGCCTCACCAGTGCCGAGGATAGGGGCACGATCACCTCCCTGCTCCTGCTGGCCGCACTATTTCTGATACAGGCCAGGATGCCGTTGGCCTTCTTGGCCACATGGGCACACTGCCGGCTCATGTTCAGCCGCCTGTCAACCAGCACCCCCAGGTCCTTTTCCTCTGGGCAGCTTTCCAGCCACTCTTCCCCAAGCCTGTAGCGTTGCCTGGGGTTGTTGTGGCCGAAGTGCAGGACCCGGCACTTGGCCTTGTTGAACCTCATACAGTTGGCCTCGGCCCATCGATCCAGCCTGTCCAGGTCCCTCTGCAGAGCCTTCCTACCCTCCAGCAGATCAACACTCCCGCCCAACTTGGTGTCGTCTGCAAACTTACTGAGGGAGCGCTCGATCCCCTCGTCCAGATCATTGATAAAGATATTGAACAGGATCGGCCCCAGTACTGAGCCCTGGGGAACACCGCTCGTGACCGGCCGCCAACTGGATTTAATTCCATTCACCACAGCTCTTTGGGCCCGGCCATCCAGCCACTCTTTTACCCAGCAAAGAGTACGCCTGTCCAAGCCATGAGCAGCCAGATTCTCCAGGAGAATGCTGTGGGAAACAGGGAAAAGGCTTTACTGAATTCTAGGTAGACAACATCCAACACCTTTCCCTCATCCACGAGGCGGGTCACCTTGTCCTAGAAGGAGATCAGGTTGGTCAAGCAGGACCTGCCTTTCATAAACCTGTGCTGACTGGGCCTGACACCTGGTTGTCCTGTACGTGCCATGTGATGGCACTCAAGATGATCTGCTCCATAACCTTCCCTGGCGCCAAGGTCAGACTGACAGGCCTGTAGTTCCTTGGATCCTCCTGCCGGCTCTTAATGTGGATGGGCGTCACATTTGCTAACCTCCAGTCAACTGGGACCTCCCCGGTTAGCCAGGACTGCTGATAAACAATGGAAGGTGGCTTGGTGAGCACTTTCACCAGCTCCCTCAGTACCTTTGGGTAGATCCCATCTGGCCCCATAGACTTGTGTGTGTCTAAGTGGTGTAGCAGGTCGCTAACCATTTCCCCTTGGATTATGAGGGCTTCATTCTTTATTCATGCATTAGCAACTGGATTACAACAGTCTTTCTGCTACTTTAATACAACTTGCTGTCTGTAGATGAAAAGCATCATGTAAGAATGAGAAGTTTTATTTATTTAAAATGGTAACAAAATTAGTCATATTTTTGCTGAATCACTAGCTGTTTTGTGTGTTCTGGGTATTTAAACTCTAATATATTATTAACACATTAATTTGCTAACTGCAGTTGTTAGTCAGAACTCAGTCTGGACTAGGCTTCAAGAGGTCACATAGATGTGATAGAATTGGTAAACTTGCTAAAGCCTCCGTACATGACCCTCTTGCTGTATTAGAAGCTGTATCTGTTACAAGTGCACTTAATTACACAGAGCAGCACACAAGGGAAGGAGGCTGTATAGGCTGGCAGGGTTCTTCCCATATTATAGAAGCCTATTTCTAAACCTGATGTCTGTATTTTGCTAATCCATGCCTGATGGTGTTGGGCTGATGTGCAGTGGTCATGGCTACTGCCCAGTAGCTGCGGAAGTATGATCTGCCGAGATGATTGAGACTTCTAAAAAGTAAGACCATCCCCAAAGGTAACACACTTAATCAGTGACATCATCATCATTTGCATCACCATTTTAGCTTGGATCAGGAGTGTGCTTTAAAGTCACCCTCCTTGTTCCACTTGCAGAGTTCTGGTTTGGACCACATGAATGTGACTGTGTGTGGGCAAAGCTAAACCACAAGTTACATTCTGGGAGCACATTAAGTCTGTGCAACTGGACTGAGGTAAAGCCTCCTGAAATGCACTTAGGGTGGGTGTTAGGTCGTCAGCATGAACTGCTTCACTGTACAGATGCACTTTTCTGGTGTCACGCTGCTTGCCGGTGTAGATGTGACTTCAGAGAGATTTAAAATACAGCAACTAACACAGAGTCAAGAAAGAGAGGTGGAACCTAATTGAGATAAATAGCACAACAGGGCAGTCTCCTTTCTGAGCCAGTAAAGCAGGACAGAATATGCAATGCAAACATAAAAACAGCTGAAGTAACAAAGTAATAGTCTTGCTATGTCTGAAGTTAATTAGGGGCAACAAACTGCCCCTAATTACTAAAAGTGTGGGATTCTCAGCAAAGCTGCCTGGGATACTAATTAAAAGAACTGATTATAAGAAATAGAATGCATAATTAATGACTGAGAAATCATTTTCAAGAGCATCTTCAGACAGCAAATAAAGTGCCCTTGGAAAATATTGTGACACCCTGAGCCATCCACTGAATCTAATCCCACAGATAGACCTGAACTGATTTGCAAGAGGTTGCTGAGCTTATACTTTCTAGTGCTGAGGTAAGGATTAATGGGGGCAGAATGACAGGTAGAATAGGAGTAGTATTTCCATTTTGATATCAAATACTCTCTTCAATTTTTTTTCTTTTTTTTTTATGTATCACTTCAATAGAACCTGGTTATGAAATACGCTGACATACTGTATTTTGTTTTAATAGTTGGCTTTGCAATAGTCTGCTGCTTCTACAGTTGAGTGAGGACCTTAATGTTTGGAGAGGGCCTTTGGATAGCATCCTCTCTGTGTTGATTAGTAGCATGTGTATGTGTGGCAACTGTTGGCTCTCAAGTGTACAGGCAACCAAATGGACTGTGATTTCTCTTTTCTAGGTTCTTGAAAAAATAGCAACCTGAAAATTACATCTGACAGAACAAAAATGGAAAGTTTAAAGATTTATCTTCCGTGCAAAAAAAAAAAAATCTGGCCTGATTAATGAGTTTTTTTTATCCTAAGCAGTTTTTTAAAGGGGCTAATCAGGGATTAAGTTTTATCCAGGCACCTCTTTGGGTGTTCCTGCCTAATTGGGCACTCCTTAATTTATAAACTTGAAATGTTTTTATGAGCCTTGGTCCTCAATTACTTTGACATGTTTATAGAAACTTAGATTAGGAATAACAAAGCTATAAATGCTTGGGAGCATCGAACCCTGTGTGTAATTTCCTATGCTGCTTCTAAGCATCTGCTGGAGGTTAGGGTAGGAGGCTGGAGGTGCCCCAAAGTGCTGGGGTGAGCATGGAGGCACCCAAGGGGGACATGGGTGCCTTTAAGTAATCAGGCTGTGAGACCAACCCACTGGTTGATGTCCCTCCAGATAGGCATTGCATTTAATTCTTGCTGATCAATCTGCGATCATTGTAGCGAGCCCCCCTTATTTCTGCTTTGGCTCAGTTTGGTAGCTACTTCATGTAAAACGAAACTCCTAAACCTTGTGATAAGGAAGCAAAGATGTTCCTATGGCTTCTATTAACAGTAGAGGTTTTATTTTTTGTTAATACTGAGTTTTCAGAATTGATCTGATTCCTTAGGACTAGCTCAGAGTGTGCCCTGTTGAATATAGTACACTGAATTTCTACTTTTCTATTTCTGCTCTTTAAGTCTTACAGGCATAAGACTTAAGTATCTGATTTGTTTTTGTATTTGAGGATGGATTTATACCTTGGCTGGAGAAACTTGCTCTGGATTGAGACATAGCATATGTGTTCTCAGTGTGGAGGATAATTTATTTTCCTAATTTGATTGAATTTGTATTTTTTTCCTACAGTGGAAAAATAATTAGTTCCAACAGACAAACAGCTATCCTGATTGTGTGGTTAAAAAAAACAAAAGGAAAAAAAAATTACCTCCCTGCACTGCACAACTGTGCAGATAGCTCTTACCTTTTTCTCACTCTAACTTTAGTGAGACTGCAGAGCAACTGGCACGGCTGTCATAAGCCACTCTTTGGGGAAAAAAAGAAGTTGGCCCATTTTATTTTCAATAGCGATGTGGTTAGAGTGGAACAGCTTTTTCCTGTCAGTGATCAGAATCTCACTGCCTCCGTGCTAATAAGATAAATGGGGTAATGCATACTGATTATAATATCTGGAGTGATATGTAGACTTAGAGATTGTGTGAAGAGGTGTGAGACATTGAAGCTCTGAGCAATACAGATGGTCAGCGATGCAAATCCATTTCAATCTCTAATGCTGGAGAGCCTGGAAAATGGACAGAATTGCATAATAATATCAGAAGAAGATAGGTAGCCTCTAACCTTTTCTTTCAATAACGAGAGTGAAGGATTTAGAGTGAGAATCGTTTTGTCAATGGAGTGAACCCATCCTTGGACAGTACATGCATTTGTGTGTTTAAGGCAGGTGTCAGGGAATATTTATTCATTACAGCCATTCATATGAGTAACTAAAAAAATAGAACTCAGGGTACTATCAAAATTGTAAAACTGTCTAAAAATGTAAGTTGCTTGCTAATTTTAAGCCTAATAATTTTAAACCCAATAAAACATTGAAATAATTTGATTTTTTTTCTATAGCAAGTAAATAAATTTGTGCAATCAGTGCAGAAGAGTGAGAAAGATCAGAATGGACTAAACTAATACAGTTTTAAAAAAGGGATGACATTTAGTGCAGGAGAATTTTTTTTTTTTAAGAGGAGTCATAAACTTGTGGATGCTTTCAGATAGGCTGAGTTAGGGACACTGTTTCTGATGCAGTAGCTTATAAGCAGTTTCACGTGTGTGTTTGGAAATGGTGTGCGTATAACTTAGTAAACCAAAATAAGGGCTTTTTCTGAAAGGTGGCATGTAGGTTTCCCCTCAATTGTTCCTGTGTTAAAACACGTATTTTATCCACCTGCCAGTTCAGAAGATTCTTTCTGAATCACAAAATAGTTACCAGGGAATAGCACCACTACTGCCAAACAGCTCTGCTACTGTATTTGTGCCTTTAGCGATACCTGTTTATATAAATGCTTCGTTTTTGACAGAACGTGTAGTAAGCTAGGCTAACAAAGCTACCGTGCCTCACGTACACCTAGTAAGCACCCTGGCATATGTCATGGCTGAATGAAATTACTGCTTTGCTATGGGATGGAAAGCTTATCTTGCAAAATTATTGCAAAGCTGGTGAATGTCTTCAACACACAGACAAGTTACTGTGTTTGTAGTTTTACACCAAATGGGAAGGGACCTCCTAGGTTGAGGCAGTCTCATGTCCAAAAAAGAGACCTGTTGTCTCTTTTATAAGCAGGTAAAACTTCAGTTAGTAGGTATCCCCACTTTTTCATTACTCTAATAGTTGTGAGACTTCTGTTTCCCGACTGAATGCATTTGCAGTTTGTTTTATACCCACTTGCTGTTCCGTCAGCTCAGCCCTTCAGTTAAAATAACAGCTTTCTCTTCCTGAAGGATTTAATAGAGGATGGTGTCTGCTATATGAAACAATCCAAGCTCTGAACCATCCCTCAGGCAGTAATCTCTCTCCTTCTCTGATTATCCTAACAGCCTTTCTCTATGTTTTGCAGCTGGAATTAATGCACCCTCCTTCTCATGTCGCCTTTCACATTAGCATGGTGCCTGGGGTGCGCTGAGGCAGCACATCTGAGCTCAGAGCAGCCAAGGAGAACGAAAATCTCACAGAAGTTCTTGTGAGTCGTGGCCTGAAGTGTGGGATGCTGAATTTCACCCTGTTTCTGTTATCGCAGCTCCCACACTGGCTGTGTTTTCCAGTACAGTTTTCTTATACACTCTGTGTGCTGGTGCATCCCAGCCTTGAATTTCAATATCAGTCTTCAAAATCAGAAGATTATAATGTCATGTTCCTGTTCTCTCTGTCATAACCAGTATAGAAATATTGCATTTATGTTTAATTTGCAGGTGCAGCCCTCCAGAATTTTGCAGCTACCTTTCCGGAGGCCTGCTATTTCTCCTTTAACATTTACCCTCACTTTTTTGTGGATTTTTTTTTTTCCCACCTTTGTGGCAGTAGCTCAGTTGCTTAACTGTTGTCTAGATAAGATCTACAGCATTTTTTTAGCCTGAAAGCAAGAATAAAAAGCAAATGGATTGCTTGATTTTATCATCTTTTAAATAATTCTGGCAAATCTGTGACTTTGTATGACTAATCCTTCCCATTCTGCGTCAGACGTTTCCCCGTTACCCTGATTCTAACCTTATTTTTATACCCTTCTCCTGAGGAGTCTGTGCTCCTCTGAATATAGAGACGTGCTGCCCTCCTTTGGGAAGGAGGTTTCTTTGGGCAATGCTGGACAACTTTCAGACTCTTCTTCTAAAGAACTTCCACGCTGCCTCATTCAGGTCTCTCAACTTTTCAGTCTAGATGGCTGAATTGACCAACTCCTCTTAATTCCTTGATGTAGAGAATAAATTATCACTTCTCAGTCTCCAGGCTAAAAAGATCTTTCTGACAAAATACAAACTGCTGAGACTGGATTCATGTTCAATAACCATGCATATCAGCAAGCTCTCAAAATAATTAAGTGCTGCAGTGATAAAGAACAAAGACCGTTCAGTGGCACAATTCATATGCATTCAGTTGCAGCATTGCTGTGTGCCTTCCTTTTGATTAGTTTTTAGCTCAACTGCTATCAAAAGTCCTGAGTTCCAGGTCGTCCAATAAGCTTCTAAAAAGGCTGTTTCTGGCATTCTGCCCTGGCCACATTTGGCACACTGCAAAGCAGAGTTTAACAAACATCTGTTGGGTCAAGCTTTTTGTTGACCACAGGAGGTTAAATGGTCAGGATGTGCTGATTTCTCTACAGAATGTGTCTAGACTTGTGAGTTTTTACTGTACTTTTGCATATGACTTGAATGCTTATAGCAGACAACATGTATAACGGTGCAATTATGCCGCAGCGTTTGGAGTTAATTCTCCCCTCTAAAGTATTACCAGCATACTTGAGCCAATGTTTTTGCTTCCAAGCCCACCGACATGTATATACATTAGTTTTCTGTGTGACAAAAGACATAGAATCATGCTTCCTTCCTAACTTCCTTTGACACCACAACTTTGTGGTTGAATAGAGCACAACAATGAGTGACTTCTGGGTCTACCTCATCTTTTATCCCTCCTGTAGTGCTATATAATTCAGGCATCTCCCAACATTGCACAGTTGTAAGGAGCCTTGGCCTGTCTGCTTTACTCCTACTCAGCACTTCTAAGTAATTATAATTTTTGGAAAAGCTGTTACAAAGAACATACTGTGAATTATTCAGAAGGTCAGTCATCATTTCTGTGCTTCTTGGGAACAGTGCTCGCGCTTGTGCTAGGGACTGAGTGAATCACTTCGAAACTCTGGTTCTTGTTCCTGTCAGGTTTACTTGCACAAAGTTAAGCAAACCTCATTCACCACAACTCTCTTTTACTTCTCACACTCCTCAACTATACTGGATTTTACAGAACAGCATGTGTGTCTTTTCTTTTGGTTCAGGATTGTGTTGTCCAGTCCTTTGCACCAGAAGGGAGAAAAGCTTTAGAAAGGGGAAAAGAGGCATCCCATCAAATTCAGTCGGTAGTCTTGGTAAAAGAGTGCAGAACTGGGACCTGGAGGAAGGAATAAGCCCAATCTCTCCCTCTGAAAACTCTGATTTCTGTATGCTTCAGTCCTTCATTGTTATGCCCTCTGCAAAAAACCTGAAGGATAGCTAAGTATTCGTCCTCTACTGTCACTTTGCAAATAATAAAAATACTGAAAGCTGATTTTTATCTGAAGTTTTGGAAAGGAAATTGCATCTCCAGAATAGCAGACACCCTCCCAATTCACTAGGCAATAGCTATGTAAGAGTGTCAGCTCTGCTCCTCTGGCATGTTCCTAATCACCGTGCCATTTTTTCCTGTGACAGAGAGATGGAGATCAGGAATCCTGTTTTGTTGCTTTTGGTTAGATACATAAATTACCAGCACATTGTGTACTGAAATCTTCTTAAGCAGCTTTTGCAGATCAAAGATAAGAATTTACTCCCGACTTAAATGAGAAAGGCCTGTGCTGAGCATCTAAAGATCCATTGCTCAGCCCCTCCTGGTGATCCGAGAGGGAAGGGTACTTGATAATTGTATGTGATAAGGTTAGTCCAATTTCTTTTTTCCAAAAGTGAATTGTTACTGTTAGAAAAATCCCCTTTAAAGCAAAAAACAACAAACAAACAAAAACCTAGCCTCTAGATTATGCAGTGTTTTGGGGAGGAAAAAAATGCAGGTTTTCCACTCCTACTAGTTTGAGTAAGCCTTTGGTGTCGCTTCAGACACTGATGGGTTGACTGGGCACCTCACTGGAGTTAACTCATCAGAGGTGTAAAAAGACATGTGGAGACACTGCATTTTCTTCCTACAGCTTACCGCTCCATTCGTACGCAGAAAGCTACAGTTCAGCTGTCTCCTAAACTTGTTGTAAAACTACCTGCAAAGAACTTAATGGTGAGTTTATGTCAAGGTAAGGTAGTGTTTTTTCTTCTGTTTGAACTTAAATGAAAGACCAGAGGACAGAAAATAAACCCTGAACATAAACTGTGGCCGATCAGTGTGTTCTCATTGGATTAAAATGGGACCTAACCTGTTCGGAGGAGAAAGCTGCGGCTTCCCCCCGTGTTTAAATATGATGGAAGGAAAGACACTGTCCCTCACTCACGCACCCGAGAGGGAGAGCAGTTGGTTACTTTTCTTGGCCATAGACTGGAGATGAACAGGGCATGTTCACTGGGCAGTGAAGCATATTAACTTACCAATTTGGGATTTTGTCCTTGCTGCCTGTGCCTTTGTATTCCTGCTTTGTGGTGCCAAGGTGACATGCCAGTCTCTTTCCCCGGGCTGCGTGGTAGCGCTCCCCATCACCTGGAGGGACTGCTCTATAAATGCAGACCTGTAGTGGTCTGTGTTTGAAAGTGTCTTTATTCTCCCTTCGGTTTGGATTCTACAGCTTTCGTTCTACTCTGGTAATTCCCCTGTTGGCCCTATTTTGTTAGGCTTGTCTTTGAGCGCCGTTGTTGTCAGCAGGGAAGGCTGGGAGGCTTTCAGCCGACTTCCTTTCATTGTTTCTTTCAAACATCTGATGTTATCTCATCTGCCTTCGTATTATTAAATGTGTGCTGTCCTGGAATCACTTAACCTCTTCCCATTCACGTATTATTAAATGTGTGCTGTCCTGGAATCACTTAACCTCTTCCCATTCACGTGCCTGCAGTGCCCTGCTCAGATCCTGGCCTTTAGGGAACACGACCATGTGAACTTGTTTTCATTTCAGTGGGATTTTGCACAAGTAGATGCTCTGTGAATATATTGTGAAGTTGTAACTAAGCACTTACAGAGAGTAGTAGCTTTAGGACTATTTTCTTCTTTTCTTTTTTCCTTTTTTTTTTCTTTTTCTCTTTAAGAAGGGAACAAAAAATGGTCACACTGCTAAGCTCTAATTACAGTAGCTTCAGAGAGACCTGCTTGATTTGCCTTTTGAGCTCTGTGCTGTGTCAGGTAGGTTTTGATCAAACGCGTTCCTGCCAGCATTCAGTCGTTAGCATTCACTCTAAGTTAGTCACCAGTGAATTATGGTCTGTGATATGGTCCAGGTCCCATTGCTCTAGTTCTTTTTCTCTTTATTGATTTCCATTCTCGTTTTCATTATTGCCCTGGAATCTCACTGCATGCTTCCTAGTGCTTTTATTTCATAGCTTTTCAGAATGAATATCCATGAGTCATGATTTGAAATAAAATGCTAATAATGGCATTATGCAACACTTTGAAATAAACATTTCTGAGATTGTTCCTTAAGCTTTTAAAGTGGTAGACTTTGAGAAAAATCATACCACTCTGCAATGATAAGGCAGTGGGGCGGAGGAGGGTAGGGCTGATGAACTTTAACATTTTAATTTAAATATCTCATTCTTGAATAGGTTTGCCAGCATCAGGCAGAGAGAGAATATTTTCTTGGCCATTTCCTTTAAACAGAAATCAAATAATTAAATCATAACTGGTGCAGAATTAAAAATGCAAAGTACGCTTTTTCCTAATCTACACAGATCTGAAAAATGGCTAAATAGTGTCATGTCCCCCTCCCCCAGGTTCCTGTCTTTATCAGTGTGCAAAAGTCAAGTGTCAGGTCCTCCTAGTTGTCCAGAGGAATGTAACATGCCATGGCTATGGAGCCAGCCATTGTATTAAAATAGGAAAGTAAGAGCATGGGCTATTATGATACTCAAAACTTATTAGTTTTTCGCTGTCTCTAGTCAGACATTGGGTCTACATTTCTGGGTTTGTTTCTAGGCTGAGAGATTTCCCCACTCCCCTTTATTTCACTGGTTTGCTTTTCCCTGGAAGTGGTATTTTAAAGACCTACCGATGGAAGCAGGGAGCACTTCGGGTAAAAATTTGTGTCCCTGGTCTTCCTTTTCTTTACAACAGCTGTCTTGAAACTCAGTGAGATCACGAGATGCAGCTGCAGCTGCCGATGTTTCATAATATGCTTTGCAGCAGTGCAACTCCTATCTTCGCTCCTGATTTTTAATGAAATAATTGAGATAATGTAATCTGAATATTACAATTTTGATAATTAGTTTCCAGAAGGGAATTCTTCTCAGCTGTGCTTGCTGTCGTTGAGGAATAGCAAATCTGGCAGCAAATAACTTGGTGGAATTGGTGACTAAAACTTTGGGTAACTTGTCTTTAAAACAAAAAACCCCAAACTAAACAAATCCTGCAAGACGAGAAGACTCTCTCTTATCACTCTTATCTCATGGTGTTTTCATTTATTCGTTAATATTTTTGCAGCAGGATTGGTACATCGGACACTTTCCGAGCTTTGTTCCTTTGGTTGACATATTTTGAAGGTGTTTTGCCTGTGCAGTTTGTTCTCAGCGATGCACCTTGGTGTGAAACGTGTAATTACTTGGACAGAAGCCCTCTGCTTGCCTTGCAGTGTGTGCTGGGAGGATCTTTCCTGCCTGTTGCTCTGAGCGAGGCTGTAGGGCAAGAGTTTGAGAGAGAGAAATTTAGGACTAGCGGAATTTACCTTTTTACTAAACTTCTTCCTACCTTCAAAAACCTTTAATATTCAAGACTAGACTATCCTCATTTTGAATTACTATCAAAACGTATTTTAAGGCCCTTGAACTTTATTGCTTGGGGTCTAAGCTTATCTCTCTTTATTACAGGATGAAACTTTTATTTAAGGCAAATTGCCTCCGGTCTATCATGAGGATCTTGCATCTTCCGCTGGAGAACCTGGTGCTAGCCTTTGTCACAGGCAGAGTACTGGGCTAAACTGGCTTAGTCTGAAACATGGTGGAAATGCTTTTGACCCCTTAAGTGTTGTGGTTGAAGAAAATAAGCAAATCTTGAATTTTAAGCAGTACTGGGAGGTAAAAGGTGCCTATGAACTAAATAGAGGAAAGCAGGCAGAAACTGTAAAATGGCTGGCATGTGAGTTTCTGCACGGTCCCCAATAGTATTCAGAACGAGAAATTTTGGAGGCATGTGCAAGGTGATGATACAGTAGTTGTCTCTGGTTTTGGGAAGATGTATAGAATGTACTTTCTTAACTGTCATTGCAAGAGAAGAGTAATGTCATCAGGAAAGGGGAAAGGTTGGAGGTGCCTCAGTTTTGTCTAGAGGTTCAGTTATGCTTTGCTAGAAAGTTGGTAAAACTTCTAGTCTGATTGCTCTGCAGCCAGAAAGCCCGCTTGAGGCTGAAGGTTACAGCTCTTCTCTCCCGCTCCAGTGGGCGGCTTGGGGGAAAGCTCCAGGTGTGCAAGCAGAGCCTGCAGATCTCCCGTTGGGGTGACTGAATGAGGAGCAGGCTAAGTATTAGCAGAAGAGTCAACACATGGCGTAAGGACAGGCAGATGACAGAGTGAATAATTTGTTCTGGGGGAGGCAATCTGGATTTTCCCTTACTGGTAGCGACGGACACCCTTGCTTGAATGTTTTGACTTAGGAGAAAACTGCAGGAGGGTTAGCAAAGGAAAACTGTCAGATAGTTTTTTGGCATAATTATTCAGAACTCAGTAAACTTTTAGTTTGGATAGTACAGTGTTCCCTAGAAATTTATATTTTTTCAAAAATGAATTTAATTGGCTTTACCTGTTTTGACAACAGTGCCTCTGAAGGTCAGACATGATTAAAAAAAAACCCACACCAAAACCTGTCCTTTTTTTTTTTTTTTCTTTTCTGCTTTGAGGATACTCATTTAGTCAAATTAATAGGAATTACAAAACTGTTGGTGGATGGGAGCCTACTGTATATGACTGTGAAGATAAAAAGCAATATTAGAGAAGGGACAAGCGTCTGAAAGACTTGAATAATCTAAACACTGGTATCAGACATCAGTTGTCTGAGGCAAATCTGTCATTATTTGACTTTAAAATGCCTGTTAAGCTAATACATAGCTGAGCAGTTACTAACTGGCCTGTGACATAAGAGCAGTGGGGTAACCTGGAAGTAATGAAAGGACTTCAGTGTTGTTTGCAAGAGGCCGTACCACTGTGAATGGGAAATACTGCACTGAAAATTAGGTGTGTGGCAATAGCAGCCCATAACCAGATTCTAAAATAGCTTCCTTTTTTTTTAAATTTCTTTCAGCCTCCTGTCCAGAAATAGGCTTTCTTTCTGACTGCTGTCAGAAATGGACAGGCTACAAATTTATCCTCACAACATGTGTTCATGAAGCTGCCTTAGAGGGAATTGTTGATTTTTGCTAGGTGTGTTCCTCTTGAAAGAACAGTAACGTACTATTCTTATGTTTATACAAGATTTCTGGGTGGAGGAGAAGAATACTTGGCTTTAAACCAGATGGCTCATGGAGAGTGTGAATTTATTCTTTAACATGTGACTCTGGGACTTCATTGTATATAAGCAACAAAGTCATCGATCTTTTTTTTTTTTTTTAGATTCTTTTGTAGCAGTTGTTCATAGGAGCAATACGGTGTGGCTAAATATGCCTGAAAGTCCTGCATCTGGTTGTTAGAGGTTAGGAATTTAGACTGAATATGCATTATTTCCATAGCTATGAAAGTTAGCAGAAATGGAGATCAAATATTGGGGAGAAATTCCCTTGTCGAAAGATGAGGCGATGTTTACAGAAGGCTCACAGAATCTTGTTTTTTTTTCCTTATTTTTCTGTTGTCTGATACTGTTTATGATTAAATTATACATGAAATACTGTTATGAAAAACTCCAATTTTTGGCTTAAACAGAATATATTTTCTAAAGTAAGAGAGGCATTGGTCCTTAAGTGTTACTCCCCTTAAGTGTGGGTTTTCTACAAGTTGTAGATTATTGCGGATGTTGTGAGCACGCTGCTGCCTTGTCATGAAACATCTGGTATTTTGGGTAATAAAATGCTCCACTTTCAGAGTATTTTGTAACCTGTTGCTGCATCAAGATGGAAACTGAGATGTAAAGTTTTGTGTCAGCCTTTCTAGTGACTGTACAATATTTGTATACTTCATGCTATGAATGCATCAGTGTTCTTTATGCTACCATGCACTGCAACTACATATATTTTACAAATAAAAGAATGGAAAATTTGCAGGGAATATACCTAATTATTGTAAATTACAAAATCATCCATACGGTAGGATTATTTCTCTCGCCTGATACATGAAGAGGCTTTATTACTTCTCAAATGCTGTAATGTTGAAGTGGCAGATATTGTCATGGATGTAAGCAGTGATTCAGAAATGAGTTGGCTAGTTTTAATGTTTGTATTTAACTGGAGAGGTCGGTTTGCTCATGCAAGAAGAAAAGCTTGGGAAGGGGCGAGATTCAGTAGGATCTTTAATTTTGGGCACACTTGTCTGGACTCCTGTTTAGATAGTGGTGATCCAGTCAGTGGAGGCTAGCGTGCGTCAGTTCATTCGTTAGGTCATCCACTCATTTGGGCCGTTTATAAGGCGTCTGCTGTAGAGTGAGGTGACTTGCTCACTTGGCTACGTTGACTGCATGGGTAAGATCTCCACTGAGCATCCAGAAGAGTTTGAACACCTCCAAGGATGAAAACTCTGACCTCTCTGGAGATCTGTTCTGGAGTTTGACCACTCTCACGGGGGAAAAAAAACCTAAAAAAAAAAAAATCCATTATGTCTAGAGAAGAATTTCCCACGCTGAATTCTTCAGCTTGCATGTAAGGGAGGGGAAGGAGGCCCCGAGAAACCTCTGCTTTCTCTTGAGCAAACAAACATCACTTCTTAAAATGATGTCCCCATATTTACTGTGACAAGCGCCAGGATGAAGCTACCCCATTTAATTTTGGCCAGGTGATGGGATTCAAAAGTTTCTGATCTAATGGGAGTTTCTCTGTGAAGGTGAATCTCTCTCTGTCAACTTGAATCTCGTTTCCATGTGTACATCAGTGTTGCTGTAGTACACTGCTGTAGACAAGCGCTTCTCAGCTGGTGGGCTGGCGTGCTCCAGGGTCATGAAGTACAGTTAGGCCTCAAGTTTGAAGGCATACCGTGCTATCCGAAGTCAAGACAATTTCACTGCAGTACACTTGACTAATAAAGAAGTGTTCTGTCAGTTGGCTCCACACCCTTTTCTGTAATAGATATAATAAAATAGTTAGAATTAGAAAGTACATTTATGTGATTAAGAAGTATGACTATTATTTTGTAGCTTGTTTTGTGTTTGATGTTGATAATTATCTGTCCCAATTAGTTTTTTTTCCTCTGTACCTCTTATATACCTCTTGCAACTTGCTCTGTTGTATTTGAAGAAAAGAGCAGTTGTGTTTTTAATGTGTTATCAAATTATATTAAACTTCATTTTGCAAAATACATTTACATTTTTTGATAAACAATTGTTTGACAATTATTTTCCCTGAAAAAGGGCCTTACTCTATAGCAACGAGCGTATTGGTTTTGGGATTTTTTTGGTGTGATGTTGTCTTTTTTTTTTTTTTTCTTTTTTTTTTATTGTTTGCTTGTTCAGTGTTGGTTGCCTGCCTGTTCCTGTTTTTAGGGCTTTAGAAACACTGTTTTGAAGGAAGAAGTAATCTTTCCTGATAAGTTTCCCTTCCTGTTTTTTCTCCTGGTGGATTGAGTGGTCCTAGAAAAAATACTTCTCCCTAAAATCTTCTATCTCTAGAGAAGTGGCTGCCACAGCGCTGCTCTTTTAGCTTTGGCAGTAGGTATTAGGCTGTCCAGTCCTTAACTTTATAAAGTCAGATGCTACAGCTCCTATTGCTTCACAACATGCTTTCGAATGTTTGCCTTTAAAATACGAACAGAAGCTCTACCTCCTTTTTGCAGTTTTTAAAAGCAAACCTTCTTGGGATGAGGGCTTTTGAAAATTAAACTTGCAAGTTTCAAGTTTTATTTGAAAGGGAGACATAATGCCTTTATGAGAATGCTTTGCTTCCCTGCAAGCTTCCACTTCTTACACATCAGAGGCCGATACCTTGGGGAATCAGTGTTTTGTTCAAAGAAACAGACGTGCAGATTATAATGAATTCTAATATCGGGAAAGATCATGAGGTGGGATTTCTCTATTTCAATAATGTTAGAGCAGAATGGTCATTAAAAACTTACTTCTTTCTAATAATTTTTGTTTTGTTTTGTTTTCAGCTGGCTGGTTTGTAAAGCCGGGTTGGATTACCAAGGACTTTTGAAATGTTATGAGAAAGACATCTGTAAAAGTGAATTATTTAATGAATGTAGCTGAAGGTGCACATAAAGTAACTAAAAAAGATGAAAACTAAAACACAAAGTTAAGTAATGTGCTGCCTTTAGAGAATAGGAGCATAAGCTGCAAGACCGAAAGATGATGGAATATACTTCCAATATTTTAGTAGTCAATACTTAGTGAAAGCCATGTTATCTTGCTGTAGATGATTCTTTCCATGACCAGTTCTGATCTATTATCTTTGTGCTGCTGTGGAGCTCGCAATCCCTTTTTTCCTCTTCGCTGGGAACTGTGTTCACTTGTATCACCCATGGGACGCTGTAATAGATATGCACTGTCCTGCTGTAATTTCTGGTCAGAAAAGCTTTGGAAAGTTTTTGTATTGACTTCTTGACTTACTTATTCCTGTGTTCATAGAAGGCTGTCTTCTATTGCAGAATCTAAATGAAGCTGAGGTCATGTAGCTTTTGTAATTTAAATTACAACACCTTTTTGTTGTGTTTTTTTTTTTCTTTTTTTAAATTATTTTATGTTTCTCTTTTTACTACATACCACTATTGTTACAAGTTGGTCAGCTTGATGAGCTTATTTTGGAGCCACAGTATAAAATGTTTTTCTTTTAAAAAAGAACAGAAAAGTCAGAACTTAAATGCCTACATTTGTATTAAGCTATATTCATAGGTCTTCATATGGCTATTTGTTTAAAAACTGAAACAGAACCTTAACATTATTCACAGATCTTTGTGGGGAAAGAAATTGTTTTGTTTAGTAATTTCTTCTAAATTGCCTTGACTATGGGGAAAAGTAATTTTGGCACTAGGTTTAATGTATCTCTCCATTCACTTTTCTTGGAGCCTTTCATTGGCCTCTGTTTTGCTGTAATATGGACTGCAGAAGTTAAAGCAGTGACCCTGCCAGGGGAATCGGAACTGCCTCCCATTTCTTACAGACGTGAAATTAGTCTTCACCTATGCGGGCACTGAATTATAGCTCTGTTCGCTTGAACTCGGGCTCGTAACAACGGTCTGCCTTCAGCACAGGGATGCAATTACTTGGAGAAGACTTTTATAAAGTGGGAACAAGCACGCCATGGGCATAATGTAGCATTTCTGTTGATTTCTCTTTTCGTTTGCTACAAATCTTGTGTTCAAGTGTAACATCCTTCTAAGGTTTGACACTCGAGAATTTGTAAGAGCTCTCCCATCAGTGTTGCTACTTGTCTCTCAAGGGTAGAGATGCTTTTGATGTGCTGCCTAGTAGTCTGCTGTGCAAACTGTTTGCTATTGAAGAGTTCACTTAGGTGAGAGGTGAAAAAGAATAAGCTGTTTCAGAGGGATAAATAAAAGTATTGTGGAGATGTGGTCTTTCTAATAATTACTACTTGTAATACAGTGGTCTACAGCACTTCAGATGGCGTAGAAAGCTTACATGTGACTTAAAGCACAAGAACAAATTGGTACCATAATAGCTAAATTAATATTTATGGGAGTCCAGGCTCATATCAGACCTGAATGCCAGTGAAGAAGCAGATGAGAAGCTTTAAGAAGGGTTGTAGCTAAGAAGATGACGTTGCTGGCAAACATGGGCGTAGTCCTACAATTGAAGTTTCCTAACAGTATTATTAGAAGTTAGGAATGGTGTGGCTGGTGGTCTGAGCTGCGGTCTTGGGAAACCTGGTGTGCAATTTTTGTAGTCTTCGCTCCGCCCAAAGTACTGTGGAGCTGAGAGGCTGGAAATTTGGACTGGGTGCAGGAAGAGACTTGTATGGGCCACGGGACAGAAGGGGAAAACTTACATAGGTAGCTGTTCAAAGGCCAGAAACCTTGTCACAAGTGTTTTGCAGCAAATCAGTGAAGGAGCTGCTAAGCTTACATCTCTTCGTTCTGTGCGCCTTCCTCTTTTTCACAACATTGTCACCTCTCTTTTTCCTTTGAATGACTACAGGGCAAAATAAATGACTTTGAAAGCACAGTAAGCCCCTTTAAAAAAGATACTAAGAAGCTGAAACTTTTTGGTATTGCAGTCTTTTCACATGGATAGCACAGCGATTAGGCGTTTTTTGTGCAATCATTTAATTTACTGTGTTGTTGGGTTTTTTTTTCCTAAGTAGTTCTTTATCTGTAGAGAACTCCATTTAAAAAAATAAAAAATGCTAGGGGATGAGAAAGATGCTGTTTTTCAAAAATACATAAGTGAGCATAGCCGCTCAAAGGCCAAATGTAAATAGTGGTTAGTACATAATGTCACTCAGAGTGATGAATAATCAAGTTACTTGAAAACTCAAAGGTCGCCTACCAAATGTCCTTTGTCAATACATTTCCATGGAGTCTGAAACCATTAGAGGAGAAATGGAAGCAAGTGAAAACTGAAGAAAAAACTTGCGTTTGATGTCTTGTCAAAAAGCCCCACATAATTCATGGAATGTGTTGCATTCATATTTTGCATTAATCATAAGATTTATTTAAATTATTAGAGGCTATCAAGGATTTTTTTTTTTTAAAAAACAAATAGTGTTCAATGCAGTAACGTTTCCCATTGTGTTCACTGAATTGCACAATTTATGATATGCAGTTTAAGACTTTTGTAAAGTAACTGTTTGCGGTAATGTACCGGGAGAGATTTAGTATTAATTAATGCAGAACTACAGATGGCAAAGGGAGGCATTTCAAACCTGCTGCAAGTTTGCATTCATTACAAATGATCTTGAGTTTATTTCCTTCAGATTGTTGGTATTTCCATGTGTCCTGATTCAGTGCAACTGCAGTGACTATTTCCAAATGATAACTTGTTATCTTGATAGTTTGGTTGTAGGTTTTTTTATGCTGGGAAGTGGTGAAGGACAATGTGTCAGTGTGGGTTTGGTTCCCCCCATTCCCCTGCTGGGGAAATTCACCCTTTGACAACATTTTAACTCTTTTTTTCTTTTTTTCTTTTTTTTTTTTTTTTTTTTTTTTTAACTGGATCACCGCTTCCAGGCTGGACCTTGGGGCTGGCTGCCTCTCAAACCCTGCAGTTCCCCTCACCACCCTGGTGCACTCATGCTGTCGGAACTTTCCATGCAGTGTCATGCTGGGAGCGTGATGTGATTTGGGCTGCAGCCGTCTGGCAGCAGAAGGCATTGGTGGGAGAAGTCTCATGCAACAGCCAAGCTGCGGTGCTGTCAGACCACCCCAGCGTGTGCCAGGCCCCTCTTTCTGCCCCTCGGGGTGCCTGACAGGCAGCCCTCTGCCATCCTGCCTGGTCATTCCCCATCAGAGGGGACATAACAGTAATAACAACACTGTGCAAAACATCGTCACTGCCCATGTGGCTGGGGAGGAGCAATTTGCTGCCAGTGAGCACGGGCTGGGTTTTGGCTTTGGTTTAGCCATGGTGGAAGCCTTTCCCTTCTGCCAGTGCTGGCTGCTTTTCCTGCACACGTTGAAGCGTATGCCGAGGGCAGGCATCACACAGACAGCAGCCCTCCTTATTTCACCAAACTGACTTGTGGGAGTTTTTCAACCCAGTTCTTGCTCATTTTCCAGACTAATTTTGCTTTCCTGCTAAGAATCATGCTGTAATGGAGCTCTCCTGCCAGTCTCATCTCCTTGCATTGTCCTTTTTCAACCTCCCTGTGCTACCTCCATGTCCTGTCCCAGCCTTGTTGCACAACCTGCCCCAGCTCTAGGTTCCTGTTTGCCCCAGCTGTCATCTCCCAACCTTTCACCATCCTCCCACTCTCTTTCCTTTCTTCATTCATCAGGTCACCTTCTATTTTACCATCTTTGAGTACCTAGTGTCAAGGGTACCCTGAGCTGAGGAGGGTGGTCTCATTGATTTCAGAGAGGTGGGGGGAAAAGACTGGCAAAGGCACCACTGCTGTTTGAAGTTTTTCCTTATAACTTGTGTTAGCTTATTAGCTGTGTCGGAGGACAGGCCAGCACCTTGGGGTTTTGGCTGCAGAGGGGCAGGCTCTAGCTTCTGGAGGTTTTTCAGGGTACACAGCTGCAAAAGACTTGATTAAATAAACAGAAACAAGAGCTTTATAGCTGTGCTGGGTTGACCTTGGCTGGCTGCCAAACACCCACCCAGCTGCTCTGTCACTTCCCCTCCTTAATAGGACAGGGGGGGAAATAAGATGGAAAAGCTCATGTGTCAAGATAGACAGGGAGTTCACTTACCAGTTACCGTCACAGGCAAAACAGACTTGACTTGGGGAGAATTAATTTAATTTATTGTCAATCAGAATAGATGGTGAGAAACAGAGATGAAAATTAAAATGCCTTCCACCCCCATCCCGCCTCATCTTTTTCTCAGGTTCATTATCACTCCTTCATTCCCAACTCATCTACCTCTTTCCCCCACCCTGAGTGGTACAGCGGGAAGCGGAATGGGGGGCTGTGGTCAGTCCAGAACAGCTCTTCTCTGCTACTTCTTCTTCCTCACACTTTTCCCCTGCTCCAGCTTAGGTCCTTCCCAGCGGCTGCAGTCCTTCAGGAAATACCATGTGCTCCGCTGTGGTCTCCATGGGCCACAACCTGCTCCACTGTGGTCTCTCCATGGTCTGCAGGGGAGTCTCTGCTCCGGCACCTGGAGCACCTCTTCCCCTCCTCCTTCTCTCACCTTGCTGTTTCTCACACATTTTTCCTCACTCCTCACTGCCATGCAGGATTTTGCCCTTTCTTAACTATGTTTTCCCAGAGGCTCCACCATCTTGGCTCAGCCGTGCCCTGCGGTGGGTCGGCTGGAGCCAGCTGGAACTGGCTGGAACCGGCTGTGTCTGGCACGGGGCAGCCCCGGCCTCCCCTCACAGAGGCCGCCCCGCAGCCCCGCTGCCAGCAGCTCACCACGGACACCCAGTACAATAGCTGGTTGTTTTTATGTAGATGGCAAAGTACCTTTTTCGGACACAGGGAACATTCTTTCGTCATGCTCTAAAATCCACTCTCAGCGTACACAGGTATTACAGCTTTTCCAAGAAACGCACCCATAGTGGTAGCGGGGGCTTTGTCTGGGCCCCCCCTCTGGGCGTTGCTGAATTGGCTTGTTTGGGGGGGGGGGGGGGGGGCGGTGTCACTGCAAGCAAATATATACAAAGTTGCAGCCTAAAAATTTGTTTGAAATTTTTGCCATGTGGTCCAATTGAGGCGGTTTCCAGTATAGTGCTGTCAGTCTCGCTTACCATAGCAAAATATCTATGTAAGTACGTTAATCATGCATAAGAAGAGACAGATTTATTAGGAAGTGAACTGTCCATTTACACAACACAGCGATTGCTTATTCATTTGTGGCTTTTGTTCTTCTCTATGTATTTGAGATATTTTCTGGTAGAATAATAATCTTGATTACTTTCTTCTGATAACATTTAAATCTATCTTCCTTCCCCTTTTCTTGTTTGAAAAGATGTAATTAACTTTTTGTTTGGTTTTTTTTAGGTCTAGGTTGACTGGATATTATGCTCTTTTTATTTATCTGCCATGGCAGCCGGGGAAGGGGTAGTGTTCAATCAAGAACTGCATGGTCCTTTGTCATGTTGCTCCTTTTTTTTTTTTTAAAAAAACCAAAACAATTGGTATAAATAATGCAGGAGGAAAAAACAGAAGGCTTTACAGGGATTTAATTTTTTTTCTGTCTACCAATAAAAGCTTGGGGGGGGAAGCTTTTCTGATAAATACGGTCACTTAAACGCCTTGTATTAGATGTTATTGCTTCATGGCAATTATTGCTGTTCTTTGTGATTCATCTATAATATTGAAAAGAGAGAGGGCACGCGAGTCAAACTTGGCATCCCTGTGCGTGACGCTGGACCCTCAGAGGTGCAAAGGAGGCACTTGTCCCTTTGCGTGCCAGGGTTTTTTTATTTCGCAGTATCTGTGCCACAAGTATTCGTACCCAAACTGGATGTAATTTTGAGACTGGAATATGAGAGCGCTGTTTTAGTTGGGGATGTCTTGGGAGGCTACTTATTTTCTTTTTTTCTCTCTCTCGGGTTTTATCTATTACTTGAAGGAGACAAGGAAACTAGATTTGAAGGGGGAGAGGGATAAAACCAGGCTCACTCCCTAGAGATAAGCCTGGGGGTGGCACGCCAGTGTTTGAGGGACGATGTGATAGCGAGGTCCTTCGGTCTGCCGTCTCAGTGGAGGTAGGGAATGGAGATCCATGCAGCAGCAAAGACCAAGGGTTATGGATGTGTTAGAAACCGTGGAAGCGCCTGAGAATGGTCACGTAGGAATTAGGGTTTCTCCCCCCAAAAAGGTGGCGGGATCAATAGCCCAACTGAAGTGTATCTACACCAATGCACACAGCGTGGGCCACAAATAGGAGGAGCTGGAAGTCATTGTGCAACAGGAAAACTATGATGTAGTTGCCATCACAGAAACATGGTGGGATGACTCGCACAACTGGAGTGCTGCAATGGATGGTTATAAACCCTTCAGAAAGGATAGGCGAGGAAGGAGAGGCGGTGGGGTAGCCCTGTAGGGAGTGTTTTGATTGTCTAGAGCTTAATGATGGTGACAGTAGGGTTGAGTGTTTATGGGTAAGAATCAGGGGGAAGACCAACAAGGCAGATATCATGGTGGGAGTCTGTTATAGACCACCCAACCAGATGAAGAGGCAGCACCTGGGAGAAGTCTCACAATCACTAGCCCTTGTTCTTGTGGGGGACTTCAACTTACAGATGTCTGCTGGAAATACAATACAGCGGAGAGGAAGCAGTCTAAGAGGTTCCTGAGTGTGTGGAAGATAACTTCCTGACACAGCTGATCAGTGAGCCAACTAGGGAAGGCATTCCACCGGACCTGTTGTTTGTGAACAGAGAACACACTTGTGGGTGATGTGACGGTTGGAGCCTGTCTTGGACATGGCGATCACAAAATGATAGTTTTCGATTCTTGGAGAAGTAAGGAGGGGGGTCAGCAGAACTGCTACCTTGGACTTCCAGAGGGCAGACTTTGGCCTATTTAGGGGCCCTTGGGAGGCAGTCCTGAAGGGCAAAGGAGTCCAGGAAGGTTGGGCATTCATCAAGAAGGAAATCTTAAAGGCTCAGGAGCAGGCTGTCCCCATGAGCTGAAAGACGAGCCGGTGGGGAATAAGACTGGCTGAACGTAGAGCTTTGGCTGGAACTCAGGAAGAAAAGGATAGTTTATGACCTTTAGAAGAAAGGACAGGCAACTCAGGAGGACTACCAGGATCTCGTGAAGTTATGCAGGGAGAAAATTAGAAGGGCCAAAGCCCAACTAGAACTTAATCTGGCTACTGCGGTGAAAGACAATAAAAAATGTTTCTATAAATACATTAGCACCAAAAGGAGGGCTAAGGAGAATCTCTATTCTTTACTGGATGCAGGGGGCAACATAGTGACAAAGGATGAGGAAAAGGCAGAGGTACTTAATGCCTTCTTTGCTTCAGTCTTTAATAGTAAGACCTGTTGTTCTCTGGGTACCCAGCCCCCTGAGCTGCAATACAGGGACAGGGAGTAGAATGAAGCCCCCATAATCCAAGGGGAAATGGTTAGCGACCTGCTACACCACTTAGACACACACAAGTCTATGGGGCCGGATGGAATCTACCCAAGGGTCCTGAGGGAGCTGGTGAAAGTGCTCACCAAGCCACCTTCCGTTGTTTATCAGCAGTCCTGGCTAACCAGGGAGGTCCCAGTTGACTGGAGGTTAGCAAATGTGACGCCCATCCACATTAAGAGCCGGCAGGAGGATCCAAGGAACTACAGGCCTGTCAGTCTGACCTTGGCGCCAGGGAAGGTTATGGAGCAGATCATCTTGAGTGCCATCACATGGCACGTACAGGACAACCAGGTGTCAGGCCCAGTCAGCACGGGTTTGTGAAAGGCAGGTCCTGCTTGACCAACCTGATCTTCTGTGATAAGGTGACCTGCTTAGTGGATGAGGGAAAGGCTGTGGATGTGGTCTACCTGGACTTCAGTAAAGCCTTTTCCCTGTTTCCCACAGCATTCTCCTGGAGAATCTGGCTGCTCGTGGCTTGGACAGGCGTACTCTTTGCTGGGTAAAAGAGTGGCTGGATGGCCGGGCCCAGATTGCTGTGGTGAATGGAATTAAATCCAATTGGCGGCCAGTCACAAACAGTGTTCCCCAGGGCTCAGTTTAATGTCTCTATCAATGATCTGGACGAGGGGAGTTCTCAGTAAGTTTGCAGACACCACCAGGTTGGGCGGGAGAGTTGATCTGCTGGAGGGTAGGAAGGCTCTGCAGGGGGACCTGGACAGGCTGGATCGATGGGCCGAGGCCAACTGTATGAGATTCAACAAGGCCAAGTGCCGGGTCCTGCACTTCGGCCACAACAACCCCTTGCAACGCTACAGGCTTGGGGAAGAGTGGCTGGAAAGCTGCCCAGAGGAAAAGGACCTGGGGATGCTGATTGACAGGTGGCTGAACATGAGCCGGCAGTGTGCCCAGGTGGCCAAGAAGGCCAATGGCATCCTGGCCTGTATCAGAAATAGTGTGGCCAGCAGGAGTAGGGAGGTGATCGTGCCCCTATCCTCGGCACTGGTGAGGCCGCACCTCAAATCCTGTGTTCAGTTTTGGGCCCCTCACTACAAGAAGGACATGGAGGTGCTGGAGCGTGTCCAGAGAAGGGAATGAAGCTTGTGAAGGGTCTAGAGAACAAGTCTTACAAGGCGTGGCTGAGGGAACTGGGGTTGTTTAGTCTGGAGAAGAGGAGGCTGAGGGGAGACCTCATCGCGCTCTACAACTGCCTGTAAAGGAGGTTGTAGTGAGGTGGGTGTCGGTCTCTTTTCCCAGGTAACAAGTGATAGGATGAGAGGAAATGGCCTCAAGTTGTACCCAAGGGAGGTTTAGATTGGATATTACGAAAAATTTCTTCACCGAAAGGATTATCAAGCCTTGGAACAGGCTGCGCAGGGAAGTGGTGGAAGCACCATCCTTGGAAGTATTTAAAAGACGTGTAGATGTGGTGCTTAGGGACATGGTTTAGTGGTGGGCTTGGCAATGTTAACGTCCCAGTTAGCGGTTGGACTTGATGATCTTAAAGGTCCTTTCCAAACTAAATGATTCTATGAGTATAAAGGTTTCTGTCCACTGTGGCTTTGATCGGTTGCAGGAGGGAACCTGCTGCGTTGCAGCACCCTGCCTCTAAAGGTGACCCTGTACCACTATTGGAGATCAGGGATTGAATTTCATCCCTCCTAGCTTTTAATGTGTCGGGGAAGGAAGAACGGGACCAAACCTTTTTGCAAAAGCTGAGCGTTTTGGTGCTTTGTTGCACAGTGGAAATTCTTGCTTTTTCTGTTCTTTCCTCTCCCACCTGATGCACTTAAGGGAGCGCTTAGTTTTGGGCTGACATTGAGGACTTATAGACAAGTAAAGCTGGTGTGGAGATGGCTGGCTATCAGGGCCATAGCAGGTAGGGGGGAGCTCAGCGCTTGAGATGTGGGATAATGGGCGAAGGATGTGGAGCTCCTGCCAGCGCCTGGAGAGCTAACCTCAGTGTTACTTGTACAAGGATGCAGGCAACATGAAGTCCTACATCCTATGTCTGTCATGGGGTACGTTGGCAACTAAGTTGTATTTGTGGATTTCAAGACACTTTTTTATTGTTCAAAATAGTGGAGAAAACCAGCTAGGTGTATCCAATAGTCTGGTGCTCAAGCATACAGAAAGGTTTGCATGGGAGCCTGATTCTGTTCACATTTACATGCATTCTTGTACTTTCCTGCAGAAAGGAGGAATTAAATTCCTTTGATTAAGATCAGGCTGAAATGTTGACAAGGAATGGAATTAGTGTTTTACAGTGTTATCTGAATAGTCCAGTTGACTTTGAGACTGTTGATATGCTTGAAGGAAAAGCTGTGCTGAAGTACAAATAATTTTGCCGTAAACTCAGTTTTATTGTTTCTTAATAGCTCACTCTTTAGCACTGAGAGATCTTGTTCTGAAACAATAGGAATCCTAAGAATTATTGTAACTTCCTTCATACTATTGAGTCCTTATGATTTGGGTTTGCATACAAAAACAAATAAACAGAATAACCCCCCCAATCCTACAAATGCCAAAATCTTTTGCCAAGTTAAACTGTAATTCCTATACGTAAGTGTCTAATGGAGGGGACTTCAACACTTCATGTGATGTCGAAGCACAGGACTTGGTGCTTTCCAGCAATAACCACTGCTAGAGAATGTTTAATAGTCAGAAATTCTCAGGCTTTAACTGTGGTAGTGCAATGGATAGATACATGATGTGAGTTTACATTGTTCCTCTTGCTGGAGAAGTCACCTTGACTTTTCTAGTGTAGGTGATCACTTGAAATACAAAACAAGGGGAAAAAATTGTCTGTGAGAAGACTACATCTGTAAAACAAGGTAAAACTTCTTCAGGAAGAATCAGGAAGCTAAAGAAATGCAATTAGAAATGCACTGGTAAACTACAGCTAAACACTGAGCATCATCCAAATACATATAGTAGTGCAACTTGATGTTAAGTTGAAATTGCTGATTAATTTTAACCAAAAAACATTTCAAATTGTATTTGTCTTTCTAAACCAGGAGTTGAATCATATTCCCATTATTGCTTACTGATGTAAATGATACCACAGATTCCTTCTTAGATGCAGTGATTTCAGCTGGACCTTTCTATAAGCATAAGGGGAAAACTGTTTTTTAGGATTTGGGTAAGATTTTAATTGACACTTACAGTATGGTTATTTTTAATGGCTTCTTTAATTGAAATATTTTTTAATACATTTCTGACAGTTTGTGAGCTGGAGGATGGTTATTATGTATGAATTGCATTTACTTTTAAAATAATGGATTTATCTTGTTTTATTTTTTCATTTTTAAGTTTTAGTAGTTACGGCAGGGATGAGGGAATTGGACCCTATATGGCAGAACGAGTGGAATTCATCCTACCAAGCGGAGATGTCTGGCTGAGCGTATACTGCAGGTCACTTTCCATCATCAGCAAAGGAGAAGCAGGCATTTCTGGGCTGCAGTCTGTCTCATCTGTAGATATCTGCATTAGGATGAGCAGATTGTGCTATGCCTGTTTGTCTCCACTGACTGGAAGGGGCCTAAGCTGCCGGTTCAGCCGTGGACATAAATATGTATTCAAAGATATCTCAGTTAGATTAGATGAATTATGCTGTTGATATTGGCTTTATATTTTGGGTTGTGCTTTTGAAGAAGAGAAGGGGAGCATTACAGCATGTGCTGTCACTATTGTGTTAAATTTTATGTAACCGGCTTTCTAAACAGCAGTCAGGATGTGTGAGAAGGCTTGGGTTTTTAGAGTCGTTTGGACTTCCTGTTGTAGAAACTTAGTCTGTATTTACTGAGAAAAAGTAGTATGTTATTAATAATGATTTTCATGCTCCTAGTTTGTCATACAATGTTTTTGCAAATGGATTTTCTCTCTGCGATTTTTTTTTCTACAGTGCTTGTAGACGTATTTAGAATCCTTCTGCAATCTAAAAAAACCTAATAACATTATTTAAAGTCACTAATTGAAAAACTTGTTACTGTCTCCTTTTCCTGTTGATGACTGTCTTATTTTGCATTACTTGAGTGGGTCAGGGGCTTTCTACTTCTGAATTTAAATTAGTTCCTTCACTTGTCCAGTCTGGCCTCAAGCTTTAATATTTTTCCTCCTACCTTTCTCAAGTTAAAAGACAGAGTCTAGAAAAGTCCTAGGATGTAGGTTGTCTATTTGAATCCCTAAGCTCTCCCAAAACTTTATAAACTTAGAACTCTGTGTCTTGACATAACATATGCTCCTGAATCTATGGAGGGAAATTGTCACTGGGAAGGCTTTGAGCTATAAGACTATGGTCTTCTGGCACAGAGATTTTATTGTCAGACAAGTTGCTATGTAATTAACTGATGAGTTGGAATCAAAAGTTCTTGTCAGGAGATGAACTACTACATCATTCAGAATTAAGTGAGATCTGTTTGTTTAAAATAAAGTAAACTGTCCTCTGCTTCTTAATACTTAGGCTTTTTTTTGTGGTTCTCTTTCTTCAGGAAATGGATTTTCTTAAAAATTCTGAATATTTGGCTTATCTACAGTAATTTGCATTTAAATGCAAACTATGACTTTCGTCTTTTGTGCAAGTAGAATATAAAGAGATGCTGATAAAGACATAATTAGCTAGCATTTTCCTTTAAGATAATGGTTTGAGGCTTTATAACTGCTTACTACTAAGATATGGGAGAGGAAAGGGAAAAAAATTGGTAGTGTTGTGCTGTTCCTTCCATACATTCTTCTTCTGTAATGCATCCATTGCACACCCTGAAGTTCAAACCCGAACTCTTCTCTACTGGCAGGCAAGAGTTTTAAGGCATAGTTTTCCTTCGTACTTTCTAGTCTATAATAAAGAGAGAGCGGTGGTCTGTGAGACTGTAAATATGTACGCATATAGAATGTATTGTTTAGGCAAGGTAACATTTAGCAAATTGCTGGTTTTCCCCTTCCTCTACTCCCTTTGCTTTTCCATTATGTTAACACTTAGATTACAACTAAATGGTCGTCTCCTCAAGTGCAGTTTGTATGAATAAGCAAAAGGGGGGGGGGAGGGGGAATGACTGTTGTATTCCCTTACATGCACTTGTAGAGTCACCCCAACAATATAAATGGTTTTGACACGTATAGCGTAAGCATATGAATGAAATGGCAAAGAGTGTACCTCTGAATACTTAAAATACTGTATTTTAAGTATAATATGCGCTACAGGAGCTCTGCTATGAAGTATGTGGTTTTGGGAGAGATGTAAGGGGGGAAAGGAGAAGGCAATAGTAAGAAATAGTACAAGTAAGTGTAAGAAGAGAAGATAGCCACATGCTGCCCTCTATTTTTGGGGAATCTTCTGTAAGCCAGGAGATCATGAGTTTCTCTGTTGCATGTATGAACACTTCTGGTACTTTCAGTAGTGTGAGTAGAAATAGACTTAAATCCTAGAGACCTTGTTTGCTGAAAGTTGCACTGGTAGCAAAAATAGAATTATTTGCTTTTGAAGTAGCTGCTATGATACAGTGGGGGGTTTGGGGGAGGGTTTGGTTGGGTTTTGTTTTCGTTTCGGGGTTTTTTGGAGGGGGGGTTGGGGGGGTTGGTTTTTTTTTTTGAAAGACAACAATGCCTTGAAATGTCTTCATATGTTGTGGTGATATGCATTTATAGGGTAGTATATATTTAGAGAGCAATGAAAGTGTTTCATAAGGAGCCTCTTCTTCTTGTCTAAGCAGCCCAGATTTATATTTTCATAAAACATTTGTAAAATCGTTTGTGCTACAAGGTGGTTGAAAGTGATGTAAACACTAATACATTGAAGTTTCAGCTAGTAGAATTTAGTTCCCTAATATTAAATGGAAGAATGTAAGTAAATGAAGGAGTACGCTAAATATAGGTTATAAAAGAAGAAGAAATGAGTTGTTGGGATTGTATTCACACTGATAGCTCTTTGATCATAGTCTTTCAATCCAAGAAGTTGAGAAATATGAAAGAAACGATAAATTGCTACCTTAGAATATCTTCTGATTCTTCCCCCGCCCCCCAAAGATTCTTAACTTCAATTTTTAATTTCTGCTCATATAAAATCATTTTCTGCTTGAAAATCTTTGACTATCTAGTCAAAGCAGAACGCAGAAAAAGTAATAAATGTTATTTTATCTACCGTGCTCAAAACAACCCAGCTCATTCAAAGACTGTAGCTGTATTTCTTGATTTTAGACATTTTCAGAACTGTTCAAGATTTTGTGTATTATTATCTTGTGCGATGCAGCTGTTCGTCGCCCATGTTACAGTTGAAAGCTGTAGGCTTACATGTGGCTTCACGCCGAGTTCTGAATAGAATTTAGCTCTGTAACTTACAGTAATCATCCAACATAGGATGTGTGGAGGCTTCTCCCCACCTTTCTGCACATCAAATAAAAAATGGTGGCAGGCTCAGAATTTATGATTCATGTTTGGATTTCATAGTCACCAGTGAATCTTACCTAGAGATGACAAACAGCTTTGGCTGTTGCAATAGTTTACTTAGACATTTTTCCAGTTGCTAACAGTTCTTTCTCAGAGCATTTTCTTTTTTTTTTTTTTCCTCCCTTTGTTTTTATTAATTAGCTCCTATCTAAGTTAGGACAATACTAACAGTATTTCCCTGCTTGCCTTTTTTTTTTTTTTTTTAAAAAAGATCCTGACAAATTGGTGAAAACTGGATTTCAATTTTTTTTTCTATTTTAGGTTTTGCATATTTAAATGTGACACAAGTAGGACTTTAAGGGAAGAATAGATTATTATCATTTTCCTGTCCTAAGCAGTCAGTTTTCCCAAGCTCACTGGATCTTTTCTTGACTGGTGTTTTTAAGCACTTTCTGTGCTAAGGACTATTTGGAAGTTTTCTGCTTTTTGGCCTTCTTGGAAAGGACTTGGGTAAACTTTAACATTGTATTTGATAATACGCAAAATGTTGCTAATTGGCATAATTTTAAAATGTACCATATATTATTTTAATTTTTTTTTTTTTTAAATATATGTTGTCTTTTAGACAGAAAAGGCTGGACTACATTGCCTCTAAACTGAATTCATGCAAGGAATTCTTGGCTGTATTAGTGTGCCTGTGTGTTTTAGCACATTTAGCTGTTTATTATTCCAGCAGGGGATCATGCTTGTTCTCTTCCCATAGATAACTCTAATAGGATATTTATAATTGGATATGCTGCCTGCCATCTTTAGACCACGCTCTGTTCTTGGAGCCACGTATAAACATCTCTTACCCTGAAAATTCTGCTGCTGTCACAAAGTTAGTGGTTTCCTGGTAGAGCATATGTTGCCCATATGGGCTTCTCTACATGCTGCTTCCCCTCCAGTCATTCCTATCAACTGTGTTGTGGATCTGGGCGTTTTAAGTTCCAACACTGGATGACCTACATAAGGCTGAAAAGTAGACTTTTTTTTTTTAAGCTACTGTAATTATTTTGGGGCAATTATTGAAAGTGTTTAGGAGAAGTTGTATTTAGAAGTAAATATGTCGTGCTTGCTTTGTGCAAAACACTTGCATTGTGTGCTTTTGGTTAATGGTGTTTGTTTGCTCAGACCAGGGAGGTGTGCTTTATGGTCTTGGCAGCTGACAGCAGGACGTGGAAGAACCGCCAGTGTGCCAGGTGCCTCTCTGAGGAACGAAGGATGGTCTTACACCAGCACTCCCCTCCTGCTTTTGGCTTGCGCATGAGCTTCATGCTGCACAGTGAGACGGAGAGGCGCTGGAGCGTATAAGCTTAAGAAAAGCCAGGCTGGCAGCTGTCCCAGAGCCTGGTGGCTGGCAGGGAGTCTGTCACCAGTGCTGTCCGGAGGAGGGGAGATGAGCCAGGGCACGGGCTGAAATGTGAGCTGAGCTGGATGCTGAATCCACTCTGAACACCAAAAGGACAGGAAATGGGGAAAATGAGTTGATGGCAAGAATGTTACATGGGAAAACCATCATTTGGGATTGACAGAAGGGAGCGATAGTAGAGGACTGATAGGAGGGGGGAACGGCAAAGAGGTTTCTTCAACAACAACAAAACGTAAATTAAATTAATAACTGCCTAAACATTTTGTATTACCAGGCTCTGAGATAGTTCACCAATATAATAAAATCAATGACATGCTGCAGTTCCTGTAGCCAAATATTTCTCGTACAAAACAAACTAATAAAACACAGCACCAAAGGGCCATCTGCTAACACGAGACACTATATTAAAACCTGTCGTATTGCCATTAGCATGTGTGCATATATATAAAATGGGGTCCTACAATTCTTTAAAAAGGAAAAAAAGAGTAATACTATTTGTATCTACTGAAAAAGCTATTAGAATACAATCATTCTAATAATACTTTGCAATTCCCCTTGTTGATGTACATATTCACAATTGTGTGGGATGTTTTTAAGTAAGCGAATTCAATCCTCTTTCCAAGAGGTAGAAATTGTCAGCGTAAAGAACTCGTGAAAGAGTCTTAGCACCAGCCTCTGCTATTACCATAATGTTCAGTAATGTTCTAACTTTTAATCTATATTGGCAATGTAGGGGGAAAAAAGCCCTTCTCTGAGAGCTCACTCTGCATATCTCTGAAAAAAACACTTGTAGATGAAAAAAGATGACAGTGATCACAAAAATCATCATTTTTTGGGACTGGGCCTCTTTGACTCAAATGATACAAATCGTGCATGGTTCTTGCTGACTCCCTTTTGAAGCTGTAAGACCATTATGCGCTGTGTGCATTACCTCTGCTTCGTTGTCTTGCTAAAGTTTCATTGTTTTTGTCATACTGATAGGAATTTATAATCAATCTCAAATCAACTTTAGTTAGTACAGAAGCCTTTTATTGTGGTAGTGGTTGCACTGTTACTTGCTGGCCTTTGTACTGTGAACAAAGGAATAAACACGAGATTTTTGTCACTTGCTTGGTGGAGTCTGGGTTTTCACCAGTTCTTAACTGTGACCTGTTCCCACTGTATCCTGAAGCCAGATGATCAGTTATTCAATTCAGTCTGTTGTAGTGAAGGAAATGCATTTCACTTTTTTTTCTCTGTGTGTTGCTTATACATCTTGCCTGGGAAATTAGGCAGCCTCTCATCTGTAAACCACCTTCTAGAGGACGGATGCTTTTGGAAAGAAACCTTGTCCAGGACAAGAGAGCAATAAGCCTCTATTAAGACTGATTTCTCCATCTTTAGAAATGTCTCTTCAGTGACTAAGGAGTCTGAGTTCTTCTAGGAGCTGTGGTATCTCGATCAGCATCCTAAATTGCTGGAGGATGTCTCTCTTCACTGAGCAGTATTTTAGGATCTTGCATAGTAATACTACCCTGCTGTAGAGATAAAATGAGGGGTAGAAGCTGGAGTAGAGGCTAGTCCTTTTAAGCAATGTCTGTTCTGTAGGTACATCTTCTGGATTTAGGTCTCAATTTTAGCTTATTTAAATGCACAGCTAGTTGTTTTACCTCTTTCACACAAATTTACATTCTGTAAGGTTTCTGTACCTTTCTTGCCACCTTTTGCTTTCCCATATCTTTGCCCTAAATGCTTCTGTGAAATCTTAGAAGGAAGGTATAAACTGAGATGTCCCAAAGAAACTGGGAGAGTTACCTTTTCTAGTATTTCCTGAGGTAGTAATATTAGGGGATTTAGGATTTTATTATGATTGCTGGTATATGTTAGATTTTGGGGGATTTTTTTAAGTTTGTATTGACTTTCAAGAGCTGATGAACTCCCAAATCTAACAGTTTCGTGTGTTTTAAGTATAAGATTAAACATTTTTTCACCATTTTTTGTAGGATGTTGTTTCTTTTGGGGGGACAGGGGTGGAAGAAAAGGAAGAGGAAAAAGTGTATGTTCTCAAGTATTTCCCGTTTTTAATGAATCAGATAAGATTAGCTGATTTGTCACAATTTTTCAGTGTGTAAGGAAGAAGGGGGTGAGGAGTGGGACCAGTTTATGACAGTCTGTAAAAACAGGCAATTCTCTGTTTGTTTACCGTGTTATACAATAAAGACTATGAAAGCACCAAGCTACCACATACCACGAACCCAATGCATTTAACAAATTACGACAGTGGAAAGACAGTGTCTTGAGACACATCTGAGATGGTAAATACTGGATCAATTTGATTATCTCGGGAAGACTTTGAAGTAATTTATTGTGTTTTTTCTTTAAACCTTTCTTATAACAATTCATCAACATGGGACGTAAAAATGAAGGGTTTCTAAATTAGCCTGGATAACTATATCCCTGTTAATGCTCTAGACAACTTGATTTATCTTTGAAGTTATCTTTGTTCTGGTCCTGGGGTTACACTAAATGACTTCCAGGCATTCCTGCCAACCTAAATTTCTCTATGATTATATTGGAACAATGGATGGTTACATGATTAGATTCAATTGATGTTTCAAATTAAAATTCCAGGACTGCAAATATGATTGATCGCATGTGTGATTGCAAATTAGGCAATTAGCTTGTTAAATTCCATTTGGAACTCATGTTTGGAAAGGTTTGGAAAGGACAGTTTGACTACTCTGAAATAAAGGCAATTTTTTCTAGTTGTTAATAATATCTACTGCTTAGAATCTTCAATCTGAACTCTAAACCAAAGTTTCTAAGATTCAGAATTTGTCATTTGGATTAATTTCTTGTCCTCTTTGGACTGCTAGGGTGTAGGGAGTTCATTAACTTGTTTTGCTTCTTTCAACACTAGTATGTATCCTTTATAGTCAATGTGCTCGACCAAACTTATCAACTACTTTCATTAATTAGAATACTAATGATCTTATTTCCCCCCCGATTTCCTAACAAGAAATTTGTGAAGCAGTCTTGCACAACAGATTTAATGTTTTGGTTAATAAGACAGATCTGAAAATACTTGGTTCAACTGCTTTGTTCAGTTCTTTTGCACGACTGCTTATTTATTTAAACTTTCTCTTGAGATTCAGCTTCACTCTGTAAATGAGATCACCGTATCACAGAAAAGAAGGAACTGATTAGTTTGGATTTCCATCAGTTATTTAACTGCCTATTTTTACAGCAACAAATGGTATGCAACGAGCATTCTTAACCTCATCCTCACTGAGGTAATCAGATTTTGGGACTGCACAACCCATTGCTTCTGTCCGGACAAATGCTCTATTTGTGGAACTAGAGTTGTGTCAGTTGATTGCAGTTTTCCTGACTTAATTAAAATATCTGCTACTTTTATACAACTTTACTGAGCTTTTGATCAAGATTGTCTGCACAGTCAACAGCTGAATTTGTCACTGGGGCACTGGGGTACCTGTCTTCTATATAGATACCTGACATGCAGGGAAGGCAAATATACATATGTCTGTGCGTATGCTATTTATTAAGATGAATGTCATGTGAGAAAAATATTTTGTGATTATTTTTGTGATGTCAATCAGTGTGACGGTAGTGTGTATAGATATAATGGAGGCAAGTCAAGGTGGTAACTTTAATTCTGTTTTTTTTGAGTCCTTGTTTTTTGCAATTTGAATGGGTAATTTAAACATAACTTCTGTATACGTTCCTTATCTTTTAACTAATAGAAATATATTCCATAATCACTCCATTTTAAACCTCAGAACAAGAATTCCAGTTCTTGAGAACATACTATGAACTGCCTGCAAATGTCTGTTACTACAGAAGGAGAGGCGGGCTAACGGTGCTTTTTAATATCAATTAAATATATACAATTAATATATTGACTGTGCTTGGTCCTCTGTATGGTTAAACATCTTGATACACACACGATTTTCTAGTTTCTACATGGGAAGCCAGGAGACTTTCAGATATATATAACTGCTGAATCTAAACAAAGCTTCAGGGCAAGCATAAAATAAATCTGAAGTCTAGGGCTTTGATTTAATTTCAAGGATTTGCTGCAAATAATGTTGAGATTCAGAGCTTCTGTGGGATACTGCATGCATCTTTTCTAAAAGGACAGAATGTTAGGCAGTGAAAATTACAGATCATTACCAGCTTCTTTATTTGTAGGAGTATTGAATATTTTAAAATACTGAAATGAGAGAAAACTACATTGGATGTGTTATTTTATGTAAAGAGCTAAAAGCAATACTGGAATCCTGACAGCTTGCAGCCTAGCTAATGGACATCAGTTCTTTCATCCAAACCGTAAGAGTGTTTAAAATAGGTGTAATGTAGCTTTATTGGAGAGAGTTTGGGCCAAAAATCATAAAAAGATTCAATCACTTGATCTAGTGAAGTGTTTCTTTTTTTTCTTTCTTTTTTTTTTTTCAGTGAAAAATATCAGATGCTGAAGAGAAAAAACAGGAGAGCAGGGAAAAAAAAAACCACAAACAAAAACCCTTAACAAAACAACATACCAAACTAAAACCCTGTGTATGCAGCTTTCAGATAATCATGCCTCTTTCTCTATCTTCTCTCTTCAAGCCAAAGTTTAGCAAGCCCTTGAACTTTGAGATTTATTTTCCTCATTGGTATTCAAATTGTTGCTTTTGGGTGGATGTTGGTGTGGAAGTTGTGGTGACTGATAGGCAACTCTGAACCTGGGGAGTGGCTGTAGTGCCTTGCTAATGCTGCTGCTTTTTGCCTTTTCTGCTTTCTCTAAGTTTGTTATGAATTGGGGGTTTTATACTCACTCCGTTGCTGAGATCGGAGGGCCTTTCAGAAGCAAGTATTCCTGCCTCTGCCACTTGTTTTCTGTCTGGCAAGGTAGCAGGAACCAGTACTGCCAGCTGGTCGTCTTCTGGACACAGTGCCATCCCGCTGATGAAGCATAAATATCTGAGGCTGTGTTTTAAAGCACAAAAACATACCATTTTGTGTGAGGGCTCTCCATATTGTTGCAATCCTCCTCTTATTGCTTGTTCTTCGGTTGAAATTACTGTCCTGTGTGCTGGCAGAGACCTGGCTGGGCTTGTGTGAGGAAACCCTTTCTTCTTTCTCTTCTTTCAAGGGTAGATTCTGCCAGTGTTGAAATAGTTGGCATCTACTCTTCTGTAGTCATGAATGCTGGAAAACCTCATTCAAGATGGATGGACGTTTGGCCTTTGAAGTTGGGGAGAAAATCAATGGGAGTGTGGTAGAACGACTAAAGACAAGTAACATAAGGCTGAAGTCCAATAGGGACCAGAAGTGGTGGGGAGGATCATTTTGGGGGGAAACACAGTTAAGACATCTACAGAGCAGTTGGCTTGTTCTGCTGTGGACCACGCAGTAACTGGTGCTTTCAGACATGCTTTGACATTTGCTCCCCAATGAGTTTGATCTGACTCTAATAGAAACAGGAGATTCATCATGTTTTGTGTTTTTTTTTCTTTTATGGGTGATGCTGTGGGAATAACTAACTGTGTTTGAGTGCCGTAATCATACTTTCTGCTTTTAGTCCTAAGTTTGGATTTCAACATAATTAACTCTGAATTTCAACTATTTGTAAGACATAGTTCTGGAGGATGACTGTAATCTGTATGCTAAAAACCTTCTACTGGCACCCATAATTCCAATATACTGTGACTCTTCCTAGTTGTGAAAATCTTGTTAAACTACTTTGCATAGAGAAACACTATATCAGAAGTTCAGTTTCTGATACAGGCAGGAGAGATGAGATTGTAGAATTGATGTATGCACTTTTAAGGGCCTTAGCACAGGATCTCCCCTCTGTGGTATCTTGAATGTGACATCCATGCTTTTTGCTATTGCCAGCATGGTTTGGAGATGAGGAACCTTTAAAGGATGCAAAGATGTTTGCAAGGTAAGTTACTCAGAGAAACTTGAACATGTGCAGTATCTCTCAGACAACTAAGTACTTAAGAGTGCTACTACTTTTTTTTGACTGTGCAAGTATTCTTATATCTGCCAATCACATGTGCAGAAGACATATTCAGCTATTTCTTGATGTGTCTTCCTCTTTTCTGCCTGAGTATCTTCGAGTGTTTATCTTTTTTGTGAATAACTTTGCTATTGATATGTAGAGAAATCATGGAGAATGGTCTCAAACGCAATGTCCTGGCAGCTTTTGCAGAGGTGGGGTCAGTGGTATAGAAGAAAGGGAGCCAGATTCTTCTGAGAGATGGACAGCTAAAAGGATAAGACGCAAAAGTCACAAGTTGCAACGAAGGAAACTCCAACCAGATATCAGGGAAAAAAACCTTCTGATAGTGAATGTGGTTAAGCACAGGAACAGATTGCTCAGAGATTTTTGCAGAATCTGCATCCCTGGAGGTGTGCAGACCTGGGCTGGCCAAGGCTCTGACCACTGTAGTAGTTGTAATACAGCAACTTTGATTGCTGACCTTGCTTTGAATAAGAGTTTGGACCAGATGACCTCTATAGATCCTGATTTTTTCTGTGATTTTTGTGCGTGAGCAATACACAAATGGTGTGTACTTGCACAGTATGCTTGATGCTTCCAAGAAATTTTGGATTGTTTTATTTGGGCATATGCATACCAACTGTATGATGTATTCAGACACGGACAGGAAAACAGATGTGTCTCAAAAGCGTGGGACATACTGAGCTTTGGCGACATTGCCCGAAAATAAGCAACTGTTAGAAAAATCCTAGAAAGAAGTATGCTTAGGTATACCAGTTAGGGAGGGATGGGGCAAGCTTATTTTGTGACATGATTTAGAACCGTGAACCGTGACTGTCAAAACAGAGAAGAAGCTGGACTGTAGCAATGTCACATGCCAGTGCACAGGAACATACAGGCTCTTGTCACAGCTGAAGTTGCAGAGGTGCTGCTGGTACTGTAAATGGCATTGGAAATAATCTGTACTGTGGGAAATACTCATGGTGACAGAGTTGACTTTTGATGATGTCAGAATACCCTCCCTGGTTAATCTCTGCCTGCTTTCTAGACTATTAATCAGTTAAATGCAGTTGTTACAATTTAACCTAATTACTATATATTTCCTTGAAATATAGCCTATTTGCTTGACTTAATTGTAACCATATGGGAAACTACCTGTTTTTTGGGGATTCTTTTAAAAATATTCTTAAAGAATGAAGACTTGAGCAAAAGCTATACCTCTGGAAGAGCTGAGTTAGATCATTAATGGGTTTATTTGTGATTCTTAGAAAGGTTACTGCAGTTTTAAAGTAACAATTTAAACATAACCTTTTGGGCATTACACGTAAAGAGGTTGAATTATTGCTTCATGCACTAAATGTTGCTCAGCCTCAGTTATGCAGTCTTCATCCAGATCATTATAGTAAGCCCTTGAAGGCTTAAATTTTTGCTTAATAGCTTAGCATGTTGGAGGCAAAACTTGTTCCACTGTTTAGTTTAACCAGTAGTTTTAGTTGTTGATAGTCAACTAGGCAATTTTGGTATGTCTGTTCTTGCTTGTTTTCATCATCTCTCTCTGCTCTTTTAACTAGACAGAATACAGTTAACATTGTTATTTCATTCCTTTTTTTCCTCTTTGTTTAGGAAAACTTTGCTCTTTGTAAGGGTGGAAAAAATAGGAAGAGTTGTAGAAAATTAAGGCAATAAAATGCATATGGAAAGCCCTCTCCAGTTTATTATGTGCATATTGCAAAATTTGTGATCAAAAGTTTGGACTTGAGAAGAGAGAGGGGTGATGGCTTTTTAATTTTCTCCTTTGTGGTATCTACAGTAAGATATTTTGATACAACTGATTTTGAAAAGGGGCATCCTAGAGGTAGAAGAGGTAACTCCTGTTGGGCAATGTGTTTCCCATATCACCTTGAACAGCTCTCCTGACTAATAGGGAAAAAAAAACAAAAAAAAACCAAAACCAAAACAAAAACCAAAACAACCCCCACCTGTAATCCTAAACTTTACAGATTTTCTGTTCTCCAGGGTTTTTGAAATTTTTAACTAGATGAAAAGCAAAGATGTAGTTTTTAGTTTAAACTTAAAACATTTTTTCCTGGTATCAGCAGTAGTGCCTGTGTATCTTCCAAGAGCTGTATGATGTTTCTCATATTATGTTCTTCCTAGATTACCTGGATATCTAATTTTTATATATGTTAGGATGGTAGCAATTTAGGGGAGTGAAATGACTCTCAGAACTGTAACTTGTAATATGTTAATCAAACACATCATACTGCAAATACTTGTCAGCGTAGAAGTAAAGGTAAATTGAGAAGAGTTCACTGATTCCATTTCTACACTTCATAAATTTGGGAATGAATTTCAGCAGGCTGAAGTGAAAGTGTTCCTAGTAGATTTTTAATGAACGTTCAGGAATAACTGAAGAAGGTAGGAAACTGCATCTCCGCTCACTTATCCGCACCTCATGTTACTCTGAGGGCAAGTCTCTGATGGCTGTTGTACCCAGTTAGGGTTTTTCTTAAAGCTCTTTGCTCTCTCTTTTCCTTTTTGTACTTGTCTATGAAAATCTGGCACAGGACATTGCCCGTTGGTGCTTGGATCATGTTGAGCTTTGTCCTTGCCTTGCAGCTGGCCAGTTTCAATGCCAGAAACCCTGGTGAATCTGATGCTTCGGACTTCTCTTCTGCTATTTGTTCACGACTAACCAATTTCATTTGTGTACGTCTTTTTTCACCTCTATTTCTTGATTTATAAAGTATATTTTTCTAGTGTAAGTAGAAACTAAGCATAATATGTGATTAAAAGTTTTATTATCTTGTGTTAGGGTGTCAGTAGTGAAGGGATTTCATCAAGTGTAAAAGCTGGTTGACAGACTCCATCCTCTCCTTCATACCCTCAGACCAAGTTTTAGGACCAGGTGTTGTTTCAAAGTTGTTTACTGTGTACATAAAATCCAAGCAGTTTAGTAACCAAGCAGTAACCAAACTGTATTTATAATATTATTTTTCTAGACTATATTCCCTTGACTGCTGTTTTCTAAATAAATGGTCATTGAATTCTAATAATATTTCTTACAACTAGATTTCCTGTAACTGTGTGGTACTTTTTCTTATCTATTTTCTTTAGCTAGCTCCTAATCAGAAATGTGAGACTTCTACAATATTTATTTAATCTTGATCTGACTAATTTTTTTTCCCTCTGCACTGAGTTTAACAAATGCACATATCCCAAAATACTGTGTCAATCCAGTTCCCTTTCAAACAGTAATGAACAATCTGTGACAAGCTAATTAGGGATATTTATAACAGTTCTAGACTTAGTGATATATTTATCTGAAAAAGTTATTAGATGCTGTTCTGTCCTCTGAACAGAGAAATGATCTCGTATGAGTTAAAATTTGGAGGTGGTAAAAATGGAATTCATCTATTGCTGTGTCCTTTCGTTCCAGAAGAAACCCTGTCACTGGTTTAAGTGATTTAATCTCTAGTAAACATTAGAGAACAGGAAATGAACATCATGACTTTTTGGCTGATTCCTGGGTTGAGCTGAGGGTCAGGAGAATATTGTTGCTCTACAATGATTTCCACATTTGGGTTACTTTATCAAGTGAAAGGACAGTTATTTCTTCTATCTGAATGCTTTGGCAAGTGACAACCTACTGAAGTTGGCTCAAACTTGACTCCCTCACTTGGATCTCGTACCATCTCTCCCTGCTCCATACAGCTTGCATCCAGTGCTGTTGCCTTTTCCTGCTGGTCTCTTGTTGCGTTTTATCAAACCTGATTCCACAGTGTGCCCTGGGAATTATTGCAGTCTAAATCAATAGTATAAGACTGTCCCCTAGCAGGGAAGCACAGACTGTTGATATAAGAAAGGAATACTGAGGTTTCACAGGCATGGGCTGTTCTGGCAAAGACTTGTGAATCCTACCATCCATATAAAAAAGAACATCTTTTTCAAAAATTAATCATAGGTGAATCTTCAGATTCACATGTTTTTGTAATGAAAGTCCTTGTGTTTGAAGTGACTTTTTGCCTAACCTGATTATTTGGATTGTAACATTGGAGAATGTCTTGAGGTCTTTGTTCTTCATTATTTCATATATGGAGGCTGTACAAAAAAGAGGAGGGAAGTAAAACATACTTGCTGTATGCTGTTCAGACTAAGAGCGAAGACCTTAAAGGTAACATTATCAGTGGGTTATATTGCAAATAAAAAAAAAATCTTTCCTCGGGAATGAGTTTTAGTAACTGCCTATATTTATTGTTGAGTTGAATAAACATGTATGGAGTAAACAAATCTGTAGTATTATGCCGTAAAAACCTCATTGTTTGTTGTGATTCATTTGGTTTACTCATTGAAAAGAGAGCAAGTTATCAATACATCCAGCATGCTACAGAGTCATGTTTCAACTGGCAGACAGTCAGCTTTTGTTTTCAATATTTTGTCCTGTTTAGTATTCAGAGCATGGAGGAGAACGTGATGTAAGGGAATTGGTTCGCTGTTTTACTGACTGACTCAGCCATTTAACTCTGTTCCCTCAAGGCATCAAAGACTGCAATAAAGGAAATACATTTTGCCAATAACTTTCTATGGAAATAAGTGCAGCTTAATAACTTTTTAAATTAGTGCTAACATTATTGCACAGTGGAGAACACCTTAATTAAACTTGTCTTCTGGGTTTTTTTTGTTTCCTCTAAGTCTGTATTACTGGTACTGAATCTTATGTAAATCTAACCTCTGCTTTATAACTGGAGATAATTTTTTTTTTTTGTTAAGTTGAAACTTCAATTCAAAGGTGATTTCTTCCAGTACTATTGCTTGTGGGAAAGCAGAAGTTTGCTATGACTTCATTCCTCCTTATTTTTAAGTAGGATAAGTGATAAGGTTAAGGCCAGACTTCTCCAGACTTTTATGCTCTATTTTCACAGAATTAAATTTCTCTCAACACTTTGTATTGTGCATTGCAATGTGTCTGATGGTCCCTGTTGCTTGCACAAAAGGGCTGTATGGGAAATGAGTTACTGGGATACAACTGTAAAGGACATGAAGTTTTTAGTTAAATATTGTATTGAAAACCTAATAAAATATCCTAATGCACGAATATTAGGGACCTAAACCCCAAAGTTTCTCTATTAATTGATTTAGAAAAATGCATCTGTGTAAAACTGGTGATATGACTGAATTATATCTCAGCTGTCTACCTTCTTTTCATGGCAAAAGAAAGGAGCAAGTATTTGCAGTGGTGAATAATCACGTCTTTGGAAGACAGTGGTACTGTGCTCATTTGGTAGAATTTGAAATAATAACTCAAGTGTAAGTAGCTTGTGTTTAATGTAGGATAAGTTGGATCACAGAGATTATTTAGGGGGAAGGAAAATTCTACCTGGAAGGGGGACTGAGCTGAAGCTGATTTAGATTTCTAGTCCTGGTTGAGAAGTGTGGTGTCCATCCATGAGCGGTGAGGGAAGGAAGGAAGGAAAGGGGGACTCGAGCATGGACAACATTGTGAGCCTCTGAGGAGGGCTGTTATGGACCCAGGTTGACACCTGAGCACCAGAGCACCATGGGAGAGATACCAGAATGACAAGGTAACACCAGTCCCTTTTTCTAAGTGAAACCTGGGGTGAGGGAAGAAGAAAAGTGAACTGGTTGTCTGCTTAGATAAGCCTGTTGAATGAGATCTACTTGTGCATGTGAGCTGAGGTGAATGCAGAGGTGAAATCTTCTGGATCCTCTCTGAATCATCTGTGAGGAAGAAGATATATAAGCAGAAAATTGATTTATGAAAGCTGAAAGACTGCAAAATTTTGAAAACAGTACAAAAATGGGGAAGACAGCGTAGGTTATGATTGGAAAGAAGTCATTGAAGATCTTGATGAAAGCTATTCTGATAACATCAGTGCATAGCTTATATAGTTAATGTAGGGTGGACGTAGGGATCTACAGGGAGATGTTATAAATGGTGTAGTTTCTGCTTGTATTTTGAGTAATGTAGATTCAAATGTTAAAGGTACATTTTTATTCGTGAGGGTGGGGAGTGGTTGTTTTTCAGGGTCGTCTTCTGCCTTTCTGCTGAGAGCATGCCTGACAGAAGAGAAGGAGGAAAGGTGAGATGGGGAGCAGAATGCTAGAAGCTCTGTGGTCACCAAAGCTGGAGGCAGGAGTAAGGAAGGAGGGGAGAGCAGATATGGAGGCCCCAGGTTGTTGCTAGGAAAGGGACAATTTTGAGGGCAGTAGAGGGAAATGAAGGGGATGTTGGGGAGCAGAAGGGGCAGGCCGGCCCTTACGGGGAGGCAGACTGGGATGCCGGCGGGGGGCCGGAGTCAGGATCAGGTCTGGAGGCAGTGTTCAGGGTCCCTCTGTCTGGTGGTCCCCTGGGAAGGCCATGGTGATGAGGCAGACCCAAGGCCAAGCCGTGTCAGTGGGTGAGGATCAGGCTGAGTATCAGGGAGGCAGAGACAGGGGTGCTGACAAGTGCCACACAGCCACCATGGGGGCCAGGGGGGAGCAGCTCCCAAGGCAGGAGGGTCAGGACCTCCCTGCTGCTCTTCTCTACCACAGGTGTTTGCCACAAAGGGGCTGATCTCTGACTCGGCCAGCATATTGTACAGCAGAGGTGACAAAACCAGGTATTTTACTCAGGAATGTTAACACACTAATACTGTCTGTTATTCAAGTCATCTGGGGTGTGAACACATATGTGCTGGAGACCAAATTAAAGCTCAGCAGTTACAGGAATTGTGGTGGCCTGAATTGTGCACATCAGGTCGCAGAAGGACTTGGTGAGAACCAAGGAACATCTGTGTTGGGTTGCTTTATAGAGCATTTTCATAAGGGAAGACAGAATTAACGCTCAGGAATTAACTTTGTAGATGATAATTAGTAGGTGGTGTGATAGCAAATACTGTGACTTCATTTGAAACGGTTAAGAAGAGGGAAATATTTAATTAAGTAAAAAAGGAAACAGAATTCAGAATCTTGATTATGAAAGAAAAAAAAAAACAAATGTTTTCTTTTTAACGTATGAAGTTGCTTCTTCCCTCCAAAGAAAGCACAGGAACAAGGATGAGATGGGAAAAAGATGCTCATAACAGAAGTAAATTCTAAAAGGCTTGGATGATGTGAATATGTACCAAGCAGAGGAAATCATTTAGCAGAGCAAAAGGCAGCACTAGAAAAAGGATTAAAATGCATCAAAAAAAAGGGAAAGTTCTGAGTCACTCTCAGGAAAAGCCTGACAATAAAATCTGTTAGCTACTACTATAATTTCCCAATTTAATGATTATGAGGATCCCATTGCTTGGAACCTTTAAAACAGAATGGACAGCCACTTATTTGTGATATTCTAGGGGGATCTTTTTGAGTACTTCTCCTTTTAAGGAATTTTTATTGAGTGTTTTCTTGTGGCTCTTAGTTATATAAAGATTGCCCAGGGAAATATATCTTTGGATAGAATTAGTATACCAATCTCTTGGACCTCTCTTAAGAAATGTGTGAAGTCCGACAGATTTATTTAGAATGTGAAAAGTGTATATCTAGATTTATATACTGTATTTTCCTTCTACATTTTAATGTTACAGCTTACAGTTCTGAGTCAAGCTCACTCTTCCAGAAAGGTGAGTGAATTCGCACTAATTGATGAATTTACTTTACCTGTTAATAAAGATGCTGCAGAAAAAAGATGTTAACAGATGTTTGAGCACTGTGTGTAAACTTTTCACAGACTAAAATAATGCTTTGACAAAAGAGGACACTGTAGCCATATATGGTATATGTATGTATAACCGAAATGAGATTGACTGTGGAATTATCGATCCTGTGTTTCAGATATGTGGGTCAATATGACCAAGTGTGTAAATTTGGTACTTTGGTATAGAAAGGATGAATTGAATTCGATGTACATAGACATCTGACAAAATGTATTTGATTGTAATATGTTCACGGATCACGAATCATGTGTTATGTCTGCATCTCTTTTGGAAGGCTTTTTTTTTTCAGTTTGAGAATTCAAAACTAAGTGGTATACTGCCTAAAGCTGCAATCAGATGTCACTAAAAAATCCGTATTGCTTACCTGGTAGTTTCAGCTGCGTAAATTAAGCCCTGAGAACTTTCTGCAAACTGACCAAAAGGACTGTGATGATCTAGCCTGACTTCCTAATTATGTACATTTAAAAATGCACCCTGTTCCTTTTTTCAAATCCTTTCTTTCTGCTAGAACATTTGGTTCAGGAAAATGTTCCTTTGTACTTAAATCTCCAGATTATGCAGAGTCTCTTACATATCTTGATGAGGAGAACCTAGTGGTGTATTTTTTTTTTTCTTTAAGAATTTTCATTTGAGTGTATTAGATAGACTGCTGATGTTGAATAATGCTGTAGCCATCATGGCTCTTAGATGTAAGGAGAGCAAGATTTGTGGGAGAAAATTAATACCTTCTATTAGACCAGTCTGTATGGTGGGAGGAGGGGGAGGGGGTTTTAGGCATGTGAAATATTCAAGTTTGAGATAGAAGCATAAAATTTCAGAGTTAACTGCTAGCTAATAGTTAACTATTAGCTGGGGATAATTGTTCTTCATTGAACTATATTACGGTAGTCAATCAGACTGTGTTAGAGAATAGATAGTTGTGGAAAGTGTACGTGGGCATTGAGGAAGACACGATAAAGCTTTTACCTCCTTATTGGACATTTCTCTGGTATAATTTTATAATGCAACACAAAACTAAACTTTCTTGGGTTCATGAGTACTGCAGTCCTCTAGGTGTATCAAAATTAGTTCCTAGAGATAGCTCTGAGAGGTGGGGCTGGGAGGTCAGAGATGAAGCACTTTCATGAGAAGTGCTCTCTTTGCTGTTAAGGAAATGTTTGTGCGAGTTGGTTGCCATGTGCAGTTGCTTAGTTTCATCCCTGTGGTTTTCATGAGATCATCTGCTGTGGTGGTTCAAAATCATATTATGTGCTGAGAAAGAAATGTATTCAGGGGTTTGGATGTGTCTGTCACAGAGGATGTTTATTGTGATGGCTATCCAGATACTTGTATTTATTGTTCAGATAGCGTCTAGATGATGTTTGTGATAAATGGATTCCTGAGGCTTGTCAAAAAGTAGGAGATGGGAATGTTTGAAGGCTCATCTCAAGAGGCTGGGGAAGGATTTTAAAGTAGAAATTTCTTCCACTACAAGTTTCCAAGGTAGGAAAGTATGTGACAAATATAAGTGTACAAAATAAGATGAGGTGATACCTGGATAGCTCATTCAAAGCTGCAGTCTCTTTCACAGCAGTGCATCCTTGCCAGGCAAAACTGAAGGTCAATTGGGTTAGTATAGTATTTTTTTTTGTTTTTTTTCAATGTTCCTTAATGTTATGGCTCTTTGAGCATCCTAGTTCTACCATACTATAGCTAAATTGGGTTGTGTGTGGTCATATGTAAAGTATGTGTGTCTGTATGATGTGAAGACATAACTGTTAATGACCTTACAGGCCAGGCTTTACCTTTATTTCTTTAGGTTCTTCTGCTTGTTAATTGGATTGGAAAAACAGTCCATCTAGACAACTACACTATTTCTAACAGTGGCCTTAATCTAACAATGCCTAGGCGGAGGTTGAAAATGGAGCAAGTTTATGTGGTAATTCCCATGATTATATTAATCTCATAAATTTCCTGTAGCAGATGGGGGGAAGCGGGGGTTCTATTTACTGTGAGCATTTCTGTGCATATAATCTGCAGTAGATTTGTCTTCCATTGTTGTGGTTTAACCTGGCAGGCAGCCAAATACCACGCAGCCACTCACTCACTCCCCCCGCCCCCCAATGGGACGGGGAGAGAATCGGAAGGGTAAGAGAGAGAAAAACTTGTGGGTTGAGATAAAGACAGTTTAATAGAACAGAAAAGGGAAAATAATAATAATAAATAATGATAGAATATATAAAATGAGTGATGCACAATGCAATTGCTCACCACCTGCGCTGACCGATAACCAAGTAGCGATTGGTACTTCCTGGATCACGCCTACCATTCATATACTGAGCATGACGTCACATGGTATGGAATACCCCATTAGCCAGCTGGGCTGGCTGTCCTGGTTATGTTCCCTCCCATCTTGTGTACCTAGCTCAGTCAGTAGGCACGGGAGCTGTCCTTGGACTAGGAGGACACTTAGCAACAACTGAAAACATCAGTGTGTTATCAACATTCTCCTCATACTAAATCCAAAACACAGCACTAGGAAGAAATTTAACCCTATCCCAGCCGAAACCAGGACATCCATAAACTTGTCTAGTCTCCCAAGTAGATTTTTGGTACCTACAATGTACTTTGGCAAGGTGTTGATACGTGTCTGTTATCCACTAATCTTGCTAAATTTTCCTGACAGTTTGTTACTTGGAGTTGAAGGCATGTAATTAATCAGATAGTTTTTAAATGTGAATTTATTGCCCTTAACCTGAAGAGTGATTCAGTGGTATGGATCGTCTGCTCCTATCTAGGTCTAGGCAAGCCAGAAAGCTTTAGTTCAAAATAACTGTACTGCAATTATGTATTATCACTTTATCTTTCCAATCTCCATAAAGAAATGGCGTATTTTCTTGTTTCTGTTGGGATGATGAACTGGGGGAGGGTACAGGTGGGTTGACCAACGGAGGCTGATGTACAAGTACAGTAACCAAGCATAGATTAGCTGGAAAATAGAACTGAATGCAGCCTCAGCACATTCTCAGATGACATCAAATTGAGGGGAGCATTTGATAGCAGAAGGGCAGGGCCGCTACTCGGGGGACTCCTGACTTCTTGGACAAATGAGCCAACAAAAATCTCCAGATGTTCAGCACAGGCAAAAGCTAAGCCACACTTTCAGGCCAGAGTCCCATTCATCTTTACAGATGAGAGAGAGACTGACTGACTGAGTCTTCTGCAGCAGAGGACCTGGGGATCGTGATGGAGAGCAAGTAGAGCGTGAGTTGGGGGAATGAAGGCTGGCCGCATGTTCAGCTGTATTAGCAGGAGTGCAGCCAGCAGGTCAAGGGAAGTATGTTTATTTTCCTATCTGCTTGACACTGGTGTGGTCACATCTGGAATGCTCTGTCCATTTTTGGGTCCCCCAGTAGAAGAGTGATATCAACAAACTGGAAGAAGTCCATCAAGGTCCCCTCAGATGCTTAGAGAGGTGGAAGACATGAAACACAAGGTGAGGTGGCGAGGTCTGGGTTGGTTTAGTCTGGAGAACATTAAGAGGTTAACGGCTGTCTTGTAGTGCTTAAGGGGGACAGGGCTCTAGAGAAGACTTTTTAGAGGTGCACAAGAAAAGAGCAGGAAGGAATAGTCACAAGCCACAACACAGGAACTTCTGACTAGATATTAGGGGGTAGAGGGGGAAACTTCAGAAAAAGCATTGGAGCAGGTTACCCAGAGAATCTGCCATATCGTCATCCTTGGAGATATGCGAATCTTGTCTGGACAAGGTCCTGAACAGCATGATGTATCTTCACAGCTAGCCTTGCTTTGAGAAGGAGGTTTGACCAGGTGAATTCTAGAGGTCCCGTCCATCCTAAATTTCTCTCTTTCACAGCCCTCACAGAGAAGGTAGATGGAGTATGGACACAATTCTGCTTATTAATGAAACTAGATGAATTTTTGTGGAAAATATTTTGTAAAATTACCTAGTTTAATGAAGTAATTTTTTAAACATTATCAGAACCCAGAATAAAATGGATAGTTTGTTCTGTATTTTATTCCCACTTTTATTGTTATCCTTTCTATTCCTTGAATTTAAGACAAACTAGTCCTGAAACATGTTGCCACAGAGTGTGATGGGCATATAACATGTATTTGCTGGGTGCCAAACAGAAATTACAGTCTCTTAGTTTTGCTTGCATTTCCATCACTGAGAAGAATAATTTGAATTTCTTTTTAATTCTGTTTTTCAGAGAAGGAAAAATCTTGTTATCTGTGAAACCTCCACACATTTTTTTTTTATCAGAACTGACAGAAACTGAGAAGCGCATGCAGAAGTTACGTGTGTGAGGAAAAAGCTGACATTTGCAAAACCAAGGAAGGGTTGTATGATCACAGTGTCTCCTTAGAAAGTGGGCTAAAATGGAACATGAATGTCAGCCTTGGGAAGATGAGAGTAGGTTGGAGGAACATGTATTTTGCTGATGCTTCCGTTAGTTTGAGCAGCTCTGCTATAGCCTCCTCAGCTACATTTAGAGATCTTTGCTGGCAAAATGTCCTGATGTAAGGTTGTGTTCTGGTTTCGGCTGGGATAGAGTTAATTTTCTTTCTGGTAGCTGGTGTGGTGCTGTGTTTTGGATTTGGTATGAGAGGAATGTTGATAACACACTGATGTTTTAGTTGTGGCTAAGTAGTGTTTACGCTAGTGAAGGACTTCAGCTTCCCATGCTCGGCCAGGTGCACAAGAAGCTGGGAGGGAGCATAGCCAGTACAGCTAACCCAGCTGGCCAACGGGGTATTCCATACCATATGACGTCATGCTCAGTATATAAACTAGGTGTGGTCCGGGAAGCAGGGATCGCAGCTCGGGGACTGGCTGGACATCGGTCGGCGGGTGGTGAGCAAGCGCGTCGTGCATCGTGCATCACTTGCTTTGTATATGCTATTATTATTATTGTTGTTGTTATTACTACTACTATTTTCCTTACTTTATTTTAATTATTAAACTGTTTTTATCTCAACCCGCAAGTTTTTCTCACTTTTACCCTCCCGATTCTCTACCCCATCCCACCAGAGGCTGTGTGGTGTTTAGTTGCTGTGTGGTGTTTAGTTGCTGGCTAGGATTAAACTATGACAGATTGTTGGCAAAGTTTTTCAGTGCAATGTTTTTGAGGTATGAAAAAGCTGTTTCTGGTAGCTTAATTTCCACGTGGAGAAGTTTTGCAAAATGAGAAAGCTGGTTTCTTGGAGTAAATAGTTCTTCTGACAAATACTTGTGGGGGCGCACAGTTGATACGGGGTGGAAAAGATGATGTGGGTGCAGAGGAGGAAGACAGGAGCTGTGCTGTAGGAAGTGATGCAAATCCATTCAGTCCAGCACAGTTTGAATTGCTGATGTACACTGCGAGTCAGAGCTGTACATCTATCTACATGTTAGCAGCAATTACCTCTAAAACTTCCCTCAGTTTTCATTTCTGGAAAGGCACTGGTAGCTGAGGTTCCCACCATGGGCAAGGATCACTGTGTGCATCTCTGCTAGGCATAATTTTCATGGCCACCCACATGAGCTATCATCAGCTTTCTTGGCTGGAAGCTTTGCTTGCGTAGCTTTCAGGCGTGACTGGTCGCCTTGTGGCTCTGGCAACCTTAAGGAAGTAAAGCCACGGTGCCATTGTGTACTTCGCATGGGAGATGGCCCCAAACAGTGGTGGCATGAGGCACAGCAAAACATAGCTGGCCTGGCTGTATCATGTCTATGCAGCCACTCAAGACTGAGAGGAGATCAGTGCAGTATGCCACACAGAAGAAACACATACAGTAATATAAATCTAGCTGATGACTGTCAGCTAAATTCTACAGCAAATCTCAGGTAGTAGGAGTAGGTACAAAGAAAATTATTGCAACTGCACTGACAACCTCATCTCAGAGGAGATAGCTTTTATTGGGGTGGGATATTTACTGCATTTAGGACAAACACGTAGCATATGCTTTCTTTGCTAGTGTGGCATAGTATGTAAAAGGTTGACAATTTTTTTCAACAATAAAGAAATCTGCCATTGCTATGAGGAACTTTTAAGTAGTTACATTTTTCTGCATTTCTTTATATCTTTTCATTCTTCTGTCTAAAAATTAGGAAAGTCTGATTATTATCCCCCTCCCCCTGCCAAAAAAAAACCCTGTTCCCCTTCATTATCAAAGTACTTATTTTTCTTTTCCTCTCAGGTGGCCAATCTGACCTTTTTGGAAGCTGTCTTCAGTTCCATATTTTGGCAGTCAGTGTGGTACACTTGAATCCCTTCATATAAATCAGACTTTGCCTTTGTTCACTGCCTGTGATTTTTGTCCCATTTCCTCTACTCCCTGAAGAAAACCAATGCCCAAACCCTCTGTTCCTCCTGAAATGTTTTACAATCCTGACAGAGAATCTTGAATATGCTGCTCTGGACAATGAAAATATTTAAAGTTTCAGACTTAATGATACAGAAAATATTTCTAACTTATAATGAAATACCCTGTAAGTGGAATTGAACGACTACATTATTGGTAGTGTTTCTGGTTTTTAAAAAAGTGGCAGACCAACAAAAGGTAAATGCCATGTTGTGCTTGTTTGATTATAAGGAATGAGAAATGTGTTTGGTAAACGTGTTAGCTGATTTTGGAAATCTAATATTTGATTCTATGAGGCACCGAATTGCTGCACAACGAGTATATACACAGGGTAGTCTGCGCTGAGTGACAGCAAACAGAATCCTTACAGACACTGTTTTACTTGGAATAACTTCAGCTTTAGGAAAGTCAAAGAACAGCTAAGGTTGCTAAGTGACAGCAAAATATTTATCCGTTATTTAGAAAATCAAACCGGTTTATGCAATGAATAGTAAAGGACAGCATATATTGTATGCCACATGCCAGCCACGTGCTGTATAGGACCATTATTGTACATGATGAAGACCTGCATAATTCAGCAGAGTAACCACAGCTATCATCCCTGTCTTAGTACTGAGATTCTCTAATACTATTTATTTAGTCGTCTTCTTCAGAAGAAAATCTCTCGAGTAATTCACTATAAATGAACACTCCCCGTCTCTGCTCTGAAGCACAAGTAATATTCTTGTTTGCGTAGGCAGATGCTGGAAGAGGAGGCAAGGTGGGGGAGAAGGAGGGGAAATGGAGTGAGAACCGCTGTTTATAACTGGCTGTTTGCTTTGCAGGCTTATTCTCATCACCGCTGTGAGATGAAGCTCATTAACAGCCAATGATGTGGCACAGGCGTTTCATGTTTCTGGAAGGAGAGGATAATGATGGGTTCAGGCTAAGGCTCTGCGCGCTGCCCTTGGCTCTCGCAGGGGAGGTGTGCATGTGGCTTTCCAGAGTCCAGCCCTGTGCAGAAAGCCCTCCCCACCACCATGGGTGGTGGCGGGAAGCTGGGGTTACAGCAGGGTTGGTCAGGGACGAAGACTTGGGTTGCTCTTGAGTCTCACTCGGCAGTAGAGCGAGAGTTGTTTCAAGTGTTGTTGGATGCTGTCCTGCCATTTCTAAGGCTCATTTTGGAAGAGGAAAGCCTGCTGTGATGGGTTGACCAGTACCCACACATAGCTGAGATGGGAGGCCCTGCAGAGGAGGCGCAGGAAGGGAGTCCCTGAGCTCGACATCTTTGAGCACGCTGCTGCGGTTGGAGGATTTGGGAAGGTGGGGAGACCAGGGAGATGGCAGTTAGACTGGCACTTAATCCACTACCTTTCAAGGCAAAGTCAAATCATATGAAACAAAATTTAAAAAAAAAAACATAAAAAAACATGTAAAGTGCATACATGCTCCTTTTGTAGCCATGTGGAGCTTAGGTTGAAAACTTGGTTTGATGTGCAGGTGGACCTGTTAAACGTGTAGAACCTTGAACGCCTAGTCTATTTGAATTGCTAGGAAATTACTGGTAGTTGAATTTTTATCATCCTGGAAGTGGTGTGTTAAATTGAACGTCACTGTAAATGCATTGACCTGTTGTATCGTCCAGGTTTGGTTCTGGCTGAAGGTATGAGCAAGTGGGATGAATTATCCTATAGCAAAACTCAATTCATGACATCAGAAAGTTAGTCCTTGGCATAATTTCTACTCTTTTCCTTTTTTTTTTTTCTTGGCAAAGTTATGTTCAAAGAAGTGTGTGAGAAGTTGGATGGAAAAGGATTTACTTGTACCTTCATTTCTGTTCATTCAGGAGATGCAAATTTATCTCCTGATTGAAATGGAAGGGAGAGACAGCTGTTTGAGGGAACGCTCATCGGGTTATTTCTTTTTCCACTCTTCTCTGCTCTCAAAAAGTATAGTTTTGGCTAAGGTTGTCCAAAAGCTGCTGCTGTGGAAGGCATTGAACAAAATGGCACGGTTTTGAAATAACAAAGCTGCTTATTTTTAAGAAGTGTTCAGGGACTGAAGTCATATTTGGTGCTACACATCATATACATTGCAGCTGAGAATTCGGGAGTGGCTCTTTGGTTGGCGCCTCCTTACCCCTTTCTTTTTGTAGTCTGCTTAAGAAATATTTTATCTAGCTCTCTCTATAATTGCAGTCATCACCTCCTGCTATTTTCCTAAAATACCCATATGGTCTGAGACAGGGTAATTTCACACTACAGTGTGGGAGTAGAGAAGAAGCATTGCTGCTGCTTGTGTTAAGGTCAGGGGCTTATTGATACTCGCACAGATCCCAGCTCCGAGTGTGAAGACGTGCAACCAGCGGTTATTTCTTCGCTATATTTCTAAAAGTGCCACAAGGTGGCAATGGTTCAGAATGTTATTCCTCCAGGACCAGCACTTTGGCTGACTGCACTTGCGGGGAATAGGGTCAGCCACAGGCTGTTGTTGCAAGTCAGCATCTGCGGTGCTCTGAGGCATGGAGGGAGAGGCTGGTTGTGGCCAACACACAGGCCACATTTTAAGCTTTTTCATTTTAAAGACCAGAGTTTTGTAGGGGACAGTTGTGCTGTGAGTTATGTCTTTGCCAGCTGCTATGGCTGCGTATGTTTAGGGCAATAGTGAGCTGCTCTGTGTACTTAGGCAGTGAGAAGCAGATGAAAATTCTCTAAATAGAGCATCAAACTCTGTGAAGTGAGGGGTTTTTTTTTTCTTTCTTTCTTTCAAAAAGAAGATGAACAGTATTACCATTAGAAACACATACATGCTTCATTTTTCCTTCAAAATGTTGGAATTTATTATTTAATAAAGTAAAACCTGTGACATTGGGACAATTCCCTAAACTGCCAGATCTGTTTGAAATGCAACTTCTTATAAAAATAAGAATTTAAACTCTGTGTAAAATCCATTTATTGAAATTGTTTAAAGATATGAGTGGAGCTAAAACAGGTTTTCATATGCAAGTTTCACTTTAGAAGGGAAAAAGCAAATCTTTAAATTAGTGCTCAAAGAGGAATATATTAGGATATATAAGACTTCTTTGAAATGTTAACTGCAAGGTGAGAAATTTTTTTTAATATTTAAGTGCTGGAGGCTTTTTTGATACCTTTCTATTACTTTTTAAATGTTAAATTGCTAAGTTAAGTTAAATTGCTACTGCAACTTGGAAAAAAGTTATTCTTAAAATTAAATAGCTCTTTGAGAAGTTTATTCTATCTTAAATATATGTTTTAATTCTTTGGTCTACTAAGGTTAGCAAATGTAAAGTAAAAAATAAATACTACCTTTTGTAAAAGGCACAGGGATGGAGGGGAAGAAAAATTTTTATCTGTTGTGTGGCTGCAATAAAGAAGAAGCAAATTTGAGGGCAGTTAATCTTGTTTTCCCTTCAAGTTGTCTTTGCTTATCTTCAGTCATTCTGCAGAATGCGATCAAACTTGATATTCTGAGTCGCTGGAATTTAGTTATACATTCTCCCATGAAGCAGCAGTAGTTATTTATGAAGTACTACACAGACTTACGACAACAGATTTCATACCACTGATAATGCAAAATCAAAATAAGCAATACAAAACTAAAGCAGGTTGATGGAAAGCAACAGAATCAGTGATATTAGGTGATATTCAGAGTTCAGTTTACATTTGGGGGTGCAGGTAGTAATGTCAATTTTTATTTTTATTTTGCTGTTCATGGTTCTTTCTATTAGAATTAAAATGCGGACACAGAAGATGTGACACTTTACTGTCAGTGACAGTAAAGATGTAAAGAAATAGTGAGGGACTGAAAGCAAAGGTCTGATGTGTGTGGGTCTTGCACAGAGGAAAGGAGGAAAGGGCACGTGCAGTGGAAAGGTAATCCTACAGGAGAAAGATTTTGAGCTCCTTTATGTGAACTTCTACCAGAGAGAATCTGGCCAGGCTTATTGCCCTTAAGTTTAAGCATTTCACTTGGGATTCTGGTTATGCATGATGTCCTCATCTCTTGTTCCTTGTTAGCCAAGATGGACAACTTCAAAGGTAGCCCAGACTTGTGCTGTTTGGCAGTGTCCAAGAGTTAGTGTCTTGTACAGATGCCTGTTTCTCTCCATTTGTTATTATAGCATTCTAATGCAATTAGACTTCCCTTTTTTCTCGGCCTTTCTAAGCTACTGCTTTTACCGTTAGTTTTGTTTTGTTTCATTCTTAAAGGCACTTGGCTGCAAATTGAAGAGTGTTAATGAATCCATTAAAAATGACCAACATAAAAAAAAGAAAGATGAGTGAGAATTCACTGTACACTCAATATTCTGACAAATTAAAAAAACAGAGGAATTGTATGCTACAGCAGACTACTATAAATTATTCTGTATTTTGGCAGTTAACACAACTGTTTCTCTATATATGACAGTACTTGGGACCTGTAAAATAACCTTCAGATCATCCTTAGTGCAAGGTATAGCTTTTTATATTTTCCATTGGAATTATTACTATTTTTTAGTTTTGCAGGAGAACTTTATTCCCCTACACATCCAGATTTCGCACTAAAACATAAGTAATTTAAGAAATGTACAATAATCCTAAAATGCCACTCAATCCTTAGAATTACTTACTACCTGAAGTAGTGAATATGAAAGCCATATATAAATATTTTAAAGGCATTTCAGTTTGCTGAACTATGATGGTTAGAAGTGAGGAAGTCATAATTAAATTTATATTTCATTGCCTTATTCATAATGTTTTTGTTTGATATGTGGGTAATAGACAAGCAAATCACCTAAAGAATGAAGTCTGCAAGCATGAAAACACATTTCCATAATTGCCTTGGCAGGAAGCCCACATGTTCTCGTGGCAGAGCTGTGAATATTCCATGGGATGAAGGAGCTGCATGATCAGCAGTGGTGCACTGTCTGTGGGAGCGTCGGCTCTTTTTTAAGTCCCCTATGAGAACAAGCGTGTGCTGAAAAAACCCTCAGACCATCCTTAATGATATGCATTTTCCGATATCACAACTTGTCCAGTATCTTTAGAAAATGAGAGAACAATAAGGGGAATCGAATAAAGGGAAAGACCTGTTTTGCATATCTGGGAATAAAGTTTGATTTCTGTTAGAAACAGCTAACCTTTGTGGGACAGATTCTGTGCAAAGAATGGATGGCTGGCAGACAGGTGGATAGATGCCTTTTCTGGTGTATGTGCAGACATGATACAAATACTTCCCTCCCACTGATTCTTAACTAGCAGTGGTACAGGCTGGCAATGTGTTAGTGTTGGGCTGCTGCTCTCAAGAGCTCATGCAGGAAATTTTTCCAAGTCATAGCAACCTCTGTTGAAGTTTGCTTGCCTCAGCGAGAGGCCTTTTCTTCTGTAGGGGTTTCTTGGGGCTTGTTCTGTATTGCTAAGATGAGGAACAGAATTATCACGTCTTTTTAATTAGCTTGGATTTTTTTCAAAGGCACAGTTCTTTAGCTTTGCATTGCTACTGCCTACGTTTCGCCATTTTTCAGAGGATTTCTCATATCAAGTATTGAGATGGCATCTATACTATTGTTGAAAATAGAACAGCTTTCAGGTTTGCATTCAATTTGGAGAGAGTTTTGCAGTATATCGCTGCATGTTTCATAGAAGCACATGACTTGACAAACCTAGCAAACTTTATATAGAATGAAAATCCTCCCTTGATATGAAGGAAACAGAGATTGTCCAAGGTAGGCACGTTATCAGGATAGCAGTAATTTTGCTAATCTTGTAACAGTGTTGTAGCTTAAATGGCTTCAAAGTGTTGACACTAAAGACCTGGAAGCCTAAGGTCACCATACTTACTGTAGATGCCAAAAAGTTCTTCTGTAAGAAATGATGATGCGATTGGGGTAATGTTATTTGTTGCAGATTAGCCATTACAAATATAACTTTCTGCCCTCTGGAAAAATATTTTAAATTTCTGCCTATACATTTATTTATTTGTTTATTTTTAACTAAGCAAAATACAGGTAGGATGCAAAAACTTTTCAATCGGTTGTGTTTGAATTTTTGTAATGTTAAATTTAAAGTCCAGGAATAGTCACGGGAATAAAAGCTTTACATTAGTTTAAAAGTTCTGGGAAAGCAAAACAACTATTTTTAATTCTTGCTTTGTTATATTAGTATGTTAGTGGCAGTCTCCTTTGATGTGACAGTCTAACTTCTCACAGATTTGATAAGGAGAAATATCTTACTAAATATTTCAAGAGTTGATAGGAACCTTGGCAAAAGGCCTGTGTCTTGATCCCTGGAGAGCGTTCAGATTTTGCCTTTTCCCGTAACATTAAACTTTGATAAAAATGGGTTGATTGCAAGGTTTAATCATGTAATGTTCTCTACTAGGAGTCTATTTTCAAAATGCACTCCATTTTGATATGAAATCCAAGAAATGTAATTTGGTATCAGTCTTGGAGCCTTGTGGCTGCTGTTCCCCGAGATTAGTTGTTTCACGTCATTCATAGTGGTATAATATAACATCAGTGGCTAGAAGTCCATTTTCTTCATAGGGAGCATTTTCTTCACAGTGAGCATGCTTATTAAAACATGCCAATGGTAGTGCCTAGATTACTCCAAAAAATGGAGGCATCTCAGGTTTTTTTGACTTATTTGAAGACTGAAAAAAATTGAAAAGTTTGAAGACTGGAGCTAAGAGCTAAATTTTATTAGCTGGTGCTGCTGCCATGGGGAAGGTCAGCCATTTTATTCAGCATATACATATAAAATATTGCTCAGAAGAAGTATCCGTGCAGACCTACCTGTAGCAAGGAAAGAGTAGAGGTTTAGTTGCATGCTGAGTGCGTGCATGACTTACTGCAGTAACCTGGCTTGCCCAAGTAGGACTCTGAAGAGGTGCGACTCACTAGGGAACCAGCTGGCCAGGGAGTCTCTGCCTTTTCTTCCCTTTCACATCTTCCAAGTGTGTATAGTGCTGCATAACTAACTGCATTTATTATTGTTCTCTCCCCTTTCCTTCTTTTTTTTCTTGCATAGCTTAATAAGCAGCAGCTACAGATACTGAAGGAACGTTTCCAGGCCTTTTTGAATGGGGAGACACAAATTGTAGCAGATGAAGCATTTTGCAATGCTGTACGAAGTTACTACGAGGTAAGTTATGTGCATTGTTTTCTGTATTGTTTAAAAAGTTCATAGGATCTCTTTTAATGCAGATACAAGGAAATGAATTTTAAGTTTCAAAGGCTGTGAACTTCCAGATCTTCTAGAAACGGTGTCCTCCTACTCCAGCTTTGCCATTTTGAAAGTTGAAATCCACTGCCTGGGCACAAGGGATAAACTGAACTGGAAAATATCCACTCTTTTTGAAGAAGGGAAAAAAGAAAAAAAAAAGAAAAGACGAAACGGAAAACCCCTGGTGCTAAAAATCTTTCTGGCAGCGTTTGATAGAACTAGGCACCGCTATCTTTATCTCCATATGTCTAAGTTACCTCTTTTAATCACTGCTTCAGTTGTAAGTTACCATCCTGAGAAACATGTCTTCTAATTTTTAGTTACTGTGCAGAGGTTTTAAGAGAGGAACTGTCTGTTCCCTTCTTTCCACGCAGCTGGGCCAGCGCTCACATTCTGCCGTGACCTCCCAGGCATGTTCAGTTCTTACGGCCACCAATGCAGATCTTTAGATGTGGTTTTAATTGCCTAAGGGACAGCTCCCATTCCAAACTAAGAGGAAAGTTCACTGTCCTTTTTGTAATATTAGCAGCATATGGCTAGAGAATTTATTTCTTAGACTTTGCAAATGGTACTGGGAATTCATTTTGTTTCATCTAACTTCAAACTTGCTCAATGAATCACAAGGCCTGTACGTTAAACTTGCATTTCTTTTGAAGGCTCTTCCCCCATATTTCACTCTACCACATCTTTTTTTCAAAATTTTTAGCTTTATTTTTTATATCTCATTTGTCCTGTTTCTCTGTCAGCTATTCTTTCCTAGAAAATGAAATTTTGCTTCATGGAGAAGATGTGACTTATGTCCTAGCTTGGTTTTATCTACATTAAATTATGTTGCACAAAAAAAGAAGAGACCGGGGTGGACAAATGGTTTCCCTGTTGTACAGAAATGTGAGAACCGGTGTGAGTTTCTCCAAATCACGGTACTGCAGCAGTTGATCAGTTGATCAGTACTGCAGCAGTTGAAATGAAGGAAATCTCATAAAAACGCTTGTGAAAGGATGGGAATGGGTCTAACTTAGTTTACAAGTCTGCAGGTGAAACAAGAGAATATGAACATTCATGAGGTACTACGTAGGAGTGCAAGAACAATACAGAAGTTGTTAGAAAGTAATTCTTTTTTCTGTATAACTAATGAAGAAGTTAAGACTAGGAGGAGGGACAGTTTAGAAGACAGTGCAGGGCAAGGCTGAGCTAGTTAGCTGCCCAGCAGTAGGTTTCAGAGGAGTGGGGTGTCTCAAGATGCAGAACGTGGGATAGAATTGAAAAGGACATAATGTTTATGGTTGGTTCTTTCAACAAGCTGTGTAAGAAGCTTGATGTGTTAGAGGAAGTAGCCTGCCCTTGGAGAGGATGTGATAGTGAATAAAAATGATTTTAAAATAAATGCCTAAACAGTAACTGTCCTGTTAAGATTTACTTTGTGTCTCTTGTTAATGAGATTTTTTTGGATACATCGAGAACTATGTTTTTCAGTGTATCTGCTATTGCAATAAAGGGCTATGCTTAATAATCTAAGATAATCCTATAAAATGGAAGACTCAAATTCTCCAGCTATTTTCAGCCATTTACCACTTTGAATTAAGTGTACAAATGTTCTAGCTGTCCAGTTTCAAACAGAGGATTCCAAAGATCTTGGCATCACTGTCAAGGCTATAATGACACCATGGGCTAGTGGGGTCTTCATCCCGTATTAATACACCGTGAGCTCATCTATCAGCTGTAATTTGGTTCTTCGGTCTTTTTTTTGTTTATTTCACCCCCCCCCAATTCCATTTTCCATTCTTTCCAGAGATGTCCTTCCAGACTTGGACAACGTTTTCCAGTTGTGCGGTTTGAGTCAGCATTTGCTAGTAATTTTTAATTTCTTTTCAGGTTTGGGGTAGATAGTTACCAGTATGCAATATTAGATTTAATGAACATTGCAATGATGGAATCCAGATGGAGACTTAGTTCAAGCTACTGCTCCTCTTCAATGCATTTTAATCAAATTTTATGCATCTTACCACATATTCTCATATCATCACTTATATGTGTCTCTTGTGCCTTTTTCATTTGCTTTGTTACCCATTTGTTGAAAATATTAATCTCTATTACTTCTTTGTGTGTTATGTTGCTGCTGTGCTCTGATGCTTTCTCATCTCTGTCTTCCACATATGATCCAGCACATCTCCTGTTCGATGATGTTAGCAGTTTGAATTACGGACATCTTGCTTGTTTCTGTCACACAGCATCTCATAAGCTTCATTGTTAATTTTCTTATAGTTTAGTTGCTGAGCTACAGTTCAATTTTATCTGACATGGAAGGAAACAAATATGTGTTCTGCACAGTAATTATTTTACTCTGAAAATTATTAATTTCCCTTTAATCCTATGCAGTAGTTATGGTTTGAGACTTATTACAATATTGCTTGCAAAGCCAGACTATTCTCATTACTGTAGTTGATTTTCCACATCCAACTCTTGAACTCCGAGTGTGAAAGAGAAGGTTTGTTATGGGCATGTGACATAAATCCTGTATCACTAGTTGCAGGTGTTTTGAGTCACTAAATCTGTCTATAATTCCTGGGCTTGTTCAGAATTTGTCCTCTTAAGAATCTAAGAGTAAGTTCCTAGGATTTAGAAACTTATAGCTCAGTCTTTGATTTACTTTTCTAGAAATATTTGCTGAAAGAGTAATTTATTTACTAAATAAATAAATAAATATGAATTTCACTGTGTAAGAGAGTCATGCTCCTGTGTCAGAACTACTTGGGAAGGTTTACACTGGTCAATTTTGTTGCCTTATGTCTTTTCTAATGCTGCTGAGGTTTTTAAGATTTTCTATTAATATTCTGGCATTGTTTTTCCTTTATCTTAAAAATCTAATAGAAAAACAATTCATAGGAAGAGTTGCATAAACTCTTCTTTAATTCTCCAGAAATGGTTATTTTAGTGTTCTGCATAATCTCCCCCTAGCATCCCGCCACACTTCCTGAAAGTATCACTGAAATTTAGCATGATTCATTTTTCTATACATAATTAAGATTGTCTTGAGGAATTATTTCCTTTTTCATCCCAGTTTTAGAGAAGGTATGGAAATGATTACAGAAAGAGAACTATAAACATTCTCTCAGAATTAACACAGAATTTTTTTTGTGGAAAATTCCATTACAGACATTGAGCCAGATTCTAATCAGTAGAACATCAGATGTTGGTGATGCTTTTTGGATAAACAGAAAAATTCAATCATATGGCAATTTATTATGAGTAATTATATTGGATACACTGCTAAGTGTAAAATTAAGTGAGAAAGTGACTTATGAAATAAAGTCTTTCTTTGCCTATTTCAACCCAGTTTTTTAAAAAGTTATCAGTAAAATTGTAGATAATCTTTCATTCATCAATTCTTGCATGCTCTTTAATGGAGATTGGAAAATGCTCTTGTGCAGAGCCCTAAGAGGTTCATTCACCACCTTTAATATACATACCTTTAATAGGTATGTATAGACCTTGGGCTAAACTCACAGTACTAATTCTTCAGTCTTAAATGTATGCAGTCTTAGATATGAATATAATGGGTGGAAAGAACTGTAATGGATGTCTGAAATACTGTAAAAATGTTTTCAATATTGTAATGATTGCAAGTTCTCAGGTTTTCAACTCTGCTTAAAGCATTGTGCAGCTGCAAGAAATTGTATGTACTGGTGTTTTTCCTGTTTTTTCTTGCTGCTTCATTTTAAATACGTGGTTCTAAGCCATAATTACTGCATGCTGCTTAAATCTGAATGATAATGCAGGATCTGTGGCAGGTAGCACTATGAGGGGTTTTCAGAATTTAAAATCAGACTTAGTTTGACTGTACCTCTTTGTCTGTAATACAGAGATCATATTTAACTTAATTTCTATTTAAATTCAGGTGTTGTAGTCCTTGGCAAATTAAATTGTTGTCTGCCACAGTCAGGCAATAGGAAAGAACAGAGGCATGGCCAACAGCAAAACTTGATGAGGCAGGAGGTTCATGTACAAACCTAGGGTTTAGGAGGATTTTAAAAAAAGGGAACTGAAAGTAGAAAACAACCAAAATCAACAATAAGAAAGAGCAGAGGTCCTGTGTTGTAGAATCATAGAATGGTTTGGGTTGGAAGGGACTTTAAAGATCATCTAGTCCAACATGCCTGCCACAGGCAGGGACATCTTTCACTAGATCAAGTTGCTCAAAGCCCCGTCCAACCTGACTTTGAACACTTCCAATGATGGGGCATCCACAACTTCTCTGGACAACCTGTTCCAGTGACTCACCACCCTTATCATAAAAATTTCTTCCTTGTATCCAATCCAAATCTACCCTCTGCAGCTTTCTGAATGGTAAGAGAAACCCTTTTGCTTCCCTCTCCAGAGTGGGAGTAGATGACACCTTTCAACTTCTGCAGTAAGCAGAGCAAGTGTCCTACAAATACTTTTCTCCTTCGGTTCCAAATCCTGAACTGCCTGCCCAAGCCCTTGTGGGTAACATGTTGGCAAGGGGGGAGTGGGATCCTGGAGTGAATCCTGGCTGCATGTTGCTGGTTAGACGTGCACTGGTGTCTGTAGGCACACCTCTCCTAAACCTGACGGGGCTGCTTTGGTCAGTCTTTGCTCATGTAGCTTGCTTTCCCGCTCCTCTTGAGGCTGGGAACACCTTCCTTCCCTGTGCTGTGGGTGGCGTGCAGAAAGGACTCCTCGTGGGGTTTGGCAGCTGGTTGACGTGGTCATGGTGCAAGGCAAAGGCGGCCAACCCCAGTCTTGGGCATATTCAGAGGGGTTGATATTGGGCTGTTAAGGAGTTTGAAAGTTCTACAGAGACTGAGAATGAAAGAAAATTATATATAAAATAATGCGGTAAACATCTGCCAGTGTAGATGTACCTGTGATAATATCACTGTTTCTTTGATTTGATCAAATCTGTGTAAGCATTTACAGGCATCCTGAAAATGTTTTCCTTTCCTTCACACAGAGCAATGGTTTGGTCCATAGGGGAAGCACACGCTAGTGTGACAAAAACATTGATTATTTCTTGCACTTATCCTTAGAAAAGGATGAATTGTGTTTATTGGAGCTTTTTTATATGAAGACATTCAGATGTTGGGTTAGTCTGAAAAAAAATGAGGTATTTCTGTAAAGGAAGGAGTGAAGCAATGATGCTATTTCTGCCCGTAATTATGGAAAACTTGGTTTGAAGGTTTTTTGCACGGAAGTGAGGGGCAAAAGGATCTTACTGATGAAATTGCAGAAAGGAACTAGCTTTCTGAACTAAGTGGTATTTTGGTTGTTTTTACAGCTTGATTTTTAATATCAGCTATTTTAGGTACAGAGTTTTTATTCAAGGCAACAAAAGGCATAGCTGATCCTGATGAATATTTCAGGGATGATGACCCTTAAAGGAACTAAAAAGCATTCATTAGAATCAAAACATAGTACACACTAAATAAATAGTAATTAAATGTTGGAATGTTCTGTTTAGATATTATTGAGCAAAATAATGGAATCAGTAGATTAAACATTTATTTAAATACATTAGGATAATAATTGTAGAAGCTAACTGGGTTTCAGGGCATAAATTCACTGGTTTCTGCTTTCATTTGTTTTTCTCAAAAGTCATAATTGGCATACATATGTATTGAAGAATATGGACTTTTTGCTCTGTTCAGATCCTCTTCAAAAACCTGAATACTAGGTCAACTTGGGATTTATTGTTGATAGAGTCTCATTTGGAGAAGCTGTTTCAACAGGATGTTTTCGTACATTAACTTTAGGGTAATCTTGTATTTTGCCTTTTGAGGGAGCCTTTCAACAAGAAATACATTTACAGTTGCACTTATCAGCACTTACACAGTTAGTTTCCTTCCAGTTGCTTTAAAATGTTGGCAAACTTGAGGTCAGTGTAATGTTGGCATGGGGGCTGTTATTTTAGAGGTCTGTTTTAGGCCAATTCTTTGAAAAGCTTTATAAAAATGTTTTTAGGCCACCTCCAAGAAAGAGGCATAATGAAGGTTTATCTAGGTCATCCATTTCATTGAAGAAGCTCTTATGTCTTCAACGTTTTGGATCAGCAACCACAATTTGGTGTGTAATGGAGATAGTCTCCATGTTAGCAGTCTAATTATTTTCTTCAAAGAAGTAAGGGGGAAATAAGATACAATAAATTAAAACATGCTTTACATGATCTAGACCCCTTTTGTGCTAAGGAGGCACCTGATAGAGTCGAATTGCGGGCTTTGAGATGCGCAGCTTTCTCTTGAGAGAGCATTGTTGTATTGCTCTTGCATGGAAAGTGTGTCAGTGCTGAAATCCTCTAGTTTCTTGCTTTACAAATAGCTACATGTAACTATATTCTTTGTGTTTTCGAAGACTGGAAATCCCGTTTTCATTTCCACCTGTATGGTGTCAGGGAAGCAAAGCATTTTGCTGTATATCTGCACAGAACATAATTGCTAGCTGCTGAAACTGTGTCTATCCACTCTCTTTGGATACTGATACTTGTGGATGATCATTGTTAATTTGGCTGAGGATGTCGTACAGTTTCCATATTAGCATTACAGATGTAATTATAACAGACCTGTATTTCAAACTTCTAAATGAGAGGAGGAAATGGCTCATTGAATTTAAATGGAAAAAAAATCCCAGTAATGGTATCCTTTTTGTTCATTTTGTGACCACTGTTGTTCTAGGTAAATAAGGAATGCCTTGTAGATCTGACACTACACTGCAGAAGTAATTAGTGTTGGGTAGTGAGGTATGTCTCTGCTGTAGTAAGCATTACATGACATCATTTACACGATTGTTAGGTAAATTCTGAATGTCTCTTGATCTGAACAAACCAATTAGAAAACCAGGAATGGCTCAAATTGTTACACAACAATGAGTTTGGTCTGCATTGCTTAATTATTTTTCTCCTAATCCCAGTGCTGTTTTACTCAGTCTCAAAGCAAAACAAAACTTATATGGACATTGGTTTTGCACAGTTAACAGGATGTTGCACTGAGACATGGACTATACACGTTTCTGTTGATGCTGTCTTCTGGGCAACTGAAAACAGCGGAATTGTTTTCATCTAGCCTGATACTAATAAGAAATGTGACAGTTTAACATCAGTGCTGCACAAATCTTGCAGGAGATACTAAAATTTTACTCTCTTCTTTTAATTTAGAAATCATTATTTGGAAGGATTTTTCTTTCACTAGATGATGAAAGACAACTCTTGATCTTTTTAAGTTATCCTTCCCACTGCCCTTTCCAGGTTTCAGCACAGAGCTGACCTCAAGGCCCATTTGAAGTGGAAATAATACTGGAAAATATTTCATTAAAAGAGTTATGTTAATGCCAATGAATTTTCCTTTGTGCCTTTACGTTGTGATGTCTGTGTGTTCCAGTCAGCAGTATCTCAGGGACTCTCCAAAATAATAGGGAGCAACAGGACACTTTTTTTCTCCTTTCAGCAGTCAAACAGATATTCAGCCCAATCTCTGACTTGCTGTCTTTCTCCATGACCGGAGGAAGGCATGTAGTTTCACATTAATAGTACACTTGAAGTATCTGAATACAAGACAAGTGAAAATTTCCACAAGAAGCCTATGGACTCTGTTTGAGCCAAAGATAGTCCAACCAGGGTCTCTCTCTCCTGACTCTGTAGGCACTGGAATTTTCTCACATAATTTCTTTAGCCTTCAAGTTTTGATTAGAGATCCACTGTAGAAAGTTGCCATATTTTTCTAATTAATCATTCCACTGAATTGCAAGCAACTAGTAGCTAAAGGGTTTCTTGATCTTAAAAACAAAACAAACAAATAAACAAAAACGCCAAATCCAACCCACCAAGCAAACAAATAGTAAAGGAGAAAACCTCCTGTTTTCATGAACCATTAGATTGAATTTCTAGGACTGGTATTTACTCTGGATATTATTTCATTTCATCTTAGATTTCTAGATGGTGGGATAAATAACTTCTGTTTGCATATTTTGATTGAACCTCTCTGTTACTATTTTACTTCGTGACAGAAAGCTTTACCTGTCAAATCCTTAGAGATGTGTGACTTGTCAAAAACTTTTAAACTTTAAAGTAATGTCTTGGAAAAGTGGCATTTTGTTCTTAATGGTGAATTGATAATCTCTGAGTAAACCAAGCTAGAGAGAACATGGCAGTAAGAGATAAAAAAGGTCAGCAAATGCATGGCTGAAATCCAGAAGTCAATAAATGAGAAGTGAGGTTTTAAAGTCTCACTGATCTCTGTCAACCCCATTTCATTTCTGTTCTATTACTAATTTCAAAAGACAACAACAAATTCTTATATTCTGAGAATTGTGAAGGCAGAACAGAGACAATGATGGTGTAAATATTTTCTTAGTGACTGTTTTCAGGTTTTGATTGATCTACATTTCCCACTATAGGGTATTGGTGAAAAGCCAAATTGGAGAACGAGATTCTTCTCATGCTTTTATTTTCTGAAGTAAGCTTTATGGTGCCATAGAGATGGCTTTTTGTATTTCATTGCCTTAAAAAGGTTTTACTCCTCACAGAGCAAGAAAGAGTTTCTTCAAAGTTAAATCCAGGCGTGAAGCTGCTATCCACCCAAGATTCTCAGCAAGAAACAACATTATCTTAAATGGAGCACACTAAGAGAAATAGATTACCCAGTCTGTTGCAGTTAGTAAATGCCTGCCTTGAGCACCGCTAGTGAACAGTAACTACCTCGTTAAGGAAACTATTCTTCTTTCCACTTGGCCTTGCGATCAAACCATTTCCCCTAATTTCCTAGTTCAGTTTTTCTTATTAACTTAAGCTCATTGCTTAGCTTGCTGTTTTTTAAATGTAAGTTGTACAATCTTTTCTTTTATTGTATTACCCTTTGTATAAATGGGTCTGTCTTGTGCCTCCTTAGCAAAACAAAAATGCTGAGCAAATTACATATTCTTAATCTGTAGTAAATAATTTGATATCAGGCATTTATTATGGTCCCTCTTTGGACCTTTCACTTTTCTTATTTCAAAATTAGCATTCCAAACACAGTCCCAAATCCTGGTGCGGTTCCGATACTTTGTACCGCTTCATGTTTTACTCCTGTAATTCCTCACACCCAGCTAGGTAACAGTCCTTACTGAAGTGAGTAATCAGCAGGGATATGAATTTTAAGACTGATGTAAAGGAAGGAGGATTCACAAGTGACTGTACCAGAATAGGAAGTACCATGGGCCTTGGAGCTACGTCTGCAGGTGTTTTGAGAAGGTGTCTGGGGCTGTACACAGAGCTACCCTGTCTCTCTAGTACCTCAGTTAGCTAGTGCAGAACTAGCTTCTGTCTGTCTGCTTGCCAGCACGTTGTCATGGAGGTGTATTCCAGCGTTCAGAGCTGAGTCCCACACAGCATGCCTGCTTGCACAGTTGCCAGTGACTGGCAAGATGATTAAAGACAGTGCTGCTGTCTATTTTTTTTTCTTCTGAAATGAAGATGCAGTTCTACATCTATATTTATAGATTCATATGGTCCTAGATATGCATATGATTTTTCTGGACATCTTCGTTCTGTTTCTTGGTCTTTTCAGCAGTGATGGCAAAATAAATGTTAAGGTCCTCACCTGTGGCATGCTACTAGGCCAGCACTTCCCAGCTAGAAAGCTGCAACTAGGTGCTTGGGACTTGTAAGCATTGCATACCTTTCAGCGTTTTCCCTCAGTTTGGAATGTCAGCATGCTGGTTCACAGTCCAGCATGAGAAAATAAACAATCTTCTGGGGGTGAGACTATGATGTTTTTGTTACATTTAAGTTTTCTGTTTCTTGTTCCTAAAACTAGGAAAGGTTTTCCTTTGAGAACAGCAGGCATCGTTTGTTTGTATGTGTTTGTATCTCTGCCATTTCACTGTGATAAATACGCACCATGAATAATATGTTATTCTGCTCATTGTATGCAGATACTACTGCAGCAGAGCCTTCCAAGTCTAAGAGCACGAAGTAGTTCAATCAGAGATCGGATTTTACTTTCTATGAAATCCAACGTTTTCTCAGACCCTTCTTCCTGACCAGCATAAAATTAGCCATGAATACGTACTTATCTCCCTGTTTTGAGTCTATTCACTTGCGAGTCTTCTATAATCTTTCTTTGAACATTAACAATAAAAGGAGTATACCTTTGTCAGTTTATATATGGAATTACAGCTTGTTTATTTGGTCTTTCTTAGTTCCTCTCCTTGGTTTGCTTATGTTCAGACAGTCTAGAATGCTGTGGTAGAAATCTGTGGACAAATTACAAGAGTCGGTATCCTAGTACTGTCCCTTATCTGTTTTACTGGTTGTTTCTGAATGCAGTTCAGTTTTTAATGCTTTCAAGAGTATTTCCTCTATAAGTAGTTAAATTAGATGGAAGCAAAATGAAACAAAGCAAAGCTAACTGTCTAATTCTGTACTGTTTTTCTTGCATTGTCATAATGAGCTGTGGCACATGCAGTGTGATCAGTAGTATTGAAATGCCCACATCAAACTCCTTTGGCTTAACTCTCTCTGCACTTTCTTCCAGGACAGTAGTGCAGCAGCTTCCTATTTGAGATAAATCTCTAAATTAGAAAATATCCTTTATTTTTGCCATTAATTAAGAAGTAATTTTGTAATTTTAAAATGTAGTCTTTTGTAATGGAAAGCAAGTTACCTTTTTACTTGGATTTTGAGCTTTTGGTAGCTGAATAAAACTTAGCGGAAAACTATGAAAAAATATACAGCCAAATCTTTTACAAAACTTGATTTTAAAAAAAGGCAATGGACAATTACAAGTTTCTCAAATTTAATAACATTCAAGCAGCAATATTGTGTCAGATCAAAGTCCAAGGAATTCAGTATCCTTTCTCAGATACTACCAGATCAAAGGAGATGTCTGATGAAAAATATCTGGGCAGAGGAGGCCCACACGATGATTTCCATGAGTGTTCTCACCGATTCCAGTCATCAGCCCTCAGGGACATCCTCTACTAATGGCCACCTTTCCATCGCTGGTAACAGCATAAGGCAATTAACCAGTTCTTCAATTTTGTCTTTCAACAACAGGAAGAGCTTGTTATTACTGTGTTCATATTCTGTGCAGGCAGTCTTCTGTGTCTGGAAAATGAGACTTGCATCAGTTGTTAAAATGTTTCCTTTTCTCATTTCTCAGGTTTCTCAGAAGTTTGGTTTTGGGGGTAGGAAGGAGGGATATGGGTGAAGTTTTAGAAGCCCTGTAGTCTTAGCTCCAGAATCAATTGATTTCCTTGTCCTTACTGTATTGGAGCTGGTTTTAGTTGCTATCCATCCATTCCTTCTCTGCTTATGTTGGGAGGGAGTGATAGACTTACAGAAGTAATCTTAAAACACAAACTTTTTTCTTCTGGACAATGGCATCCTAACGACTATACAAATGCTCAATTGTGAAAAGACTGAGTAGGCTGGTCCTTGGGGCCCCAGTAACTGATGTAATTTGTGTACCTGGAGAAGAAAGTTCTTTTGAAATACAGGTTCTGATCTGAGGCTTGCAGCAGTAATTGGTGATTAATTGTAAATTATCCCTGTTGCCTTATTTCAACTCTCAGCCTTCTGACTGTGCTTCAGACATGCAGCAAATACAATTGAGAAAATTAAACAAGGGAACAAAAAGAAGTGATGCTTTCCATTTAGCTCCCTCTGTTTCTCTGCATGCTTTGAGTTGATGGGTCTTCTATGCCTTGCTCCTGGCAAGGGACTCAGAGGGGAATAATGTCATGTGTCTCAAAGTGTGCTGGGAACCCACAGCTCCACCATAGCTGTGCAGCTCACCGTGATGCTTTTAGCTCTCTTTCCATCTTGGACTAAAAGCACATTCCATAAAGGCTCAAAGTAAGCTAAAGCTTACTTCTTTCAGCATGAAAGTGATTCACCACTTTTCTAATCCAACTACCAGTAAGTACTGCTTCAGAAAGTTGATCTCTGCTGCCGATGAATTGATGAAGAAGGAAAAGGTAAAGAGTGTCCTTCCTCCCTATTTGGATTCTTCTTTGAGCACATGAATCACTTTTAACTGCATTTTCCCTTCACTTCAGAGAAGGGTCGAATAGGATGGACTGCTTTCCTATTTTTATGTTTACATTTCCATGAACATAACATTGAAATTAAAGATGAACTTGAGACAAGTATCTGTACCTAAACAGAAATACACTGCTTTTGTACTCTGGGTGTGACATGCAGTGTTAACTACACCAGCAGCTCTATACCTTCTTCATATTAGTGAAGAAGGTATACAAGAAGGGCCGGAAGGAGGATCTGGGGAACTACAGGCCGGTCAGCCTGACCTCGGTGCTGGGGAAGATTATGGAGCGGGTTCATCTTCAGGGCTCTCACAAGGCATGTGTGGGACAACCAGGGGATCAGACCCAGCCAGCACGGGTTCATGGAAGGCAGGTCCTGCATGACCAACCTGATCTCCTTCTGTGACCAGGTGACCCACCTAGTGGATGAGGGAAAGGCTGTGGATGTGGTCTACTTGGACTTCAGTAAAGCCTTTGACACTGTCTCCCACGGCATTCTCCTAGAGAAGCTGGCGGCTCACGGCTTAGACAGGTGCACTCTTCACTGGGTAAAAAACTGGCTGGATGGCCAAGCCCAGAGAGTTGTGGTGAACGGAGTTAAATCCAGTTGGCGGCCGGTCACGAGCGGTGTTCCCCAGGGCTCAGTACTGGAGCCGGTCCTGTTCAATATCTTTATCAATGATCTGGATGAGGGGATCGAATGCTCCCTCAGTAAGTTTGCAGATGACACCAAGTTGGGCGGGAGTGTTGATCTGCTGGAGGGTAGGAAGGCTCTGCAGAGGGACCTGGACAGGCTGGATCGATGGGCTGAAGCCAACTGTATGAGGTTCAACGACGCCAAGTGCCGGGTCCTGCACTTCGGCCACAACAACCCCATGCAACGCTACAGGCTTGGGGAAGAGTGGCTGGAAAGCTGCCCAGAGGAAAAGGACCTGGGGGTGCTGGTTGACAGGCGGCTGAACATGAGCCGGCAGTGTGCCCAGGTGGCCAAGAAAGCCAATGGCATCCTGGCCTGTATCAGAACTAGTGTGGCCAGCAGGTGTAGGGAGGTGATCGTGCCCCTGTCCTCGGCACTGGTGAGGCCGCACCTCGAATCCTGTGTTCAGTTTTGGGCCCCTCACTACAAGAAGGACATGGAGGTGCTGGAGTGTGTCCAGAGAAGGGCAACAAAGCTGGTGAAGGGTCTAGAGAACAAGCCTTATGAGGAGCGGCTGAGGGAACTGGGGTTGTTTAGTCTGGAGGAGGCTGAGGGGAGACCTTATCACTCTCTACAACTACCTGAAAGGAGGTTGTAGCGAGGTGGGTGTTGGTCTCTTCTCCCAAGTAACTAGCGATAGGACGAGAGGAAATGGCCTCAAGTTGCGCCAAGGGAGGTTTAGATTGGACATTAGGAGAAATTTCTTTACTGAAAGAGTGGTCAGGCCTTGGAACAGGCTGCCCAGGGAAGTGGTTGAGTCACCATGCCTGGAGGTATTTAAAAGACATGTAGATGAGGCGCTTAGGGACATGGTTTAGTGGGCATGGTGGTGTTGGGTTGACGGTTGGATGCAATGATCTTAGAGGTCTTTTCCAACCTTGATGATTCTCTGATTCTATGATTCTATGATGTTCACCATGATGCTTTTTTTCTTTATTTTTTTCTTTTCCTTTTTATGATGGCTACACCATCAAATCTTTTTGTCTAAAGGATTTTCAAATGCGCAGAGCTGCATTGCTAAAACTACACCTTTGTCATTTGCTAACACCACATTCTGTCGGCATGTGATGCCTCAGATATGGTACAGGAAAGCTCATCATTTGCATGTATCATCTGAGTGAATACCTAAATCTTCTGCAAATCCCTTTCCCCTCAGCTGTCTTCTCAATGCAGTACCACTGCTGGGAACTACTTCTCACCTGAACCTAAAAGACTCTTCCAACTGTAGAAGAGCTCCTGACACCACCATTATACTACTCTGAGTGTAGTATAGTTCAGCACCAGTATTGAACCGGTTCAACACCGGTGTTGAACTTCAAAGCTAAGACTGAAAGGAAGGACAGAGCCAAGACCACACCAGTCGCAGGCCCTGAAGAGAAGATGAATAGTAGAAGTCCAAGATGAGTCGTCACTCTTACGTGAGTGGAGAGTTTACCACTCTTAGAGGAGTGAGCTTTAAACACATAGGACTGATGGTAGTGGCCATTGGCCCAGATGTGTATGGAGGCTGAAGTCCTTTTTGTGGATAGCTCTGAAACAAGAGCTGAGGTGTCACCGCAGGGTCTACTTGAAAAGTACTGCTCTCTCCTGGAAGGATGCCTTGTTTCTGGCATTAAGCAAGGCTAACTCTCCTACATTTTGAGGATGAACCCAGAACAAGTATGCAGCCTTTGTTTCCTTGGCAATATCACAAACATAGGTCTGAAAAGTGCAAGTAGGCTGTTACCGTTCCGACGTGCCAGCCTGATCAGTGTGACCCAACATGTGTGCAGCTTGTATCTAACTGCATTCTGTAGATCTGTGAAGAGGAGACTGAATTGCCTGCCAGCATTACATGACAGGCTGATGATGCAGAGGTCAGACTTCTGTAACAAAAAAATGGCAGCAAGAGAGGAAAAACTTATGTGTGAGAGTTGTCATAACTATTTTAAGACAGCCTGTGGAAAAAAGATAAGGTCCCTTTGAATAGGAGTCAAGAGAGATTTCCAAGCAGTTGAGGGGAAGATGTTTTAACTCTTTGTGCTTCTGAAATGCAGATTTTGGTTCTGTTATTAACTCTGAGAAGAATAAATTGTATATATCACTTCAGAATCAGAGTGATCACTGTGGGTGTCTTCAGGCTCAGCATTGTTTTATGGATCTTGATCTGAATCTGCATAGTCATTTCTCCCGACTTTTAAAATGTGAAGACTCATGATGGCTGTAGGCTTCACAATAGTTCTTTCTTTAAATCCAATATCCTCTACTGAAAGGGAAGGTAGGTCTGTCTTTCCTCAAGTGAGACAGGAGGCAAACGCTGCTTCCAAAACATGTTCATATTCAACAGTTAAGAAGTTGAGTAAGTGGCCCTGAAGGTCTGAAAAAAATGCGTGGGTAAATAACATGTTCTACAGGGACTGGAATATATTCGGGTGTCAAGGAATGAGACGTTTCTTTTAGAAGAAGTACACAAGCCCTGTCTTTGTGTACAAGCCCAGACCTGATCCTTTGAAAAAGTAATAATGATAATGAATATTGTTGGCAGGGGAGTCTGCAAAACAGGAGCTTGCATAGACTGAAAGTTGTGTTCAGTGTAAACAGTAATGAGAAGTCCTTATTACTGTTAGTTTGGAGGGAGGGAAAAAACCTTTTTTAATGAAAGCTCTTAAAATGTACTGAGGTTAACAATGTAGAAAGTATTACTTATAAAACAGTCCGCAAATTTAATTTTTGGACATGGTCTTGATTTGCCTGTTAGCCTAAGTTAGAATAGATGTTAAGGAATGTTAAGTTGATGCTGTTAAAGTATCAGAAAAGGTTATGGGTAAAAGCATGTGGACATGTTAACAGCTTTCAGTAAAGACAACTTTCCCTTTCCACACAACAGACTATGACAAAGGAGTTGATGATTGGAAAAAAAGAGTCTACTTTTCCTGTCAAAATAATGTTATAGTCAGCCTGATGACAGCCTGCGAGATGGAATTTAATTTGTTACCTTCAGCATCAAAAGCATGACTCTTGATAGTCATACTAAAGCAGCATTGCTTCTTTTTTATCACCTTGTTGTCTGCATAGAGCAGGTAACAGGAAGGTCTCATCCACCTGCTGCATGTTCAAATGCCATTGCTTTGTTTGAGGAAATGCTCAGGACTTCACTGTCTGGCATGCTTCTGTTTGGATACCGGTGTTACAATAGAATAACATTTATATTAAGAATATTGAACTAATGGAATTATTTAGCTCAGTCTTTCTTGGCTCTTTAAAACGTGTATTTATTCACCTTTAAAACATATTTCTAAAATATGCAAATCAATGATCCTGAAACATTTGTTATTCTGCTTGAAATCAATTGGAGAGAGAAGCCCATTTCACTTCAGAGATTTGGAATAAGTGCAAAATACCTAAATTACTGTGGTTTTTGGGGTTTGGGTTTTTTTTTCCTTACTTTGTTCAGTAACCGAGTAAGCATTATGGTGAAAGAAGGTAAAGTGGGTCTGGAATATATTGAAGCTTTAAAATGGAGGTCTGAAAAAGCCACAATGACACTTTTTAAAACAAATACAAAAATGTTCTTGGAGCACTTGAAGTAATTCACATGTAGCTGTGTGACCCGAAGTGATCCAGCTGTTACCTGTCAGCTGGATCATGGGTCGGGCAGATGCCCTGAGCATGGCCCAGTAATGAAGTAAAACGCATTCATGAAGAACGACTACAAGGGAGGCTGTTTACATTTGAAATTCAGCACACATTTAGCTAATTAATAGAGCTCCAGCAAGGGACTCATCGCATTACAGCCTACAGAAATTTATTTATTCTGGGCTACAGCAGCATATCAGGCTACATTTTGGAGAAACGCTAAGGTTCTGGTGCTTGCATCTGGATTGACAGGGCTGTTTAAACTAGAAATCCCCCTCAGTTTGTTAGAAGATCTGTGCCAAGTTTCAACACGTCGTGTGCAAGGCCCAGAAACCCGCCTTGTCCCTGACATGGAGGGTGGTTTAAAATTTTTGAGTTCCTGAATAATAACCAGGCATGGTGTTTTAAAAAGCAGGATTTAAAATGGGTTTTTCCAGTGGTCATCTGTTCAGTTGAAGGGGGAATAACAGACCAAAACTCTGTGGGAGTTTTATGTGCAGTTATTTACAGTTCTAGCATAAAGTCCGTGCTTTACACAGAAACTGCTAGTGCTGCCTTCCCTTCTGCGAGGGGTGGGATTGATAATCAAATGCATACTCTGCAACAGAGGGCTAGTGAACTTAAATGGCAAGAAGGAAGAGGTTGCCATAAGCAGAGCTGGCCATAAGCAGAGCTGAATGTTTGTTCCTTCAAATTTGCATAACTAATCGACAGCTCATTAGAAAAGCTGAAAGCTAGGTGCAGGAAAATAAACTCGGTGCAGCAGAGGGAAAGTATTGTTGCTGCATTTGGGTAACAGGGAAACTTCAGCCATGTTAAAAAATGATCCTTCAGTAGATGGAGTGGTCTGTCAGGAGTCCTCGGGAGTAACTTTCAGCTGGGTTTGTAGGTGTTGCCACTCATTCAAACAGTGGCCGTGCTTCTGCAGCATGCCACTTAACTGCTCTAACTGCAACCAGAGCAACAATAAATCTTGTTGCTCATTCTGGCTTCCTTCTCTGAGTCATCCCTCTCCTGGATCTCTGTACCATATGGGACGGCTGCGCTGTTCACCTGCTTGGGGCCCTGACAGGCAGAGCGCTGACCCCAAGGGATGCTGCTGGATGGGCTGTGAGTTTTGTAGCTGGTCTGAGACCTCTGCCATGCATGAGGCACCCAGTGCTGCTCTGCAGGGCCTCTCTGTCTGCTGACAGCATCCTGAGACACGCCTCTGGAAAAGAAACTCTGTCCAGGGCAGTGTCTGCTGTATCATACTGATCAACAAACGGGGTAACCAAGGGTAGGGAATGAAAGGATGTATCCAGCCTCAAGGAAAAGATGTAAAAAGCAAACAGCCTCGCCCACAACAAATCCACCTCAAGCACCTCAAAACAAAAAAGGAAGTAATTATGTTAAAAAATAGCTCTAATCATATATGTCTTGTGGCTATGCATATTTTTTTGTGAGAGCCATAATGGAAGCAACAGTCTGAAAGATAAGAAATACAGAAAAATTAGCTTCACAGGTAAAAGAGAAGGCATTTCATGCTGATTTAAGTTTGAGAGTGGGAAAAAGTTGTTTCTTAATTTCTGTTTCAAGGAGGGGAAAAGTTATGGAAAAATTATATTTAGATGGCTTTGGTAGGAGATTTCATGTAGCTGGTTGTAAAATACCATCAGCTCTTTTAAGGCTTCTTGCAATGCTTTTTCATATAGGATAGACTTCTAAAGCGAAGGAACTCTTTTGGGTCATGTAAAAATAGGATTTAAAGAGTAGAATTTCCATAGCAGTGTTCTGAAGCTCATCCTGCCTGTTTAGCTGGCCCCGTGCCTTGTGCTGGGAGCATTTCAGTATGTTCTTGAGGAAAATGTTGCAAGGAGGAGGAGGTTTGTTAAGAACTAGCAAAAGTTTCAGCAGTCAGAGGGCTGTATGAAAAAGACGGGCATCACCCAAGCCAGAAAAGAACTAGGTTGCTGTTACCTAAAATTAGAAAAAGATTGTACCAGATTTTTAAAAGTAAGGAGAAAGCAATCACTTTGGGATAATACATTGTTTTTAAACGAAATCATAGCATCATACCTTAGAAAAAATAGGAAAAACATCTGTAAAAATCAGTTACTAAATAGTAAAGTGCTATCTAAACAAATGTCAGTTAAGCAGAGCATGTAAATTAAAAGCTGAAAATAATTTCCAGTAAGTTCAGCCATAAAATCCAAGTGAGTAGTTGTGCAAATGTTCCCTGTAGTGAATTGAAGGGGACAGACATCTTCAGGACAGTGCAGCATATTTTCAGATGGCAGGAAGCAAACTATGATCTGTAGAGGGCAAGTGATAATTCTACAGAGGGAAGACTACTCAAGAAAGAAAACAAAACCATAATTATTCTGTATTACTTTAATTGCTGTGTATTGCTACATTTGTTCCATCTCCAGAAAAGGATATAGCAGAACTAAAAGACCCATAAGAAAGGACATCATGTATATACATATATGTATTTATGTGTATATATTTTATATTTATATATAAAACAGTTTGCAGATGATAAGGGCTCATCAGCTAGGCTGATGGAGTAAATGCAACTGTTCTTGCAGTTCCTGAAGTGCAGCAGAATCGCTAACTTCCTGAAGCTTAAGAAACTGTTAAGATTCACTGGTGGGAGAGGAAAAATGGATGTGGAAAATTAGGAGCTGTTTAATAAAAGTTGATTACCCACAAACCATGATTGCAAATATGGTGGGTGAAAGCAACCATATCTGGGAGGAAGGAAAGCCTGCAATTAAACTAAGAATGAGTGTAAACCAGCTGGAACTGGTAACAATCAGTATAACTGAGAATACATGAAGCGTGGGAGATTGATAAGAGAAGTATTCACTGAAGGTGGGGGGAAAAAAAAAAAAAGCCATAATTAACAAGGCAAATATGCATGTTCTCTGCCTTTGATTTAGCACTTCATATAGTTCATAAAAAAAAAAAAGTGCTACAAGTTAAAATGCCAAAGGGGTTCCTCAGCATCTTCTGTAACTACTACCTGTAACTACTATTAAACCAGTTTTAATCTAGCAAAAAGAGACAACAGCTTTTAGCTATTTTTCTCGTTAACACAAGAAGATTAATATGACAGTAATTAACTCTTTGGCTCTTTGGGTAGAATTCCATAAGAGCTGGTTGGTTGGAGCCTTTAAGATCAGAATAGGTACCTCCTTTGATATATTAGTTAAATATAAGCTAGGTTTCCCTTGAGTTTCCCTAGGTTTCCCAGATCTTCAGAACACGTGCTAAGTCAGATCCCTTGCTCAGAAGGTCAGATACTTCTTTCTAATGATGAAAACAGGATCATGTCAAGCTTGCAAGCAGTTTCTGACTTTAGGAACTATAATAGCGATAGCTGCTCCCAGAGTTTCTATCTGTTTTTCTGTCTACTCTGTTGGCATTTCATCTTCTTTAAGGCTTCTCTCCAGCCATTTGTTCATGCTCTTATTTATGTATTTTAGATTAATTGATCACTGGTTAAAACAGATTAACATGCCTTGGAGGAGGAATAAGAATGCAGACTGCTTCCTCCCAGGTGGATGTTGTAATATCACTGATCTGGAGAGACAACTTCCCATGTCTCGGCTGTAGTAGGAAGATGGAGAATGTTCCTTGATTGAGGACAGTCAGTCTCCTCATTGATGGATAATTGATTCTTCTAGGAAATAGGAGATATAGTTTTCATTCTCCCAACTCTCATCACCTCACATCATGGATAAAGGAGCTTCTCGTCTGTGTCTGGGAGAAATTATTTGACCATTTCTCTCCAGGACAGTGTTCAAGACTGTGAGGCAAGTTAGGTTCTCCAGCTTGATGCTTGACACTTGAGCTCTGAAGAGGAATAGGATTTTTATATATGATCCATTTTCTCTGTGTTTAGACGCCTGTGCACCGTGTAATGTTATGCCAAACCTCCTGGTACACTGATTTAGCGTATGGAGGCACCTGGGTCAGGGCTCTCCACTGCATGGTAAATTCCCACCATCAGAACACCAAGGTCCTTCTGAGGTCTGTCCCTGAGTTTCCCCAGCTCCTTGCAGTATAGAGGGCATCTGTGGCTTCTCATGTCTGTTTGCCACAATTACTTAAATAATTGGTGATTTAAATAAATGGACAAAGTGAAATTAGGTTTTTATTATGTGTATGTAAGTGTTTTCAAAGGCAGCAGTTTGAGGATTCATTTAAGGCAACCTTAGTGAAAACTGCCTGTGGAAGGGTTTCTCTCCCCGTATCTCACCATCCCTGCTGCACAGCCATGCTGTGAGCCAGACTCGTCTGAAAAGTAACTCATGGGCAGAGAGATGAATCTGGTTTTGTGTTATTTCATTAATTTTCAGCTGGATCTGTGCCTTGATTTCTATGACTGGGTCATGTAAAAAAGATCATCATCAGCTCTGAGTGAGCTGAAAGATAAACAGTGAACTCTTGATGAGGGATTTGGGCAAGAAGTATCGGCTGCCTTTTGTTGGCCGCCAGTCTCAGGTTGCCTTAGATGTTTCTGCTCAAGACTGACGACTACTTGTTCCTAACATTTTGATAATTTGTGGGGGAAATTGAATGAGAATATTATTGACCTTGTTAGATGTCATTATTTAGGTGACAGAGACTGTGTTCGTGTACATGCATAGAATAATTCAGACTTGATTACTAGAAGAACTCTTTTAACATTGTTTTGGAAAATAATTGGACAACAATTCCAGTGCTTCTTCACTTTCTTCCAGTGTCCTGTAACAGAGGTCCTAAAATTTTGTCCACTCAGAGATAGCAAATTTCTTTTTTTTTACATAAAAGGCAAACCCCCCTCCCGACATACACACTTTTTCACTTTTAGATATGGATAATCATGACTCTGTTCTGACATGTGAAAGAGCTTTAATATTATGTGCTCCATGTACTATGTAGCTCATGAGTCTTACAGACACAAAGTGAAGTGAACCCAATTAAACACCTGCAGGAATGAAAAAGGAAAAGTCAAGGGAGAAGCCACCTCTGTGTGCTTGGGGTACATATTTATAGTACATTTCTTTCCTACTCCTATTTGAACAGATTAGAAAATGTAACTTTCTTTTCTGCAATGTTCCCAGAGTTCCCAACTAGATAAAATGAAAAAAATTGAATTACTGTCTTCTGATCTTAATTGAAATACCAGAAGATGTCATCTAAAAAGATGAGAAAGTCAATAACTTCATTGGTCTTTAGATTGATGACATTGATTTCTTCTCTACGGTTGTGTTGGAATCAGAAATTTGTATTGCTTATATAGCATTTAGACTAAGGTCTGTTCAGTATAACGGATTCTTTTGAAGCTCTCTCCAATCCTTCCGTTGTTTCTTCTCTGAATAATGCTGCCTCTGGTTTACTCTAAAGAAGAAAAAAAACACTAGATGAATAGTGAATATGAGCATAATATCTAGAAAGTTCTAGCAAATTAGGGTTAGCTAAGCTACTTCTGGATTGGAACAATGCAGTATTTGACAACATATAACAAAACTGTCTTTTTTCTCACATTATGACTTGCTTACCAGATAACTCGATGGGCATAATGTTCATAAATGGGCACTATTCATAAACAGTGTTTTTGATGAAGAAAACAGTGTTGTGGAGGATGCATCTGGTGTCTTTGTTCAGTTTAGTGGCTACGTCTGAGTGTGTCTGGGCAGGTAAGAGAAAGGGACCCGGCTGCGTTTCAGTGGCTGCTGCACGGAGGGTCAGGGGAGACCTCTCATGAGGGGAGGCTCCATCTTCTTGGATGGAAGATCTCCCAGGGATCTTCCAGCAGGGAGCAGACCCAACCTAACAGGCAATATAGAGGAAAATTACTTTTCTGGGGACCAGGAAGCCATTGAAAGTTTCTAGACTGTAAAACAAAACTGTGAGAAAAGGGGTCTACCTTGAAGGGCTGCTGGACAGGAGATTAAGTTTTGAGTTCAAGGACTGTTTTATCTAGATTACCCAGTGGATTTGAGTTCTTGGTATTCAAAGTTTCCTTCTCCTAGATTACTTTTTCAAAACTTTTTATAAAACATAGCTTCAGAATTTGGAAGCTTTGATATTTTCTGATGCATTCAATTTAAACTGAAGGTGGGACAAAGTTGGTATAGAGTCTTATCTCAAATGGCATAGGTAAAGGCAGCTGTTATAAAAGTATCATCTTGCTTTTACTTAAGTACAGGGAAGAATTGCTGGAAAGCTATCATGAATCTTTATCCAAATTAAAGCCAAACTTCAATATAAATATTTTTCTGTTGATGACATTAAGACATAACTGCCTTTGCTGAAGTTTTAATTTAGGGTTTGTTCAAACCTAGCAGTGGCTGCTCAGCTGGATGTTGTTTTATTTTGGCGTCTGTTATTTTTTGCATCTCAAAAGATCAAAGGCTGAGAGTGACAGTGAAGATTTCATCCCTTTTGCCAATGTGTTTATGAGCTACTTCTATGATCATTTCACTGCCAGTCTCTTGCTGGATGACATTGCAGCTTTAATTGCTTCCTGATTACAAGAGTGATGCTGCACCTTGCTCAGTGCCTGGAAGCTCCAAGATTTTTGGTATAATTTAATGCAGACAGATTCCAAATGCAACCTGCCAAAATATATATTATCTTGGAAGTTAAAGAGTTGAACTTGGCTCTGTCAGCGTGTGAAGAAGTACCTGCCAAAACCAATTGGATGCGCTGAGCGAGGAGAACGAGGGCAGCTCCAGGTAATGCCGAGGCAGCTTTCTTGTATTTGCTGTAGCTTGCGTGCGTTGTTGTAGATGCGTGCGTCTTCCTAGTTCTGTCTGCTCCACCAGCACGTGCTCTGGGACATGGCAGCGCTGCTACACAGCTGTAGTCCAATGTGCTGGGCTTTGTAGTTGGTAACAGTCTTATAAAAACTCTTTCCTCCTTGACTTGGCAATAGAGAGTTCACTTCACTTTTTTCTCTTTTTGGGCAGCTATCTACTTTGTGGCTGCAGCAAGTATTAGACTTACCTTCTAATAGGCTGCCTCCTGTTACACTTTTGTTCTTTCTTTTAATCTTTATCCCTTACCTTTTCAAATTCACCAGCCTTTTGCCCATTTCATGGTTTATGGGCTCCATTCTTAGTGTAAGAGTGAGATAATGTGAATTGTTTCACTGAGTGGAAGCATTAATTTTGCAACACCAACAATATAAATTCTAAATATATGGTTTATTGCTTTTTTACTAACTGATCTTTTTCATTACTTAAATAGTGATTAAGACATATATGCAAATTCTACAGTAAATTAATCTGTAATATAAGTGTCTTGGAAGGTACAATCATTTATACAAGTGGCTATGAGAAGGAAGTTGTTTCTGGCTGTCATAAAATTTATGATTAAAATAATAAACCTTGAGGGATTATTCTGGGCTTTTCAGAGCATCAAATTAGAAAATCTGTGTTTGAAGATGGCAGAAGGCTCTTGGTATAAGTAATGTGTTTCAGAAGTTGGCAGACGAATAGTACAAATGTTTCCAAATAGCCTGACACAGAATTGAGTTACCTTTTTTTATAAAAACTACTTAGATCAGTGCAAGTCTGCTTCTTAGATAAGTAAGCAGGAAATATGTTTTCAGAATAGTCTAGAAGAAGCTGTAATAAAAATGAAAACTCATATGCATTAGTGGAATTATGACTAGAAATTGAGTGGAATAACAAAACGAAAACTAAAATGAGAAGAATTTGCGATCAGACTTTGGGTTTGCAGTGTTTAGGATTTAGCCTTAGAGGTGACAAGAGATGCGCGCTGTTCTCTCTGTGCATTAAAAATGCATTAGGATGTTGACTAATAGGCTAGTCACAATAACCAAATAACTTAAGCCTTATCTTGGCGTAAGTAGCACTGTTTTTGCAGCAGGAGGGTAATGTTTGTTTGCTTATTACATTTGACTTTTATACCATTTGCATTTCTTGCCAAAGCTCTTGTCTGGCGTAGCTTGAAAATATTTTGGAATATCTGTATAGTAACTACTGGCATTTAAAAGAAAAAGTTAAAAAAAAAAGCATACCTTCCTGTGTCTTTCTAGTTTATTGAAACTAGTGCTCATAACTGGAGAAAAGAGAAAGAGATGAAGTCTTGTTACTGCAAATTTGAAACCAGACTAGGAGCAAACTAGAGAAGGAAACCTTTTTAACCTCATGGTGGTGGTGGTTTTCCTTTCTTTTTTCACCCTCAGTTCTCTACCCTGTACTCATTGCTGGGAACTGTGAAGCAAAAAGGTTCTGGGCTTTGGGGTTTTTGTGTGGGTTAGAAGGGGGGCTCAATTATAAGAGTTCTATGAAGATTTTTTTTTTTTCCCTGCTTCTATGTGTAATTGGCCAACAAAACTGTCCACAGGATGTTGAAATGCACTGGATTGGTAACTAGGTTTTATCCCTCGGTAAACAACCAAAGAGGTTCCGATGACTGTAATAATTTCAGACTACCTCATTAACTGCAAATGAAGTTTCATAGGTTGTTCTACTATTATCAACATCTCCCTCCAGAAGCACAGAAAAGGGAAGGCATCGGTGTGGAAATGCTGAGGGAGGAGGACAAAGCCGCGTGGACAATGTCTTCCCTGTTGCCCCAGCCTGGGTGCAGATTTTCTTATCTCAACTGTAGCATCCTTTTGGACTTTATGCAATATCTGAACAGTATGGGCACCATGGAGGTGAGGGGTGACGGGAGCTTGGCAGGTAGCAATTGCTGCTGCATAAGGTAGAGGCAGTAACTGGCCAGTGTGGCTGTAGGGAAGTTACTGTTCACTTTTGTGTCTTAAATTGTTTGCTCAGTTAAATCCTTGCCATAGAATATATTGCTAGCAAGGCAAAATAACTGATGATTGTGTAAAATAAATAAATAAGAAATTGAAGGTGTTTCTGACTTGGGATGATATATGGAAAAGTAATCTTTAAAATGGTCTAGAGAATACTGTAGTGGAGTGAATTAATATTTTCAAAAACTTAAGTACTCTAAAGAGAGAGAAAACTATGACTAAGGAGCCTCAAAGTTACCATTAAAGCTATTTGGACCTTGACATGTAATTGGAATGCATAAAAATAGCCTAATTTATAAAAGTTTGCACTTTGAATGCTAAAATCTAGAGGGATTAAACTGCAGACCAAATGTTCATTAATCTTCCTATTGAAGCATTGGTGTCTGAAGTGTAGCCAGCTGGGTGATTATTAAATCTAAAGAAGGATTTAAGATTCAGAATGCATTTTGAAGCTTTATGTGTATTATAACTTTTCTACCAACACGATGAATTGATCACCCTTGTGAAAAATTAATCAAGGAAAATGCATTGTTGTTTTTTGACACACAAAGATTACACTTTATAATGGGAGAGAGAAGGGAATGTATTTATGATAAAGGCTGACTTTTTAAGAAAGTTGTATTGGAATAAAAATATTTATAAGACTACAGTTAACAGCTAAATCCTACATGCCAATGGCTTGGTGTCTGACAGCTCTGTATAACCTTTGTACCAGTTTCCAGAATAGAAATGCATTATAATGAGCAATGAGATGGTATTGCTGTAAGGGAAATGTCCAGACAAATAATAATGCATTTTAAGTGTAAAAAGAAAGCGAACAATTCCCCAAGCACTTCCGTTTTCATGATGCATTGTCCCTGCCTGCATTTTCACTCATTTTCTGTTATTCATGTCTTCCTCTTAAAACAGAAACACTTTGAAGTGCAGATTGTCTTTTTTGGGGGGCAAGGAGGCAATTTCTATAACACCAAATATGTTGTCATCATGAAGCAGTTATTATCTATCACATCAGCTTGCACTTAAACTTGACTGTGTTGTTCCATCCTTTTTCTCCCAAAATCATTTGAAGTCTTCTGTTTGGCCAGTTTAAAAACTTTTGGGAAAGCATTCCTACCACTTGCCTTGAGATGCTTTGTAGAGCAGTCTGGACAATGAATCTCTGTGAGCTTCTCTGTCCTCACTGTGGAGAGGTTCCTCCCGGCAGTGCTTCAGAGCAGAGCCTGCATTAAGTGCTCTGAGTTGTCCTCTGGATGAGCGTGCCCTTTCCCAGCACATGGAAAGGGGTCTAAAATGGGTGAGTTGCGTAGCTAAACATGGGTTATAGGACTGTTTGTCTTTATTCTCCTCTGAATGATTCCCTTCTCTTAGTTCGTAAATACAGATGGAGATACAATACCAAGACTTTTCATTTTTTTTCTTTGCTGAGAGTTTAGACATTGCTAAGTTATGAATGTTTTACTCCTTTAATCTTCTGGTTTGCATCTTTTATTTACTTGTCTCCAATCATACAGCTCTTGATGTCTACAGCAGTTTTTACCTTCTTTTCTCTTCTTCAGCCTATTTGTTCTTACTTCCACCATTTTAGTAATGATGGGATTATTTTTTTAAGCAATCGTAGTGGATTATCCTGGCAGCTGTTGGGTCATACAGGAGACGACAGGTACAGACAGCCTTTCTTTTTGGTTTTGGGAAGGGAAGTACGCAGCTGTGGTTCTTTCTTGGAGATCTTTCTCTCTGTCACTTTTGCACTCTACTGATTCTCAAAATCCCCAATTCTCAAAAATACTGTTAAAACGATGTCACCCTTCATGGGATGCAAAAGAATTTTTTTCCGTAGATGGAAAGGGGCTGAGTTTTCCCATGAATGTATTGCTTCCTTAAATCCTGGAGATCATAGTAGGAGAAAGATGCTATATTAAAAGATGAGACATCATCAATAAGCCTTGCAAGGCTTAAGAGAGTTTACTCTTGTCTTTGTTTTCCAGTTACTATCCAAGTTTTGCAGTATTCATGGTGTGTCAATTCTTTTCCAGGTACCTTAGACCATGGAGTAAACTCAATGCTTTAACCCTTCTCCCCACCCAACAGCGCTCCTTCCACTGCACCAAAAGAAATAGTAGAGGGAAAGAAAGTGGCAGGTTAATTGCTTAAATGTCAGTTTGCTGGCACTTTTTTGATTGCTAAAACAGAGACAAAAAAAAAATGTTATGTGATGACGTCTCAGGTGGCTTCAGCCCAATTTCTATTTGCTGATGTGCTTTTTGAGTATTCATCTGCACTGGCAGAATACATAAATTGGAAATGAAAAAGTGATCTTGATGAATAAAAATATATATTCTGAAACAGAGTCCTTCTCATTTTAAATGAAAGTATTTAGGGTGATGGTGGGGAATAGAGACTGCAAGGATCTCAGCAGAGCTACTCGACTATAGGCTGTCTGATATTATGTTTAAAAACAGAGATATAGTAGTATGTTCATTCAAACTGAAAGCTATTAATCCATACTTAGGTGAAAATGGTTAATGCAGGAGAACGTTAATGATAATAGGGAAATGAAATAGCCAATTCTTTTAATCTCTCACAAAATGAGCCCAGTGCAATACCAATGATGAAAACTGTCATATAACTTCCACTTTTCAGTCAAGTGGAATAAAAATTAGAACCACAAGTGACTCTAAAGGAAAATTCAGTGAAGTGAAGGACCGTTTTCTCTTCTTTATTGTACTTGCTCATTTACTTCACTTTTTCCCAGAGTTAATGCAAGAAATTGGATCTTATATTTATGAAAGATTGTATCCTAAGAGATAAACACTATCACAAGAGATAAAGTACTGGGCTTTGTTGTTTTTTGTACAGTACTAAATAAACACCAAAAAGTCAGCATATTGAGGAGTTCCTTAGCAAGGCAAATGGAAATACGGGCTATTGATTTTCAACAGCTGTGTGTTTTTCTCAAGTTTGCAGGTACCAAAGGAGGCAGTTATGCATAAACTAATCATTATCTGTGATTGTGAAATAAATACATATGCTAAGTAAATGTTGTTTTCTAATCCTTTCGACATGGCTGTGTTTGCTACTCATTATTTTTGTGTATATTTGTTTCCTTTTTGAAGTGTGTTTCTTTCAATCTTCAGTTTCCTCTTTCTTTTTTCTGCTTTATTATTTCTAGCTGCTTTTGTGGTCCTTCACCTTCTTCACTCAGTCAGGGTTGGACACCTTCCTTCTGGAATTTGTTTGCTGGAAAATGAATGGGACCAATAGTGCAGTGAGAGTAAGCCTTTTTTCAGTGATATCTCCAAGGCACGCTGTGTTACACGTTCAAGTGAACAGTCTTTTTTTGGCTTATGGTAGCTAAAATAGACCCATTGAAATTCTCACCACCTGGAGCTTTCCATTGGTCCCCAAAGGGAGGAGTTCTGGTCAGGCAAGATCAGCGTACTGGGGAGCAAGTTTTCAGCTCTTTTGTAAAGAGGGAAGAAACTCTGGAAGCAATGTGTTGATGAGCTCCTAATGCTTGCTGAACTTTACTAACCAAGAAGATCCACTTTGGCAAAAAGAGGCTTTGCAAATGACTTCTTAGCCAAGTAGATGGCGATGGATATAACCAAGGAAAGTGAGCATGTTGCAGCCTTACACAGTGGAGGAAGAGGTTCCTTACACGGTCAAGGAAAACCTCTGCTTTGTATCTCCATGCTGAAATGGTTTCATGTCTGCTTTAATTGCCAAGTCTTGAATAAACTGAGGAAATAGCATAAGAATAGGTTGTTGGTAACTTGTCTGGCTTGGTGACAAGACAACCCCTGCATTTGACAACACAACCACTGCATTTAATTTGCAAGCAAACAAATGTGTGCTTCAAAGCATAAAACTCTTCTCCCTCCATTTGGCATTGCATGTTGTTCAGTATAAAATACTTTCACTTGTACTTATGGTCTGTATAGTCAAGGCATTAAAAAGATAGATGTTGAAAACATCTCATGTTTAACATGGAGTTTAGGTTTCTCTTGCTATGGTGGTAATTAACATCTTCCCCTGGGCAGGCTGACAGCTGGAGTACCATTTCTTTTTTGGAATTATTGAACTTAATGATTTATTCTAGATCCACTCTGTGCAATCTGTTCTTTCTTCTATATCTGAAGGTCTTGAGAAGCATCTACAAATATGGCTTTCTTAGCAGGAGAGAGCTGTTGGAAAGAAAAGCCTAGGCCTGTACAGAAACTGCTCAGTCTCCAGTGACATTCACGCATTTATTTCCACAGTTAAATAGGAATGATGCGTGAACCGTATAGGTGTGATTTCAGACCTCATGGCACTGTCTACAGCAGACTTACAATATCCTAGCCAGGAGGAAAGCAATATGCAGAGGGAACAGTGCTTTCTCCCTAGCAGCACATCAGATGTCCCAGTCCCATTACTGAACACAGAACTACTGAGACTTCTTTTAACAGCAGGTTGTTTTTTATGTTTCAACAAACCAAACATCACAACATTTTGAAATATGCAGATCTATTTCTGGTGTCCTTTTACCTGTTTATCAGCTAATTTCTCCCTGCCATAGACACCTGGAAGACGAGAAGTCATTTTTGTAATTGCTTGTAATTACCCTCATGCAGGATCTAGCATGAAGGTACTTGAGCCTCATCTTGGGGGAAGAGGATTAGCCTCTTTCTGGCTGCCAGTGTTGAATATGTGGATGTGGATCAGCCCGCACAGATCTTGAACCACGCGAACATTCATTGCTTGTGTGAGCAAAGTCACTTGAGAGGGAAGTTGGACTACTTTGGAGTTGTACATCCAAGTGATATTTGGAGAATAACTCCTCCGGCGTGCCGGTACCACCTGAGGGCCAGTACCACAGTACACAAAGTCCTTCAACGCACTTCAGACAGTGAACCAGAGTTCTTGGTGGAAGGGGAGGCTGTACTTTTAAAGAGAAGATAGCAGTGGCTGTAGCAAGTATCAGAACTAGTGTGGCCAGCAGGAGTAGGGAGGTGATCGTGCCCCTGTACTTGGCGCTGGTGAGGCCGCACCTCAAATCCTGTGTTCAGTTTTGGGCCCCTCACTACAGGAAGGACATTGAGGTGCTGGAGCGTGTCCAGAGAAGGGCAACGAAGGTGGTGAAGGGTCTGGAGCACAAGTCTTATAAGGAACAGCTGAGGAAACTGGGACTGTTTAGTCTGGAGAAGAGGAGGCTGAGGGGAGACCTCATCGCGCTCTACAACTGCCTGTAAAGGAGGTTGTAGTGAGGTGGGTGTTGGTCTCTTCTCCCGAGTAACAAGCGATAGAACGAGAGGAAACGGCCTTAAATTGCGCCAAGGGAGGTTTAGATTGGACATTAGGAAAAATTTCTTTACTGAAGGAGTGGTCAGGCCTTGAACAGGCTGCCCAGGGAAGTGGTTGAGTCACCATCCCTGGAAGTATTTAAAAGACGTGTAGATGAGGCGCTTAGGGACATGGTTTAGTGGGCATGGTGGTGTTGGGTTGACGGTTGGATGCGATGATCTTAGAGGTCTTTTCCAACCTTACTGATTCTATGATTCTATGATTCTAAGTAGAGCTATTGCTAAAGTAATCCACAACTATACTCGTATAGGCAACAGTATATAACTTGCTATTCTCACAACGGTGCAAAAACTATTGTTTCTATTGTCAGCCTTGAAAGGAGGATAAATATGCTTGTTCCAAAAGGGCATCTGGATAATTTTAATAAATGAATCCAGGAGAAAACACTGCTTCAGGGTGAAATAGTTTTGTGGATTTTTTATGGTGATTGTCACTATAGCTCTGTTTGTTCTTGTGCCCGAGGCACGAACATTGCAGTACATGAGTCTGTGAAATGTGTAGCCATCAGGAACAGAAATTTGTGAAGACTTTGGGCAATTGCTTGTGCCAATTTGAAAAAGAAGGCAAAGAAACAAATCCCAGTGCACAGTGTTGTGTAGTATGCTTACAAGCCTAGAGAAGTAGCACACGTTTTAATTTGCAAGAGTTTGGGTTTTGGTGTTTTTTTTTATGGATAGCTGGTTACTAAGCTCTGGGAAATGTCCAATGTGCAGCTATGATATTGCCCAAAAGAGTTGAAGAAAACAAAGTAAACCTTCCAAAGATTCCAACTCGTGATGGTTTCTGAACCACTATTCTTGATAAGGAGAAATCACAGTTTAATATACTCCAGAAGGGTAGTAGACATGATATTTTAAAAAAAAAAAAAAAAAAAAAAAAAGAGGAAAAATACTAAATTAAGATTATGCCTCTTCAGACAATGATGGTTTATTACTTTAGATTTTATTTCCTTTTCTCACCTTAATGTAATGTGGTGTTTTAAGGAGACTTTAAAAACAAACAAAAAACTTGCTGTTAACCAGAATAGGGAAAACTGTAGAGTGTAGTATACTTTTAGGAGAATAAACCTGTGATTAACAAAATCATGACAGAAGTACTTAAATAGAGAAATAGGAGTTTATTAGTGTACTCTCTTAAAATTTGAGTATCTTTTGCTTTTACCTGAAGGTAAAGACTCTGTTCGGAAGACTTACACAGACAAAGAAAAATGGCCCTTTAACTCTGATAATTTCATTGAAAAAAACCCAACATAGTGCCTGGAGGATATTTCTAGGGGGTGAAAGGGAACGAGGGAGGAAGAAGACCTGCAAGCCAGTCTTATAATTTTTTTTTTTCTAAAAATGTAAAAAATACTTCTGATTTATAAATACTGAGCAAATCTCAGTAAGTAGCTCAATTTCCACTCATGTTCAGCAGCCAATAGTTATTAAAAGTAGTTATTAAAATGCATTGGTATATATTAGTCTCTTCTTAGAATATAAATGCTGTTTCAATGGCTAATGCAGTAATTTTATTCAACTAGTATAAAAATAATTAATATGTGCTATTAGATGTACAAAGGTACTGTATAAGCTATTTATTTTTGGCCCAAAATGATCTTGTTCTTGTAGTCTGATCAGTTGAATGGACTAAACCTAATCTAAACATCAACTTCATAATTTTTGGAGTGTTTTTTTATTTCTTTCCAGACTCTCATAAGTGCAGTGAAAACATCATATCTGAAACAATGCTTTTTTCTGCAGCTCCAGGGTATAGCAGCAAACAGTGTTGGTTATAATATATGTTAATTCCTTCTAGGCATAAGCCTTTGTTCTTAAAATATGTAGTTGTGGAAGCTGTTCTCCAAACTGTCAGAAGTTTTTGCACCTTCATCAAACTAGCCCCAATTCTCGGTGCAATGCATTGTGCGGTTTCAGAATACAATAGAACTACTGAGGGCTGTGTGTGCTGGCCCCCCTTACGCTAATGACTGAAATGGGAGATATTTTTATTCCTGTGGAACAGGAAGGACTTTAAGAAGTGGGTGAGAGCTGTTGACTGCGATGAGAGTTGCTAATGAGCTTTTATATGAGAGGCTTTGAGGAGCTGCTGCAGTAGCAGCAAAGGTGCTTTGTTTTGCATCAGGTAATGCTTCTAGCACAGTATGATGATGCACGTCACATCAGATTTTTAAGTAAGAAACGTATTTCAATTCCTTTTAGTTCCTAGAAAGAGAATTATTGTCTTTTGCAGAAATTTTAGAGCTCAATTTAGCCCCGAAAATTACTGGCCATTTTAAAAAATTTATTCTGTGTGTCATAAACTCAAGAGTTCTGGTAACTGTAAGAAGCACATCAGGAGCTTGAGTGGAGAACACATCAGAAAAGCACATAAGAAACCTGAAGAGCATTCACAAACTTGAGTGTTCCTTGGACTTCCATCGAAGTCCTATTTGCCCTTCTTCAGTCTTTATCAAAGAGGTACTTCTATACATTTATATTTTTTAATTTTAATTGACAATTTCCAGTATGGCATAGTTGCCATTAATCTTAATATAGTCCTAGCTTTTTATCAAGCAAGCTTAAAGTGAAAAAAAACCAAAACCTTTAATACAAGAATGATTCCTTCAGGACAAAATGCTGCTCTCTGTAGATGTATATCTGTACCTGGTTGATAGAGTTCTCCTGAAAAAATCTCCAAAGAGAAATACCTCTAAGCCTTACCTGACAACCTTTTTTCTTCGTTATATGAAAACGTTCAGTTTTAACATTAGTGTGTTTTAAGGATGCCCCAAACATCAGTTGCAGTACATTGGCATGAATAAATACATTGGGGATCTAGATAAGTAACTAGCTGGCTCATCAGTCTTTGTGAGCAGGTGTAGGAGAGACAGTGTTTGGCCCTTGTATAGCAATACACTTATAATTTATCTGTGGAATATGGTTTGAAAGCTCTGAAAACACCTGAAAGGTGGAATGTGTGATGTTGTCAGAGGCTGAACTTTCCTTACATGCCTTACAGTGAAATTTGCTCTTCTTTTTTTTTTCCTGAGAGAGATAGATTAAACTAAACTTCAAAGGTTTATGTGGGGGCATTGATATTCAATGAATGTAGGATTAAAGTATTGTATAGTAAGTAACAATGACAAGCAGATGAAATTGGAGCAGCTGATATCTTGGGGACAGTGGGTCTATCCCCACCTTCACCAAAATCTTTTGAGTCTTATTTCTCTGCACTGAGCACAGGAGATTGACACGGCAGTACCACAAAACACAGGAACGGGAAGTGTATCCCACCTGCCCAAAGAGGATCTCACAGCTAAAGAGCAGTAGTGCCATCACTGGTGGCATAATACGGTGAAGCAACACGGCTCCTAGCAGACTGAGCCTCTGTGACAACTGGGAAAAATGCCCTTAAAGTGTATGTCTTTTTGAAGAGGATGTGACTCGGGCTTGGAGAGAGAGGCCAAATCCTCCCAGTGGTTGTGCTTTGCAGTCTTAATGGTGCCCTGTCTGCTTTGATCACAATCTCATGGATTGGGAGTTGCTTGCCTAAGCATTTTGTTCCAGGCTGGGAAGAGGACAGTGTGGGAGTCAGCACCTGGTGGAGTCTTTGGAAGAACTTCACTATTAAAGACTGTGTCTGGATTGGTGGTGCTACCCAAATGACTGCACTGCAGTGCTTGCAGCTCCTTAGCAAGCTTCAGGAGGCCAACAGAAACAGGCACATGGATAGTCCTAATTAGAAGGAGATAGTGTACTTTCACAAGCAAAATAAAGTGTGCAGCATCAATTGGAGCAATTGGTGCAATCACTTATAAATGTCCAAGTGTAGGTAATGAAGCGTTTCCTACAGTCTAACATCAGTGCAGAGGATACTATTACAGCTGTGATTGGTAGTCTGGAAGACAAGGACATTTTATGCTTAATTCAGAATGGCATACAAGTAATCATAATAATAGAAGTAGGAAGCTACCACAGCTCCTGGATGAACCATTATTTAGAGGCCCTCTCTGTGTATAAAGGCTGTGGTGTTTTATCCTACCTATTACTGTGCTGGAACGTGCAGGATACCAGGAGCTTGGATCCCGTAATGCCAGAATTTAACAGAAGTGAAAAAAGCTATTAGGCAGCTTGAACTATGTGTTGTAAAGAAAGGTGATAAGGAAGCCGATTCAGATGATGTATAGTAGTTTAGAAGTTTACTGTCCCGGAGACGTAATGTGCGTTTTGAGCTGCAGCCATCTTTTCCATCAGAGATGCATTGAGCCCTGGCTGTTAAGACATAGGACATGTCTAGAGTGTAAATGTGATCTCCTCAAAGCTAGAGGAACAGCAGCGACTGTCAAAAATGAAGAAAAATCTCTAGCTGCTCTTGTGGCGAATGAAGTTCCCAGAGCTGCTTTGCTTAGTGAAGAGGAGAATGTTGGTGCAGTTGCACTACTAGAAGGTGTACAGGGGCCAGATGAGTAAGGAGTTTCCTTCTCGGAGACTGAGAAATCATTCTTGTGGTCCTTCTGCCCTTCTCAGTACCCTTTTAAATTTTAAAAGAGCAAATCTTTCGCTTAAACAAAATCCTATGTTACCACACAAAACTTGTACTCAAAGCATAAGAAGCAATAAGTCACAGCTGAATTCGGTTTGTCTCCAAAATGAATAATGGGTAAACATGACTGACTGCAATGCTTTTCTCTGTGTGTGTGTACACACGTGCATTACATAGACACATACGCATACGTATAAACACTTACATTCTCTGAAACTAAAATTTCCGTTTTCACATGGTTAATAAGAAGGCAATTTTATGTTGAAAAAAGTGTTTCATTATAACTTATTACCTACAAAACCAAGGATTTTTATTTTATAGCACTGGATATACCACAGATCTGAGTAGTGTTCTGCAAGAGATTTGTATTGTAGACACAACGTTTTTGCAATTAAAAATATGGGGGGTTACTTTCTGTGTTTTACTTTGGAAGAGAATGTTAGTAGGAAAGTGAGATTTTGGATAAAAATCCTAATGTATATATATTTTTCCCTTTTGAGTTAATGTACTGTTTAGAGCACACTTTTTTTTTGATTGCTTGTTTTTGCAATCCTTTGTTTAAAGCGGGGGGGTGGGGGAGGGGGTGGAGGCAGCTTAGATCATAAATTTTCTCTTTATCAAACCCTTTTGCAAAGTTTTCTGCCAGAGAATAAAAGAGCTAGTAAAATAATTTGGTCAATGCAAGCTTAGTGTGTTGCCAGTTGGTGCTGTGCCTAGAGCTGAGTCAGGCTCTGCTAGAACTGATATATAAGCAAGTAGCTGAAAGGTCATGCTTTCCTGGTATGTGTAGCAGACTTACAAAATGTTATTTTTTATTAATAACACCACTTATACAAACTGGTAGAAACATTATAGATATTTATAACTATTGTGTTGGGTTTTTTCTTCCAAACTGGCTGAAAAGGTGACCTTAATAGAAAACTCCATCAGTATGTGTCTTTCCAATGAAAGAAAACACGTATAAAAGTTTGTAATGCATGGCCTAATGGACCTCTCAGTTAATCCGTTTACAAAGAAAACACAAAGGTTATCTACAGTTGAGTTTATGCGAACTCTTTTGCATATTGCTTATGTTTTTTTCTAAGCTTTGCAATAGAGAATAAGATTATCATGTTTTTGTTGCCTGCATATGTAATTAGTTGAATTTGGTATGATGTTCGATAAATAGAAATATTATTCAAGGGGTATGTGCTAGAAGATGTAAAAGCAGTTTTGTTTAATATTTCCAATATTTTCTCAAGTTGTAGGCACTGCTTAATGATGATTTTTCATCTCTAAACAGAAATATACTTTTAATGTAACTATCTAGTGCTAAAGACTATTTTGGATTAAGCTTTTTACTATCATTTGCAACAGATGAAATTGTGTATGTATAACAATTGGATAAAAAGTGAATTTAAACCATACTTCAGTAGATAGATGCAAATGATAATTGTTACTGTAATTATAAGGGAAGAAGAAATTGAGGATTTTTTTTTTTTTAAATTCCTTACCTGATCATGTCTGAATGGTTATGGTATGAGGAAAACTTTATCCATCAAAGACTGTAGGTATGGCTCAGTATTTAGAAGGGCTCTAAATAATGAGAATTGAAAAAGTTCCTCAAGATGGATATATTGGGCTGATCAAAACCTATCTTTTAACTATCTATTTTTTCCTGAATGCATTGTATGTGTTAATAGAGCAGTTTTTTTTGGTGTTTGATAGTTTGTTAGCAGCAGGTAACGTGAAGAGTTGATGTTGACTTAGATTTAAGGAACCAACAACGATACTAAAAATTCAAATGCCAACTAACAAAAAGCATTGCCCTAGGATTTCTTTGAGAAGTCCAGAAAACGTTGATAGAAACAGGAAATACTTCATTAAAAACTTTGACTCTTTTCAAATTATTTCTAAATAATACGAAGATTTCCAAATGATCATGGCTGATCTGCCAAATCTAGTTCCCTATAGAAATAAATTTCTCTGTCTCCACAATAACTTTTTCTCGTATTTTATATTTTACATTCAAACCTGTAATTTTTTTTTTTTCTCCAGTTCCCCCCTAGTGCTGAGAAACTTGGGATAACATTTTAACACTGGAGGTTTTTGAATTATTATTTAATTAGAAATTAAATCTAATGTCTGAAGTCTAATGATCAGACAATACAAATACAGGAGTAAAGGGAAGAAGAGCCAACAATTTAGTGAATCTACTTAATTAGTATTTTGCTTTAAAGAGAGCTATCAACACAAATATTGTCCCTAATAGGGATGATTGGGCTGCGCATAAAATCCACGTTGAAAAAAAGCGGCAAACTATATTAAGACTACTATAAAAGCTTTTATATTTCATTGTAAAAATGAATGCTGCCAAGAAAGTACCACCAGTGTTGTAAAGCATGTATGTATCCCAATCCGCAGTCCTAGCCTAGACTCTGGACCCACACATACTCAGCCAGACGGTCTTTCTGGAACAGTGGTGGAAACAATAAGTCCATTGGCATGAAACTGGTGGCATACCATTTTCCGTACAGTAGCAATGCCCATAAACTTCTATTTAGAAGAATTTAAAAAAAAAAAAAAAAAAAACCAGCCGTAAAACAGCTCAGAAAAGCTTTGAAACCGAGGAGACAAATCTCAAGAAATATAAACTGAAGCAAAGGATTTTGAATTTAGCACGAAGTGTACCATATGTCTTTCAGGAACAAGAATAGCGAGACATTTAATAGCTTTTTAATGCATCTTACTGTGTCAAATTTGAGGTACATATGGTACACCCCTAACTGAATTTCCATTCTCTTAAAGTTTTCTGTTGCAAACGAAGTCTTAAAAATGGAGTCTTTCAGTTCAAATGTTATTATTATTTTTTAATTCTCTCAAATATACAAGATGATGTTACATTTTTTTACCTCAGGAAAAATCTTGGTAAATTGCTGCTCAAAAACGAGTAGTACCGTAAGAGATTTAGGTCCAATAGATTCCTTTTCAGAACCAACCATGTACTTTTTGTAGTCAATTATTCACACCTTGGGTTTGTATTTTATTTCCTTTAATATCCACCACATCTTTTGCGAAAGAAAGATCTTGGAATAATTTTTTAATATTTAATAAAAATACAGTCTGTGACCCAAAACACTTCAGAAGGGAACGTTCTAAGGTCAGGGATACATGCAAATTGTATTTTATATTTGCATATACCTATATAAAAAATTGTTTTGCCCAACGTGAACATGCCATCATTTTGTCAGTGTTGTGGGCACCAAGTGTTACAACAGTACTACCCTTTCACAGATAAGTATTGAAAAAATGTAACAGATTTTTCCTGCAGTCTCCTAGAAAATCCACTTCAAAATCAGAAATAAATTTTTAAGTAGTCTGGTTCATAAGTCAAGGGAAGTGCTAGCAGCTTTTCAGCCCCTGCATTCTGGATTAATGGTTTTGAATAATATGACTGAAGGAAGGTAAAGAAAGGTGAATGATATTCTGATGATCTTAGAGAGTGTGTTTTGCAGGTTTGGTTTTTTTTTTATTACACTGATCCAGTTATATTAGCAATACATAGGGTCATGTAGTCTTCAATAAACATGAGATATTTGGGGGGAAGAGCCTATAAATATTCTTAATTTCATTCTTTCTTCTGCATCTGCTTTCTGTCATTGGCTATGCAAACTAGCGTGATGGAGGATTTAATGCTGTTTATGAACTATACAAAGTAGCTGAAGTTAGTTTGAAGTCATCTTTTTAAAATATTTTTTTTCTATTTGTTTTCCAGTGAAGCTGCTGGAGAAATGAATCAATTGTAACTGCAGACTGTTAAAACAAGGAAAGACTTAATATCCTTGTACCTGTTTGTGTTGATAAGTTTTATTGCTGAGTGGAATTTCTGATTATTATTTGTTTTGAAATGAGATTCAATATTTGTGTAGCATTTTTAGGAAATAAGTGTCAGCATTAATTGACAGTCACCATATAAAATCCTTTTATGAATAAGAATTTAACCTTAGATACTTATGTTTCAAAAAAAGGAAGCCTATCGTGGTACAGCTAGGGCGTAAAATATGTTTAGCAGATATTGGTGATGTTTTTTTTCAATAATCTGTTTGGGCAAGTACTTTCAGGCTTACTCTGCAGCCCTCTGTACAATATCAATTAGGACATCAGTGAAAGATACATTTTGTAAGTAAATGCATTTTAAAATATGCTGCAGGGAAACATGCGTCAACAAGCACCGGAACTTTTAGAATATGTTTTTCTTGATCTGTTTCTACCCGTGCACTCCTCTCTGCTCAGCTTTTTAGCTCCTCTCATACTCGTCTGTCTTGTATTTTCCAAATGAAGCACAGTAATATTTTAGGTTGGTTGTTAGGTGCACTGTCTTCCAACATGTGATAGCATATGGAGTCAGAGCTCTACTGTGCTGTTATCTCCATTCATTGCGTTTTCATAGCTCTTGGTGACTAAAATGATTACCTGAAAATACATAGTTAAGTCCTCTTCCACTTCATTGCAGCTGATTGGAGAGAGCAAACAGTCAGAAAGGTAATGGGTAGTAAATCTGTTTAGACTACGTGCTATCACATCTGTTCTTTGCATTTCAGCTGTGCTTGGGGTGTTGGTGTGGCACCCAAGCAGTCCCCCAGCAGCCAAGCCTTGCAGGGTGGAGTGCCTCGACCCATCTCCCTCTGCTGCGGGAAGCCAGGTGGTTCTCCCTGACTTACCCGTTCAATGGCATGATGCGGTTTATCCCTTGGCCAAGGCAGATGTCAGTTGTTTACATGGCTGATCATGCTGCAGTGGTCATCTTTTTTGTTGGTTGCATTTTGTGGAGGAACCGTTTGATGAGACTTGCTACTAGGAATGATCTGGCCACACACAGTGGCTGGAAAGATCAACCTTGCCAAGGCCTGGGTTAGAAGAAAAGACAAATGCAACCATCCTTGAACAATGAAAAGCTCTTACAGAATGCTGATTTAATTGGTTTGTTGTTGTAGTTTGCCTTGTCATATCTTAGAGTATGTGTACTTGGGAAGGAGGTTTTGTGTTGGTTTTGGTTTGAGATTTTTACAGAGAGAATCCCATATTGTGTCTCCAGTATTGTATCTACAGTAGTAGAACCAGCTCTGTATCTTTGACTCTTTCTTCTCTCTATTGTTAATATTGATTGTAGTATTTCTCTAGTTTTTTTTTTCCCTGGGTTTTTGTCTTATCTTCCATGAGATTCTCTGCTGGCTTAAAGATCATATTTTAACTCGTACTCCCGAGTCTTGATACAGTGTAGCTTATCCATGAGTTACTTGCAAGAAACTTTAGACTTCTGTGGTAAGTTTTAAATTAACTGCTGTTAATTCAAACTTCATTCTAGCTTAGCTATTGTAAATTTATGCATAAGTACTTTAAAAGCTACTTAGTACTTGTTCAATGCAGAAACTTACTTTTTCAACATGGTCACTTGTTTCTGTATGAAAAATATAGCAAACTTGACCTGTATAACTCTTCTTTATAATAAAGCCATCTTACATAGAAGCAAAATATTAGCTTGTAATCCGTTTATAAGGGGTTGTTTTGTGTTTGTGTCCATGCCTAATTTTTTCTGTTTCTTTTTTTCCCTCTTCTTTTATTTTAAAAGGTATTTCTCAAGAGTGACCGGGTTGCAAGAATGGTCCACAGCGGAGGATGTTCTGCAAATGACTTTAGAGATGTTTTTAAGAAAAACATAGAAAAGAGGGTCCGAAGTTTGCCGGAAATTGATGGATTAAGCAAAGAGACAGTGTTAAGTTCTTGGCTAGCCAAATACGATGCCATATACAGGGGAGAAGAGGACTTTTGCAAACAGCCGAATAGAATGGCCTTAAGTGCTGTATCGGAGCTGATTCTGAGCAAGGAACAGCTTTATGAAATGTTTCAGCAGATTCTAGGGATCAAAAAATTGGAACACCAGTTGATTTATAATGCCTGCCAAGTAAGTATTGGTGTCACTCGGTTCTGTTGTGTTCAAAATATCTCCCCCCCACCAACAGGTCAAGTACGTCCTCCCTGTGTTGCAGAGGCCTTCACTTTTAATTACATCTCCACATTCCAAGGAGATGAGGCCATTCAGGAAGAAATCTTTGCATCATTTGGTCACTGAAGAGCACTTGGAAAAAGGGTATGCCAGAGTATATCGTACTTATGCTACAGGGATCTCCTGACACCTTTTACGGTGTCACAGCTCCAGTGATTTGGTTGATTCTGCAGAATGTTCTATGGTCTATATACCTGCATATCCTCATATAAATTACATATGTATGTTTTTACATACGTTTGTGTGTATGTGTATACATCTTTAAAAGAAATTTGCTGCCATAAATAGATAGGTGACAGGTGGCTGAATTCAGGATGTTCTTGGCCATCTAGTGTCTAGAAGTTCGGTATGTTAGATCTCAATGTGCTTCATTTCAAACACCATTTACGAAGCTAATTTGCACATTTTCACTTTGATGTTCTGTTGGATAAGAGTGATGTTCTCCATAAATTACTGAGGCCAAGACAAATGGTCTATTCAGCAATCATAATTCGGATTTATATGTATAATCTATTGCTAATCAGTAGTGTAAATGGTATGTGAAAATATTTTATCTGACCAGTCTTCATAGTGATGCAACTATAAATTAGCAATTACTTAGAGAGGAAAAACCTGAAAAAAGCAAGGTATTTTTGAAAGTCTTGCAACCAACCAGCATGGATGTGGCATTTAAACTGAGCTCACACAGCTTTCTACACTGTCTATAAAATAGTACACCAGACTACAGCTAAGCTGGTTTTTCATATATTATGCTGAGGGCTGGCTTGTAGTTATTGGGCAGCTTAATATGGGAACAAATGAGGAATCTTGGACATTGTTGCCTTCTTCATTTATGGAGTAGTATGAAACTGTTCTATGATTGAAACATCTGTGGTGTTTAAACCTTCTCAGGGTCATAGATCCAACTTTCGTAATGACAAAGTGTAAATTCTGCATCAAATTATGAAGGCTTTTTGTTTTCACTGTGAGCTGTTTACTGGCAGGGTGGAAAGAGACTTCTGATGAGCAGTGTTTTGAATGGAAAGAGAGAAAATATTCTTTTTTTCCTGTTTGCCCCATCTTTTTCCTTTTGCCTCTTAATTCACATACATGTATGTCATGAAGCTAACCTCCGGAATATGCAGGTTGGTAACAAGATGAAGAAGCGTTGAAATCTTGGGAGATAATCCTGCTTATTTGCTTTTTTTTGTATAACAGAACATAGAGGCATATGAGAACCCAGTTTGGAAAAGACCTCAGGAGGTCATTCAGTCCAGCCTCCTGCTCAAAGCATGGTCAGCTGTGAGGACAGACCAGGTTACTGAGTGCTTTATCCAGTCAGGTCTTAAAACTTCCAAGAATGGAGACAGACTGCACAAATTCTCTGGGCAACCTGTTCCAATATCTGAAAACATGAAAAAATAACTATTTTTTTTCCCCAAAAGTAGATAACTCATTACCTATAGTAGAAATTCTGTATGGATTCCTCCCTCCTCTGGTGTCTGATGATTGCAAAATCTGACTTTATATGTCACTGTGAACGGTCAAAATCTGCTATTAGTCTGCATTGTGCTAGAGGAAAACAAACAACCAACCATGATTGTAGAGCTTTGAACAATTAAACAAAAAAAAATTTGTTTCTTTAGTCTGGAAGTGGTTCTGATGAAACAGTCTACAAGGTTCTTGTGTTTGTGTACTTGAAAGCTTCTTTGTTTTCATTCTTAATTGTAGGAATGTTGATGGAACAAAGCTGGTTGGCAAATACCAACAAATTTCTGTCTGTTCTTGGTCCATAACCTACAGAGAGACTGAAACACCACAGTGACTCATTTTTGTCTTCTTGGTAGAATTTTGAGCATGGGGTGATGTTCTTTTCTATTTTTATTAATTGCAAATTAAAGAGGACATAATCTTGTGGTAGGTAGGAAGGGAGAAAGACTGATTGATCATCCTGATGTGTGCAAAGATGACTCAATGGGATTAAGAGAAGACTCTTCTCTTGCTCTTCCTGATTTTGAGCACTGAAGGTTGTAAAATCTCCTGTGCATGTCTCCAAAGTACACATTGTTTACCCTGGATTCATATAAATATTGGAGAATGGGAAGAAAGAGAGACTTACCTCTTTGGGAGTATATATAGGAGCACCTACGTATTTCAAGCTGGGAAGAATGGAGAGGGAAAGACTTCAAGCCTATACCCTTCTTGTTTGGCGTTCTAGCTTTCTGAAGATTTTTGTTTTCCAAGGCAAGGATGAGATTACTTTGCTAAAGCAAAAACTTTCATTATGTACTCCAACAGAGTTGCTAACATCCATACATTTTATATCCTGTTCCTGTGGTCCAGTCAAGCACATAATACACCAAAGGTATGAGGAGAAGTCTGTTGCAAAGAAAAAGACAACAATCATAGCCTTCCCAGGAAGTGCATTGCAGATAGCAACCAGTCTCTGATAATGTAATGCCTTTTCTCTTTTGGCAAAATCCCTTATTTATTATTATAGTTTTAATAAATATTTTAGTTTAGGCTGTATCTTATTCCTTTCTATTGACAGTGTATTTATAGAAGAGGAGATGAATTTAGAGTCGGATTTCAGTCAGCACCAGCAGTTTTCATTGTGCCCTAGAAGCCTCTATCTGTCTTTGCATCAAAACGCTCACTTTCATTTCCCTTTGCTGCTGCTGTTTAGAATATTAGAGACTTGCAGATAATGATAATCAATAGTGTCTGGGAACAGTGAGATAAGTGAAAGTCCAAACAGATGTTAAAATTGTATTTTTGATAGAGGTTTTGATGAGTTGGCTTCTAGCCTGTGCTTCTAGCAGAGAATCTCATATATGAAATTCTGTATATTTTGCAGCTCTGAGAAACAGCTGCCCTTAACATCAAATCTGTACGGTTATAATTTGTGCAGAAAACTCTGTCTTTTTCTTTCCCCCCTTTTTTCATTCCTTTCAGCCCTTTGGAAAGAGGAAACAGAAAAATGTCTCAAAATTTCGATGATAAGAGTAAATTATCCTGCTCCTACAGGGCTGCTAAGCAGACAAGGATGATATTTGTAACAGTAGGAGGTATTGTCTGCCAGCCTCCTCCTTGCGACTTTCTCTGCATTTAGAAACTTTTTATTGGTTTTCAGCAGCTTTTCCTCCCCAGCCTGTTCTAAATGGAGCGTTCCTTTCAACTCTTAAACCCTTGGGTATCTTGCAGCAGCTCATCAGACAATTCTGCTAAGGTGTGGGTTACTACGGGTCTACACAGGTTGCCAGTCTCCAGCCTTTGTGTGATAGCAGTGAGAAACACTGTTTATTCAATCAGCACAAGACCTTAATAAAAAATAAAGTGAATAGTAATAGACCAGCTCTCTGACATTGTCAAACACAGTCCACATAGCTATGAGAATTTTGTGCATTTTTCTTTGAAGAACAACTTTTTGTCACAGTCTTTTAACATATACTAAGTGCCTAAGCTTGTCCTTAGGTAGTGAACATTAACAGGACGTTCACATTAGGATGTTGAAGACTTCTTCTATGATCTTGTTTTCAATGTTATAACTTAGAGCAAGGCCAGCAACTGCTGCCAACCATCTATATCTCTTTGTGATTAAAAGATTCAAATTTGGTAATTGCTGACACTTTCACGTGATTTTTATTTACATTGTGTTTGAGCTGTGTTTTATGATAAAGAAATGATTGCCAGTTAGCTGGGACTTGATGAGCTACTTGACTTGCTTTTGAGATGCCTGGCCACAGTGTGTTGTAATAATTTCTTTGATTTATAGACATCAAAGATGATATAGTCTTTTTTTCTATTTTTTTGATTATTCGCTGATGTAGAGGATAACTCTGATGCAGAAAGTCAAACTGAAAGTCAAACTCAAACTGATGTGTGGTCATGCACTATTATTACACCACTTTACCAGGACCAGAATTTGTGTATCAGGTAAATCATCACTCCACACAGAGTTTATTTTATTTTGAAAGTACCTTTATAAGGTTGACTTTTTTGGCACCCTTGTCTTGGGTGTGGGGAGGGGAGAACAACACTGATTTTCATAATGAAAGAACTCTTGCAAGTCACATTCTCATTTCTGACAGGTAATAAATAATTTTGAGAATAATGTAACAGTTTTTAAGAAGAATTATTTGCTAAGTCTTCTACTGTTGACTTTTTGGGAATCAACCACAAACTAATTCTTCTGGAAATAGCTTTAGATGGTACTTTGCTGCAAGGTATAATTTTCTGTTTAAAAGCCTTGTATTGCATCTGGTTCACATCCATTATTATATTTAGTTTTTTCAAGATGTAACTCTTTGTATAAGTGTCTAATATGGAGAATGATGGACTATATTGTATCTTCCGTAATAAATGTTTGTATTTTTAATTATGAGAATATTTTCTGTCAAGAATTTCTGCTGAACTGAAGTCTGCTTATAGTGCTCAATACAATTGGACTGTTTCAGCCAGCACTTCACTGAAGTCCAGTTAATTATGCAGTTTTGGAAATAAGTCAAATTAAGGGCAGTTGAATCTGCAACAAGTCCTTCGTGACTTTTGAATGTTTGTAGTTCTGATCCTTTGCTCAGTAAAATCATGAAAAGTAGTGCAGTTATGTTATGGATCACAGAATTTCCCATATTTCTGGATATTTTTCTTAGAAACTTTCATATCCTGTGTAAGTTATAGGCACAAATGCAACTGAAGCATAAATAATAATGATATCTTTGTACAAAAAGTTTCAGTGTGGAGTTTATAATATTCTTGAAGTGATTAAACAAATGTTAAGATTCCTTTTAGTATATAGACCAGAACTTAAACAGATTCATTAATTTTTTTAAGTTGAGGCAAGGCACAGGAAAAAATTAGTTTGGACTGTATATTATACATATTGCGTAACAGTATGTGTTCTATACCTGAGTCTTTTTAGTCAGAAGAAAGGATACTGTCTCCATGAGACGTTATAATGTGACCAGGGCTTCAGCTAAGCCAGTATCTTGCCGATGATCACCAATGACTGTCATTACTTATTTCATGATAAATTATACCTGATACAACAAAGTAATCTCTGAAGAATGTTGGCAAGGTCCATTGCTGCATTTTCGAGGTAGCATCGGGTGTTAGATAAGACATCCACTGATGTCTTAAACATCCCTCTGCGCTGAAAATGTGCTTTTATCTGGCCTAAGATATTCCTACTCCCCTATTTAAAAAACAAACAAACAAACTAAAAGAAACCCTCATGCTGATCACCTGCTTTATACGGGAGATCTGCTACCTTCAGGCCTTACCTGGTAAGAGGTTACCGCTGGATAGCCAGCGCAGGCCCCCAGCATGGGGCGGGATTTATTTGTTCTGTAGATAAAAGGCAGTTTTGCAGCAACTGCAGAGTAGACGGCAGGCAGGGTCCGAGTGTGGGGAGAAGCTGTCCAGGCTCTCGGTGGGCAGAAGGGACTGAGGTGGTATGGGAGATCTCTTGAGAGCAGAAAAGCAATAATTTTGTGGGACTGTGGGAGGCTATAGAGTTGCAGTTAGTATTCAGGTGTTGACCGCATTTTTATATGATAAATATGAGTCTAGAAAGTTTCTGCACACAGTCATGATGCAATAATGATATGCTTCCTTACAGAACAGGTCAGAGCTTTAAAATTGTCATATGTGTCTGTCAACCCAAAAAGTGTTTCATGCCTTTGATAACAGAAGCATTCAAATGTTCACACTTCAGGCTTGTTCACACATCAACTCTATTGGTTTCTAGTACCTGTAAATACAAGAATATATCTTCTCCCATGCCCTCCTCCTTACAAAAAAAAAATTTGCTTTCTGATTGATTTTTCCCTGTTCTTCAAGGGGAAAAAAGATCTGCCACTGTCTGTTCTTGAGTGAGAGCAGAATAATTCAAACCAAATATTTCAATGGAGAAATAAATTGTCATTTCTCACAGGATTTTAGATGTTGTCTCTTCTTCATGAGATGCCACCCTTGATTACATGCACATGGGAGTTTAATATGAAGTTATTTCATTAGTTACCTTTTTAAAAAGTTTTTTGCTGAGCTGCTTAATTCATCTTTTACCTCCGTTCGAGAGGTCTGGAGAGGTCTTGCTCAAGACATAATTTTTAGTGCTTTGGAAAATAGTGCTGCAATGTCAAATACTCCTCCTAAGATTACTTCTGTAACGGGACTGTGAGAAATCCATAGCTAAGCTGAACAGTGTATAATGTCAGGCCAGTTTGGAGTTTCAGCTTAATAACATGACTTCTGGTGAAAAAGGAAGTCTTGGAACCCCCAAGTGATTCAGTTCTGTTAAGACACACTGATAATATTTAAAAAGAAAAAAAAACTTTTAGCTCCTGTAAACAAGTGTTTTTTCTATAATAGCAGAGTTTACTATGGAAAAAAGTCTCTGGTTTCCCCAAAGGGTTTTGATTTGTTCTCATTTACTCTAATGATAGAAGGATGATGGAAAGAATATTAAAACCTCCTCAGAGAAGCAAGTTACTTTTTTAGCATGTTTAAATATCTGACTCCGAACAACATTTAAAAGCCTTGCAAGTTACATAATGGAGAAGTACCTTGAAATATTTATGTTTGTAGTTGAAGGAATACTGAGAAAATACCAGAGAGAAATGGTGTGTTGGCAACAGTAATGCATTTTCAGTGCTTGAGGTATTGCAGTATCCTTCTTACATTCAGCTATTGGGTGAGAAAAATTGGCTTTGACGTCTGCATTTAAAAAGAAAACTTGAGTAGGACATCTGAAAACCATGGAAATATTCAAAGGTTTACTTGTTCAGTATAAGTGTTAAAAAAAAAACATTGAGGGATAGTTTTTCACTTTTAATTACTTTTAAGACAAAATTTTCTTGTGGATTTTTCTGTCATAGAGCTCTCTGTGCTTATGTGGCTTCTGTTCTTGTTGTGTTTTGTTTTCCACCTGCGTGAAGGAGTTGGACATGTATGGTCTCTAGTAGCCTGAGAGACTACCAGCACTCATAGACTAGTGGATTTACTTGTGTTTTCTAAGTCAGCATCCTTCTAGGCCTGTGTTCTCCTGTGTATCACCTTTCTTGTCACAAGAGGTAAGCCAGGCTTGACTGAGAATCAGCAGAGAGAAGCTGAGAATCACCCATCTCCCCTGCTCTGTCTTGTGCCTCCTCTGAGGATTGAAATCATCAGCGTTGGGACTTTGGCTGCAGATCTTTCTTTCAAGCTGTTTTGTTTTCTGAGACTGTCTTTGGCATTCAGTGAGTGCAGGAAAACAGCAGCAGAATGGGCATCGTAGCATAAAAAATAAGGAAGTTGGTTTTGGCTTTGTTAAAGTAGATCCTTTTAAGCTTCTTCTATTTTTTACCTTTCCCTGTGTTTCTTCCCCTAAAATATTCTTTTGGAGCCTTCATGTAGTAATTAATGCTGTTTTGACATTCTCTTGAGTTCCAGATCCAAGGGAGTTAAGCTGCCTCAACACTCGAAGCCAAATATATCCAGCATTTAACTTGCACTTACATTAACATCACCAGTGCATTTGACTCATCATGTTTAATATTACCAGCTGAGGATAAATTTCCTCTAGTTTGGTATTAAGCAATAAAAATAAATCTTTTCTCCCAAAGGCTGTAATAGTAATTTTTTAAAAGAATGTTTTTTGTTTTAAGGAGAGATTCTGTATCTTCAGGTAAATAAATACAAACCAAATAATTTTTACAGCCACATTTCCAGACTGATGATAAAGTTTATTAATGTGTCTGATTCCTAGCTTATATGTGCATTTGAATGAATGATTGTGAGCAAGCTGAATAAGTTAATGACCCTTAGCATGAATTTGTCATCTGTTCTGCTTAAGACATGGTAGTATTCTGTATTCCCTCTTTATCAATACAAAGTAAAGCAGTTTTGCTTAGAACAGTCACTTCCATGCCAAGATCAATTTGATTAGTTTTGTTCCTCTCCAGGGTTTTTCTTGTTTACAAGAAAGTGCCTGCTTCTCTCTCTGTAGGTCTTCTATAGGGAGGTGGATTATCTTCATTTTAGTTTTCTGCAACAGGCATGAAAAATTCTCATGCCAACTGAAATAACCCTTTTTTGGTCAGGAACATGAGTAGAGAGAAGAAAAAATAATTGCAACCCTCAGTCTAAAAGCTTACAGCCTACTGGGAAGGGGAAAAGTAAGAGGAGAGTAAAAATAGGATTCTTCTGTACTTTGTGTCCTCTATGGGAATCTGTTTCTTGAGATAACAGATAAATAAATTGACTTCCAGGCATTTTAGCTATAAACAGGAAAAATCTGAAATAAAATTGAGGCTATTTATTTAGTAGAAATGTTGACTTCTAACTGCTGTTGAAAGGAGCAGTTGTATGGTAACCACTCTAGGGCTATGACAGAAGAAATATCCCTTTGCAAGTGAAGTAAGGGAAGAGTCAATCCCTCTGTCACCTCTCAGTAAAATGTTTTCCGAACTGGTCATGCAGTGCCAAGCTTTTCTAATATGGGAACACTAGGACTGCCCATAAACAAGGGAATATAATACTGAGCCATGCCTGAGAGAGCCTGCGAAGGGACACACAATTTCTGGAGTAGCTTTGTTTTATTCCTAGAAGCACCGTAAAAATCATGCCCCAATCAATCTGGCACAGCCTTGTCCCCATACTGTGTCTTTCCTCAGGAGACTGGAGACAGCAGGATCTTGCCTGAAACACCTGTCCCTCCTTAGGGAAATTTATCTGACCAGTATTCCAATTTTACCATACTGGAGCAACCACTGTGTTTACAGATGGATAGCAGACTCTCTGTAACTGGTGTTTTCCCACCTGTTTAATGTTAGTAGTTTCCTCCCATTCCTGTGTTTCCAGGAGGGTAGAAGCTGGAAGCTTGTAACTTTTGGCAGCAGGAAAGGGCTCCCTGCCTCTCTGCAATTGTTCATCTAGAAAACTGGTTCAGGACCCTGGCAGCAGAGGAGAATGAGTGAGTCCTGTTGTGGGAAGAATGTTGGACACCTCAGGTCATGGGATTGAGACCAAAGCACAAAGAGGAAGCAACAAGTGTTAGTGTCTGGTGACTCCACCCTGCCCAGGACAAAAGCACCCATTGGCTGGCCATACCTTCTTACTTGCTTCTAGCCTGGATCTGTGATGTTGCAGAGAGATTCCTGAGGCCCATCTAGCTTTCCAGCTACTGCCCCTTGCTGCTTGTCTGTGCGAGCACCAGTGACGTGACCTTGAGGAGATCAAAGGTGACTGTAAGACTCTGAGAGCAAAGATGGCCCAGGGTGACACATCCAACCTTCGTAACTGATGTCATCAGTGAGGCTTTGACCTTTGGTTGTGGCACCTTGTTTTGAGAAGAACTAGTAAGAAGTGATAGAATGAATCTGACAAGTGGGCATGTCTGTGGACAGGATTGCTAACTTAACATGGAGGATTTTAAACTAGGTTTGTTAGAAGATAGGGAGCTAATCTCAGGGTAAAATGAGAAAGCAATGCATGTGGAGAAGATACGTATGGTAGAAGACTACAAGGGAGACAATAATGTTCCTTCTCAGAAAGGAGAGCGTTCATAAATGTGTCTACACTAATGTAGACGGATACTATAGTGTCTACACTATTTGGGCAACAACCAAGTCTGGTCTCTGGGTCAATATCAGAAGGGAAAGTAATATTGGTAATGATGTGGTGAGGGTCAGTTACTGACCACCTGAATAAGAGGATGAGGCTATCTACAAACAAGTAATAGAAGTTTCCCAGTGCCAGGCTTTGATTCTGACACCTGCCACCAAATTGCTAGGAGGGTAACATGGCATTGTGCAAGCAATTGAGGAAGTTTCTAGGCTATGTTGGTGATAATTTCTGAACACAAATGCAAAGGAGCTGTTGGGATTAGTGCTTTGTTTGACCTGCTGCTCAGAAACAGGGAAGAGTTGGGGGTGAAGTGACCACAGGTAGCAGCTGGACTGCGGAAATCACCAGTTGACAGTTCAGGAGTTGGAGGAAGGCTGAGAAGGTAAGCTGTGAACTTACTCTCTATTTAAAGAATTGCTATGCAGAGACCCTTGAGAAGCTGCCACGTGGGGAAAAGGAGAGCCCAGGAGTTGGCTGATTTCTTAAGAAAACATAGTAAGAGCTCAGGAACAAACCATACTGTTGTACAGAAAGTTTGAGAATTATACGTATTACCTTAATCCCTGGAAAGACTGTGGAGCACAACCTCTTGCAATCTATTTTCACATGCATAAAGGTAATCATTGTTAGTTTACATGGATACCAAGAGCAAATCGTGCCTGACCAACCTGACCTGCTTTCTTTCATGGAATGATTGACTATGTTAATAAGGAGAACAGTGGATGGTAATGTACCTTGACTTCAGTAGGGCTTTTAACATCATCGTCCACCTCATTCACATTTGTAAGTTCAGGAAGTATGGTCTGGACAAGTTGTCTATTAGAAGGCTTAAAAACTGGCTAGGTCACTATGCTGAAAGGGTGGTAGGCAGTGGTTTAAAAGCTCAGTTGGTAGCTGGGAACACAGTACTCCAGAGTTTAGTATTGTTAAGTATTTTTATTGACAGCTTGGATGATGAAACAAAATGTAACTTCAGCAAATTTGTGGACTAAACAGTACTAAACTGAAGGGGAGGGTGATGCAGCTGACATGCTGAATAGTTAAGGGTAATCTTGAGCATTAAGCAAACAGAAACCTCATGAAGTTCATCAAGGAGAAGCAGAAGGTTTTGCACCTTGAGCAGGGTAATTGGGCATGATTATGGGCTAAGAACCAACTGGTTGAGTTGCAGCCCTGCTGAAAAGCATGGCATGGCATGTGGGGGTCGAGGGTGTGCAGGACAGATGCCAGGTTGAGTAAGAGCCAACAATGTCCTTCAATTGCAGATGAGATACTGCTGGGCTACATTAGAAGAAGCACAGGTGGAAGACTGAAGGATTTGTTTTTCCCCTCTGCCTGGCAGTGATGAGGGAGCTAGACTTGCGTAGCCTGGCAAAGAGGAGTCTAATGGGTGGTCTAATAGCAGCCTACCGCAAGCAACTTGGAGGGGCGTTTCAGAGACAAAGATCACAGAGGTATTACTGAATAGTAGCAGATGGTATAACAAGAGTTAACTGTCACAAGCTGTGGCTTAGGAGATTCAGAACCATCATTGGAGGAAAAAATCGGTATGAAGGTAGTGGAGCAAAGCAACAGGTCAGCCAGAGAAGCAGTGGAATCTCCACCTTGGAGGTTTTCAGAACTTGGCTTGACATAGCCACAGCTGACTAATCTACTGTTACCAAGTAGGATGCTGGACTTAATGACCTCAAAATTGCCTATCTAACCAATGTTTCTATAGTGCTGTGTCTTGTACTTAGAACAAAAATGAAGAGAATGTTGATAGGAGGTGCTGACAATGGTACACAGTTCTTGATGCAAACACATAAATATTACTGTTCATATGTTTGCTAGGTATCAAACCCTTGTTATAGTCAGTGGAGATCTAGGCAAGCAATGGAACCTAGAGAGTAGTATCAAGTAGACCCTTCCTTGCTGGTCTGCTGAACTCTGTATGAGGCTTCTTAAATACTGAACTAGTATTTAACTAGGGTTGGCTGCTTAGAGAGCATATGGAGTCTTTGTCACTAGAGGTGTTTTCTAGTAAGTTGGTTTTCAAGTAAGTTGTTTCTAAGCCAGGCTAAATAGAGTTTGTCCTTCTTTTGGCCTAACTGATGCAAGGTGTTCTCTGACCTATTTTCTAAGATACGTGTTACCAGTTAAGTTGTTTGTAAACATGGGAATTTTGTGATTACAAAGACTTCTTCCAGAAAAGTAACAGTTGATTGTAATGTAAAACAGATGTTGGCTCTTTTCTTGCATCATTAAAAAAAAGTTCCCCATGTTAAGAACTTACTAGCTAAACGCTCTTAAGCAGTATTTTTTTGTTTTCCTTGTTAAGGTCTTTTTCCTGATCATTAAGTAAACAGAATATAGACTGAAGGTCTAGAATATGTTTTCTTTTGCACCTCACTCCAAACATGAGCTCTTTCTTACTCTGAAATTGCAGCTAAGAATCCTGTTGTACTCATTATTAGTCCTGAGCATGAAGAATAGTAGGAAATAGTAGGAATTGCAAACAATTTGATTAATACAGTCCACAGAACTCCTCACTTTTGGGAATGAATGGAGTAGAGAGTTGGTGAAGATCTGGCTGTGGTCACCTTAGCAATTTTCTAACCTCTCTGCTATTTGAAAGAAATTTGATATAAGAAAAGAACAGAGAGGTTTCTTGGAGTACTGTGTAAACAGGTTGCTTGGTTGAAGTTCTCCACCAAGCAGAACCGCTGGTCATATCTTATTGTGTATCTAAAGTATACACATGGAAAGGGAGCTTTCTACATGCCCTGACCATGGGAGGATTTTCAAACTGAACCTTCATAGATATGGAAGTCAGTTTTTCATGGTGCAACACAAATCTGTAGATGAAGCTTGCCGCCTTATACAATTAACCTCTAGATTACATATAGTTTTAGTCCTTACTCAACTATTTGGGATTTTTATTTTTATGGCTAGGTATGTACACATCACTAACACCACTGGCTTCTACAAAAAGGCAGCAATACAGAACATTCTCCAGCTGATGCTATGACATTGAACAAAAAGGGAGAAAATGGGATTCCATTTCTGTCATCTTCTAGCTTCTCTTCATCATATTTACAAAGAGCTTCATTAGTATGTCTTTCTATCCAGTGATTTTCTTAAGTAGTTTTTCTTGAAGAAATTATTAGCTGTTTTTAAAAAATACTATTATTAAAATGCTCACATATTGTATACATTTAAATACAGCTGCATACTTTCAACTAAATAGAAACATCTGGCCTATTTGAAAGAAGAACTGTTTATATGCAACCAAGTTTTGGTCTGGGGTGGGTTTATTTTCATGGTGCATTTTGAAAGCAACATCGTGTACAATTTTTCAAAAATCTGTGATAAATCAGTGCTTCAGTTGTGAGTTGTCAGCCTGCATTTTAAGTTTTCTATCTAGTTAAGTCAGCCACATATAATTCTTTGGGGAAGAATATTGGCATGACATTCAAGGTGGTTTTGCTTACTTAATGCAATGCTCATTAACATGTATTGCCCTAATTGCTTATATTCCCTTTGGTTTCAACACACCAAAGAAAATCTAATCAGTGATTAATAAGGCAAGAAAACATTCTGCATGATATTTTTGGAGAGTGAGGAGGGTAAGCAAAAGGAGAGGGGATTTCCTTCTGAAGCAAGGATAATTTTAGGAAATTATAAACCACTGTGAGCCCATTTAGTATTATAGGACATAAATATGCATATACCAACCAGGTTTTCATGCTAATCTGTGGGTTGTCTTGGATATGGTAATCTCTGTGCAGGTGGTGGGAGAGGAGGAGGGTGGAAGGGTTTTTCTCAGGAGGATCAGGACATGAGTCATTGCTCTTTTAAGGCCCATCACTTCCTGGTTGGGGTGGATGTGGGAGGGTATTTCCTAGCCAGAACCTGAAAGGCAACTTGTATTGAAGGAGACAGCCATCTATTTCAGCAGGATCCGGGGGAAGGTGAGAGCGAGAATAAGAACACCCATTTCTTTGATCATCTTACCAGAGATTACCAGTGCGGTTGGGACCTCCACAGTATTTATTGTAGGCGTGTAGATAATTGCTTAAGTGCTTTTAATAACTCTCTAGAGGCTTCTCTGTCTCTCCATTGATTACCTAGGGACCCGACTTAAAAGATACTTTATTTGGATGGTACAGTAGGCTCTATGCATAGCTCTGAAGCTTTTTTCACTGCCTAGCTGTAGGAAGAACACCTACAAATAACAAGGCAAAGACTTGAGTGGAAAATAAAGAAAAGTTAAACTCTTTTGTGTGTGGATATTTATAGTTCTGTGGTTGCAAAGCTGGGGTGGAAGGCATTTTGCATAGTTAGCAACAACTGAAGAGTTGGACTTTTACATTGTGGAAGATACAGTGCTGTCATGAGTGTGTAGGTCATACATCAGAGGAGAAATAAAGTAGCGCACGCCCACAGGATGCTGAACTGAGCATGGGCAGTTACAGCTCGAGAAGGACACTTTGGGTTTCCCTGTGGTGAAATCATTCATTCTGTGTGCAACAGTACCATCGTTTTCCTGCTGTATATAACCACTTATACCCATAGGTTGATGGGGAGGAGTATGGTTGAGGTTTACAAAGTTGTGAAGGCAGTGGCCAAGGTGAATGTGTACCTTTACTCACCAAACGCCACACCACTAGAAACTGGGACACTCAAGGAAGTTTGTAGGAGATTTAAAATGGATGCACTGCTTCCTTATCTGGCTTTTGGAGAACTTCCAGAACATTTTGTGATTGGGAGCAATGAGGGCAGACAGCAGCTGAAGGTTCAAAGGGTTTGGACAAGTTCCTGGAGAACAGGTCCGTAAATTGATGTACCCTCTAACATCTCGCTCACTTCCTCAGGCCCCACAACTATCATTAGAGTAATGCACTTCAGAGAACAAGCATTTTCCCTAAATAACCTCGGCAGCTGTCACTGTCACACACACAATTCTGGGCTGGATGGACTATTTGCCTGACCTAACAGGGTGTTTCTTATGTCTCTTCCATGCAAGATGATTATATAATCCAGAGAGAAAATAGGAAGATATTTCCTTTAAAATTTGGGGGATGAAACAGGCATTATACATACGTATAATCACATGTAAAATATTTTATTATTTGAAGACTAGCATCATTTTATGAGATTGATCAAAATGCAAAAAAAAGATGTAAACCAGTGGTTTGTAAAGTGAGCAATTTAGAATAAGGCATGATTTATAATTCTTTCTTTTTAAATACTTACAGCGTTGATTTGTAGAAGTGGAATGGCTTCTGTAAACTAATATTCTATCAGTTTGCTAGCCTCAGTATCTTTCAGTTGTCTGTATATGCTTTTAAGCTTTAAAACAAATAATCTGTCTTGGTTTATGCAGGCTTTATTGCATCTGTACCGATCGTTTCCTTGGGAAAGCCAAGGGTCTTGGCTTGCAGTAAGCTTAAAGTAAAGAGATTCTTCTTGCACTTTTTTTTGAACACTTTATAAATGCAATATAGGTAAAAATAGGATAAACTAACTGAATTGCTTTTAGTTTTATTGTTTACATCTTCATGGTTTACGTAGTGGAAAGTGCATGAAGATAGTGCTCATGAAAGCAAGAGCCATATTACTTTTAAGCATTCACTGTCCACGGTGGCCACTAGATATGTACAACTAGAGGGATACTTGAATTTCCTGCTTTTTTAATCTAGTCTCTTTCAGTAGGGGCCACCTTTTGTGTAACAAGTGTGTTGTAGTTGCATTATGAAGACAAGTGGAGCTACAGCCAAGACCAAAACATAACTGGAGAAAGAGGCATGGTTTGCATTCTGGGACTCGCTTTATAGAATAGAGCCTCTGCTACAAAAATAATTTGAAGTGAATGTTCAAGGAAACTAAGCAGCATTGAGGAGCCTGTTGTTGCAGAAAAGGGCATTAATGTAGTGAAACTATTTTTGGTCAATATTCTAATCGGTGTACATAATATCCGTGTTTATACAATTCATAAAATATATGTCTCGATTCTCTTCACTGCGGAAAAAGTCAGAAGAGCACCAGAATTATGGCATTTATGGACAAGCTTGTGACAGTGTGTCAACACTGATATGAAATTAAAAACTATTTATATAGTGAATAAAATAAAATTCTGGGGTTTTTATGATGTTGGAGTTTTCTTTTTTAATTTTATTTTTAATGGGTTTTTCCCTCTCAGAATCTGCTGGTAGTAAGGTCCAAGTAATGTAATAATTCTAAGGTTATGCGAAGAGTCTCTAATACTTACAGAGAACTGCTATGATGAAAATACTATCCAAGAAACACTAGTTAAAGACAAATCATTAACTGTCTAAGTACCTGCTGTCTGATTTTTTTCTCACCTTGATGCCTAAACAGACTGCTGTGCGTAAATAAATATTTAACGTATTTGTATCTAGGTCATGTATCTTTTTCACTAAAACCCCACATTGCAGAACTAACAGCCTCTGTGAACCAAATCAAGCTTCAACTTTTATCTTTGCATTAAATCAGAGCAAAAACTAGTAGCAGACTCAGTATTGTGAGAGAGTGATTTCCTCTGTAAATATGAGGGCTTAGCAGACTTTCTTCAAATGTTATCATCCAAATACCTAGGCAAAAAGGTCATTTGTGTGCATTATTGAATTTTATTTATTTATTTACAAACACATGTCAAGATTTGGCCAAGAAGAGAAACAGATCTTTTAACTCTTGGAATTTAGGTTGGCAGATGACCAATTTTAAATTCAGATCAGTAATCTAAAATAAAATGAAAAAAAATTTCATTTAGACAATCGATGCAGAACAATGATCTGACAGTGTGTTGTGGAAAAGACCATGCATATAAATTAGTGAAAATCCCGCCTGGGAAGCCCTACTCTCTCCTCAGCCCGTGTAGATAAAAAGAGTGCGGGGGTCTGTTCAAATCCAAATAGACGAACAAAAACCTCATTCTTTATTATGCAAAGACATTTGCGCTACTTTTCCAAGTGTCCTGTTCACCAAAGTGTCAGTTCCAGTCAGTAGATGAAAATATGCAATGAAATTTTGAGGACTACATTTTAATTTGGGCCAAGACAAATTTTGAACCATTATTTTATTTTGCAATTTTCTTCAGTAAAGATAATATTAAACAGAGGATATATGTTGCATTTGAAGAATCCTTTGAAGCTCATCTTTTAAAGATTGGATTAGTCTTTCCCATTTGGGACATATCATTTTGACTAAGGTTGTCTGGCAAGTTTAATCAAGTTAGCTGTTGATAAAAGGCATTTAACTTGTTACGGTTTCTCTAAAAGGTTAATAGCAGTCAAATATGAAAGGTGATTGTTAGGGAAACCGTCACTGAATAAAGTTGCATTGTACATCTGCACATCGCAGTGTAAAATAAACTGTTTTTTGCTAGAGATTTTCTCAGTAATACATGGTGTGTATTTAATTCTTCAAATGTCTTCTCACTTAGTGTTGGCTAAATACAGTGAAAGTTTGACCAATGAACATATACTTTATGTTAAGTTTTGAGTGGGCTTAATACACTTTTTAAACTATTCCCTTTACATATATTCTGATTGGCTTGAATACTTGTATGTGCTTCTTTTCCTGTTTATTTTTAAGTCTCATTGAAGGTTTTCCTGGGGTTTTTGGTATTGATCGTCCCTGATAAACTGAAATCTATTTGTGAGAGAACTTTTCAGCTGGTACTGAAACTCTCGAGTCTGCTCTTCTAATGTAAAAGCTTGAATGTAAGGAAATGCCATATCAAAATCTCGGCTTTGATTATTTTGGAAACTGCCAAAGTGAATGGGAAGCCATCCAACGGCAGACTGAAAAAAAGTCCAAGATTAAAACTGTGTAGTTTTCACTTTTGTTTTTGTGAACTTTGAAATTGTTTTATTTCATTGAATTAATTAAAGTAATCTTTACTTTGTTTTGGTTTGTTTTTAATATTTTTATGATAACCATTTTTTACAAATCAATATATAATCAGTATAATTAATTAGTACAAACAATTAGTATAAATAATATCTTCTGCCACCTTAGTTGTACATATACAAGTCAACATTGAAATTACATAAGCAGGTCCAGAACTTTATAAAAATATTTCAGAGACCAAAACCTCTCATCATCTAAGATTGTGCGTGAATTTTTTGAGCTTCTGGGGTTGTATAGAGCTTATAAGAAAATTTTGAGTGAGGTGTTATATCTAATGGACTCCTTGAAGGTACATAGACACGGCTTTTGAAAACACTGGTTTTATTCTTTTTTTTTTTAATATTTTTTTTTTTTTAATCCAACTGAAGCCACTGTAGAATATTTGACTGTTGACTGGCTTTGCTCTTTATCTGCGTTATTACTTATTTTTAACAATATTGGATAAAGAGAAAGTGATATGCTAATTGCTTCCTCTAAAAAATTATAGTAGTCAATAGGAATTTGTACTAAAACAAATTAATTCAAACTGATGTTTGAGGTTTTTGCTGGTACTGTGTTGCAGGAAAACTGAGTGATCAGCTTGGCCAATTTGAAAGGCAATCTTCGTGTGCTCTATTAGAGCAAAATCGATAAGAAAAGGCTGTGTGAAGCCTGATGGTGCATTGTGAAAAGCTGTTAGAACACTTCATACTGGCTTTGGACCTTTAAGCTTTTACAAGTCTACTTGCTGCAGACAGATTGAAAGTAGAAATGCTTTCAGTGGTTGCTGAGTTTGTCTTTTCACTTAGAATTAGCTGAAAATATGTATACTAGTATTCCACAAGAGAAATAATTTCAAAAATAGGTGCTGCCCCCCCCTTTATTTTAACCATTAACAGATTTTCTCTCCCTTTATTTGCCCATCTCTGAGTTTATTTGCTCAATCTAGCAATTTTTTTGTTGTTTGTGTGTGTTGACTGGGAAAAGGAGCGAGTTGGGAAGAGGGGAGAGGAAGATTTAGGAACCGAGTTTAAAGTTTTTGTTTTGCAGAGTTCTGTGGGAAATCCACAGGATTTCACCATCACACAGGCAGGGTCAGCCATCAGCATAGCCATTTGCATGATACGTGACAGGAATTTTGCAGGGTGCAGAGAACGTGAAAGTTTTTAAATACCATTTTATTAATCTGTTTTATGAATACGAATTCATCCACTATATAATCTATATGCAGGGAAGAGAAAAGATTTTAAAATTGAAGGTAAACAGCATAGTCTCCTCTGAACTGAAATAGAGGAGTGACTACATTTTCTTTCCTTTTACATCTGTGTCTTTCTTGCTGTGAAACCGGAGGCAGAAGGTTTAGGAAGAGGTCTAGTAGAAGCCATTTAGAAAGCTTCACACGTCCTGCCCTTTAATCAAATCTGTTTTTTTCCCCCTATACGAAGTGGAACCAATTTACTTCTGTCACGACTTGTTCTTCAGAAGTTAAGTCCTGTTGAATTCATGTCCAAAAGTGTCTGCTGTCGCAGACTGGAGCTGGGCGCTCTGTTTTCGGCCTGATTTGGAAGTTGTTGATCCTCCTAGTTTTACATATGTAGCTGCTAATCTTGGTTCACAAGCTTGGGAAACTTCAGGAATCTCTGCAGGCTGTTTGTGTTCAGCGCACGGCGGCTCCTTAATACTGCCGAGAATTGCAGACATCTTTAATCTCTTCCCAGTCTGTTCCTTTAGAGCAACTCCACCTGTGTAAAGATAAGAACAGGAACAAATCCTGATCCTGTGGGTCTTAGAGGCGGCAGGTCTGTCTGAAGTAAAACTCCTGGTTTTAGAGTCAGAGATAAGAGTAGCAAGGACAACGGTCTGAAAAATGCTGGTATTTGCATCTGCTACACCTCCTGCCTGCTTGCTGCTTGCTTGATTGACAACCAAAATTGAGTACTAGGACTTCTCTGGTGTTCGCTTTCTCTTGCAGCCTTGCTGCTGGATGCCATTAGCTACTTCCAGAAGTCCATTTTTTTCAGCTTTATATAATCACAACACTTTAAATCCAAGCCCTTTACTCCATTTGGTGTGTGTTGAGAGTTTTTGCCTTGGCTGGCAGACAGTAGTCAGGGATGGACCCTACAGGTTACCTCACGTGGGCATCTACAAATAACCTGTCAGCTCAGCAGGACCCAGACTTGGTTACGTGTGGCAAAAAGTGGCTATAAAAAAAAATGACCATTACTGTCATTTGTGAAAAGATTTTGGATTTTGTTAAGAGCAAGTCCTAAGATACGTGAACTGTCAATTTAGTCATTAAATGTAGAGAAATTTATATTGTTATGGGCAGGTAAATTGTCGTGGGTTAACCCCAGTTGACAACTAAGCCCCACACAGCTGCTCGCTCACTCCCTCCTCAGTGAGATGGGGGAGAGAATCAGAAGGGTAAAAGTGAGAGAACTCGTGGGTTGAGATAAAGACAGTTTAATAGGTAAAGCAAAAGCCGCACACACAAGCAAAGCAAAACAAGGAATTAATTCACTACTTCCCATTGGCAGGCAGGTGTTCAGCCATCTCCAGGAAAGCAGGGCTCCATCACACGTAATGGTTACTTGGGAAAACAAAACGCTGTCACTCTGAATGTCCCCCCTTCCTCCTTCTTCCCCCAGTTTTATATGCTGAGCGTGACATTCTATGATATGGAATACCCCTTTGGTCAGTTGGGGTCAGCTGTCCCAGCTGTGTCCCCTCCCGACTTCTTGTGCACCCCCAGCCTTCTCGCTGGTGGGGTGGGGTGAGGAGCAGAAAAGGCCTTGACCCTTCACAGCAGTGCAGTGAACTGCAGTAACTAAAACATCCCTGTGTTATCAACAACCTAAAACATCCCTGAATTATCAACACTGTTTTCAGCACAAATCCAAAACGTAGCCCCATACTAGCTACTGTGAAGAAAATTAACTCTATCCCAGCCAAAACCAGCACATAAATGTAATTTCACATTCATGTTACTGTGAATTAGAAAGTTGCAGGGAAGCTAACTGGACATTAATAAAATAGTCACTTGGAGGAACTATCAGTTAGTTTGAGCACTTGTTAACGTAAAGAACAATAACTTGCAGCAGGTCAGTACTCATCCATACTCAAACTGGTCTTGTTTCTTGGGCAAAGGATATCTGACTGACTTTGTATGTAGAGGAATGCAAATGAGTGCCAAGGGCGTTAGTGCAGTACCTCTTGGCAGCATTGGTACCTTTTTTACCTTAAGTTGCTCTTGCACATTAACCAGATTTTTTGCCAGAGTACCATTTTTCTTTTCCACCAAAATACACAAATATTTTACAGCCTTTTAAGTAATATTTTTTTAAAAAAAGTTTTTATTTACATAGAAATCAAATAGTATGCAGTCTTTTCCAACCTTTTAAAATATGTAAACATTAATTCATTCAGATGTATTTCTGTTCTGTGCTGTTTAGACACACAAATTAAACAGCAGTTTGTCAAGCAAGATACCATGCTGTTGATCCATATAGTGATTCTTAACTCTGATAAACTTACGGTCTTTCTTAAATGAGCAAATAATCTGAGGAGCGTAGACTCCATGCATATTCAAGACAGAGAGCAGCACGACCTGAAGATGAGTCTGAATGCTGAATCTGATTTAGCCTCTGGTAGCGGCTGTTTGCAGCCTGACTGCTGCAAACTTCATTTTTCAAAGATTCTAACTTGGCCAGAGTTGAGCTGATTTTCACAGATGGGGCCCTGCTAAATTTCAGATCCTTACTTCAAAGTAAGATGGTGCTAGAGCTCTTTGACAAGATGGTCACGGTTTTTCGTATTATGGATAAAGCAGTGTGTTGTCTTCCCTGGCCTCTTCAGAAGCAATGGAGTGTTTTCGTTGAAATTGTTAAAACAGAAATTTGGAATAAAAAAATTCAGTCTGTCTTTTAGAAGTCGACACTTACATAAGCAACTGAAAACATCCTCTAATAAGAATTGTTGGATAACTTGCGTATTGAGGACATTCCCACTCCATCTCTACTAATAAAGAAGTTTGTAATAAAAATGATTGCCCTTTTCAGAGTGAGAAAAAATAAAGGCAACTTCAAGCATTAATGAATAAAAACATTTTCAAATTAATAGCTTGATGTCTAACAGTGGCAGGTTTATTTTAGAAAGCTGTTTTTATATATCACCTTTGGGAAAAAAAAGATGATGAGCTACCACTTTTTTCTTTTTAATAAAACGTAGCTTCTTATTCACCCAAGCATAGTCATTCATAACTACTGATTTTTCTGAAGAAGCTTTTAAAATCCATATAATCAGCTTTGCAGAAAGAAAGGGCACAAGTGACACAGCTGTCTTATTCCTACTCTTGCTCAGCTGGGAATTTTCCTACTGAATTAACTAGCCCTCAGAAGGGGAGTCAGTGTCTATGCCTAGGTTTTACAAATTCTGGGGGCCAGATATATGGCATTTAGGGGAATCTTTGATTTGTTTGGTCAGGACTGCTAATGGATTTTATACTGAAAACAGGTCTCTGGTGTGCGTAGAGTCTTCTGTAGTGAGGTCCCCTGCTGCTAAAATACTGACTAATTGGTCATGTGAGGTTTAAGCAACATGAGGAGCATCCCTAGCGTTGGTGCAGTCAGTAAATAGCTATGGTGTATAATCACTACCATTGCAGATAGCTGAAATGTTTTTATTAAATGGAATTTATATGTACCCTCTTTTAAAATAATCTCTAAGGCTATAACTTTTTTTAAAAAAACATGCATTAATATTTAAAGGTGGGAAGTGTTATGTGGTGCCATGTAAATGCTAATTATTCTTTTAAAAAACAAGAACAAACCACCCTTTGGTTGAATTTTAAGTGATTACCAATTGTGGGGTTTTTTAACCAAATTTCAGTTGCAATACTGAGAAGAATGTGAGTGGCTATTCTGCAATGTTACATTTATATTAATTTCTGTGCATAGTATCATATGCTTTTCTGGTTTTTATTTAACAGTTTGAAAATTACTGCAATGATTGTCACAACTGTGTATTCCACAGATATCTTGGGTATGGGTTTGATCCACAAATAAGGAATTAAGGGAAAGGGTACACTTAATGTTAACCCTTGTCTCCGTTTCCCACCCATACGGTGGGCTGTATCAAGTGTCTTCCCTATGTAAAAAAGTGGACACAACTCACAAATTCCAAATGCCACCTGCATTTTCAGAATCTACTCAGTCTTACTGTTGTTGCCACTTCAGATAAAGTATGATTGATTACACATTCATAATCGCTGACTGCTTTGCTTGCAAAGTTGTTTTTCATGCATTTTGTTGAATTTAGAATAAAAACAAGTAAAATGACCTTGCGTGGAACGTGATATCAAAGTTACTGTTTTGCTCATTGTCACTTCGTTTTGCATACTGCAAAAATACTAATATCAACAATTTTACTTCTTATTAGGACAGCTGTGAATGACTTGCCACTCATTTTTACCTTGGCTCTTTTCTATAAGTAAAGCAGTGTTCTTCGGTGTTTCACCTCTTCAGCTTCTTTCCATACCTGACAAAACATCATTACATGCATATATTAACAAAACCATTAAAATGTATAAGTATTTCAGGAAGAAGACTAAAATTTAAAAATAAGTAAGTAGAGAAATCAGCACATTTTCAAGTACTTAAGTACAAACAGATAATGGAAAGCAATGCAAAGTTACGGAAAACATGTTAAGATTTACAAAACCAGGTTACACTTTCATTAACTTACATGATCATTTCACGTGTTTTTTAAATGCAAAAATAACTAAATATCAGTTTTTAAACAAAAGACTTTGCCTCTTCAAATGAGTTAATAACAGAGGTAGTCATTTAAGTTGTGCCTTGACACAGGAAAAAGTTCTAGCTTCGTTCTGCTTTCCCACACCCTCCTTTTTGCAGAAATCAGAATTCAATCATCAAAATTACCTTCAAGCAGATATTTTTCAAGCAATTACCTGTCTTGGGATATATTATTAAAATAATGTTGACCTTCTCTTATCCCAAAAAGAAAAACAAAATTGATTTTCATATTAGACTGACTTTTGTACTGATTAAACAAAAATAATTGCAAAAATTATGTGGTTACAATACAAAGGAAAATAGAAGTTAGAAATATTCTTGGTGACAAGTTCAATAAGCAGTCTCTTACTCCGTTAGGAAATGGAAGAATACAAATTTGGGAATTTATTTGAAATACTGTAATTGTATTCTGAAAACCTAAAATATTTGCTTTCATCGAGAACACTCTTGCCATTTATGCTCACAGGCAAACTAGGAGCAGATTTACAGGTACACCTAGCGGAAGGACCCTTCCAGTCTGGAACATGATCCATCTTCTACTCTCTGGTTTAAATTTGAGTGTCTTTTAGGGATGCCGTCTTTAGGGATGCCATCAGGTTTTGTTCTCCTGCTTTCTGGTAGTCTGGATCAGTTCCTGCAAGGATCTTGTGAGACACCAGATTGCACAGGTGACAGATTGCATGTTCTGCCATCGCTTCCATACTAGCAGTGGAAAACTTTTCATCCTGTTGCTAAATGTGGTCAGATTTGCATTATACATAATGCTGTAATTGACCTGTAAGCACTGGATAGTGTATTTTTAATTATTCCTTTTTTTAAATTGGATTTTGAAAGAAAAAATGCCTAATTCTCAAGAGCACCTTGGTTCAATAAGATCTACTGGATTTAGCTGAGGCGCGTTGCAAGGGAGATGGTGTTATGTATTTGGCCTGATGCACTGAACAGTGGTCTTACTTAAAAAGCTTGGTTTAATGTAATCAATCATTTACCAAACTAATTGTGCATTTTGTAGCTGAAGATGTCATTTAATTAGAGAACCAATTTTTGCCAATTTACATCCCTAATCAATTTAAGGGTTTTTTTTAGTGAAGAGCAATTCAGGTATCCTTAAACCTTAGCCGCATACTAAATGCACTAAAGTCGTATCAGCATGTCGCATCGCGTCTGTGGTTAGCCCTAGGGACACGGAGAGCCCTCCATTGGGACTCTGTCTTTGTCCTTGTTTGGCATTTATTCAGGTAAGAGGGCATCACGCTTCTTCCTCTGAACCAGCTGTGCAGGCCGGTGCACTGAGGTGAAGCCCCACGCCACCTACACTCCCTCCCCAATGCCCTTAACAAGTAAACAGGTCAAAAATGAGTTGGGAAGTCTCTTTTCTGTTCAGTCCCAGCTTTTCTGTTGAGGTGAATAAATGTGTCCCTCCCCTTTACCTCACTGACTGAAGTCAGACGTTTAGTCATGTCTATTCCCTAGGTATGAAAATATTGGAGGCTCAAAAACTGGATATGCCTTGATGTGAGCAGTTGGCCAATATTTGGGGAAAGGAGCTATATGTGAGTGAAATAATGCCATACTTAGAAGGCATAGCCACACAGTTTTCTTTCTCTATACCTATATATTCCTATACAGGGACTCATGGCACCAAAGAGCAGATTTCCTTGCAAACATTTTCTAAGCCAGTCTGTTAGTCCAGTTTTCTGCTTCATGGAGAAATGTTTTCAGCTGCTATTTTTGTAAGGAAATAATGCTTCTTCTGTTTAGCCTGCGTATTAAAAACTCAAGGGAGTACTGGCTACCCTTCAGAGACCCTGACTGCATGGGTAACTGGTGGCCGTTACATTTCCTTCATCTTGGTGAGACTCAAAGCCATGTATTTGCTTAGTGTTTCACTAATTTTAGGATGAAAAGGATGCAATTCATTTCTATTTTAACTACATTACTTGCTATAAAGTTAAAATATAGTGTGTGTTTCTCACAGTTAACTTTATTTTTGTCCTCTATCCAAGTTGGATAATGGAGATGAGCAAGCAGCCCAGATCAGACGTGAACTAGATGGACGACTACAGTTGGCAGAACAAATGGCAAGGGTAAGTGGTTGCTTTCATGTACCAAAAACATATCTTCATATGAGATTGAGTGGGACGATACATAATGATGTGTGTTTCCAGTTTCTGATTCTAAAATTAAGCAGAAGATCATCTAAAAACAGTCTGACAGATGCATTTCTTTCTGCTCTGGAGTATCTGTGTCAACAGGGGTAGGGAGAAAGCAAAACTTGTTTTTGGAAAGTCATATGCTGTGTGATCCTACCGTTCCTTCATCAGCAAGTCCAGTGTTGAAACAAACGGTATATTATTTGCACATTTGGGATTATGTATTTTGGAATTAAATTATTTTACATACAAAAGTGCATTATGTTGTGCTTAGGGTATAACCATAATGTTCATGTCTTGCTGCAGGTTATATGTGATATACTTTTTAAGTATATATAATAGAGTTTACATTCATAGATTAAGTCTAATTGTATTAATATTGCAAGTAACAAAACTATGACTGAGTCCTGTAGGTCAAATTAGTGGTGATTGGGTAAATTATAAATTCTTTTTGTAAATTTTAGAAAGCCAAGCCTAATTTTCTCTCCTATAGCTTGTATTTTATTTCAGCGGACATGATTATGCCCTTCTGTCCTGGTTCCAGCTGGGACAGGGTTAACTTTCTTCCCAGTAGCCTGGGGGGTGTGCTGTGTTTTGGGTTCGGTGTGAAAGGAGCGTTGATGGCCCATTGATGCTTTGGCTGTTGCTGGGTGATGCTTGCACCGGGAGGGGGAAGCACAGCCGGGGTGGTGGACCCAGCTGGCCAATGGGGTATTCTATACCATGTGACATCATGCTCAGTATAAAAACCAGGTGTGTGGGGGGGCTCGCCCCCCGTTCGTGACACGCGGTCGGTGGTCGGTGAGCGGTTGTGTTGTGCATTGCCTGCTTTGTGTATTCTGTTATTGTTGTTGTTCTCACTTTTATTATTACTGTTCTACTTAGTTTTATTTCAATTATTAAACTGTTTTTATCTCAACCCGGGAGCTTTCCTACTTGTGCCCTCCCAATTCTCTCCCCCATCCCACCGGGGGGGGGTGATCGAGCGGCTGCGTGGCGTTTATTTTTGCTGGCTGGGGTTAAACCACGACAGTCCTTTTTGGCGCCCAACGTGGGGCACGAAGGGTTGAGATAACGACAGATTATTTAGAACATATTAAGGAATTTATATCTGGTAACATATTCGTTTGTTCTGCACCATGCTCTTGTTTTTACTGTACCTGTTAAAAATTGGAGTTGGGTTTTGTAGTCTGTTGTGCTCTGCCGTGATTAATGATGTTTTGCCTGGGAGATTTGTTACTAAAACGCTGGCATTGGGGGTTATTTGGTATTTGGGATTCGTAATGAAGCCGTTTCTGCATTTCGGGTACCACCTCATGGAGACCATTAGCAATTATACCTTTTCCTCCGAGAGATTTTTTATGGAGGAAATAGAGAATGGCACCCTCACTACCTTCATCTCCTTTGTTAAAATAACTTGCCAGTACCTTGAACATCCCTGGGTAGTTAAGATATATCTCTTGGTACTCCTTGGGAATATTGTTGCGGTTTTATCCAAGGTTAGTAAGCAATTTAAGAATGTCATCCAGAGATCTGCCCCAAGGTTGGATAGCTATGAGTGGCAGGGCGAGTGGGATAGCATGGGCAAATGCCTAGGGCGATGGGCACCCCCAGTGTTCTGGAACTTTACCCCTGAACAAGTGAAGAACCCTGAAAAATTAGTAGAATATTTGGAAGAAGTATGCTGTCACCCTGGCCATTCCAGGGAGACACAAATCACTACAATGTGCTGGGGCCTGGCCCACGCCTACCGAGCCCTGTTTAACACCACTCAGAACCCCCAAGGGGAAGGAAACGTCTCTGCAGCTGATGACAAAGCAACAGGCCCTGCGGCTACCCCACCCCCCACGGCAAGCACAGCGGCTCCCTCACCCCCCAGGGCAGGCACGGCAGCTACTCCGCCCCCTGCGACAGAGAACCAACCCCTGCCGGTATCAGTCGCCCCTATACAAAAGAGAAAATGCACAAGAAAATCAGCTCGTCTAGTAAGGGATGAAGATGAACCAGGGCCATCACGAGAACAGGAGGAGGAGGAGGCAGAACCCGTAAATGAGATGGTGACCACCCGATCCCTATCTCTGGGTGAGCTGCGAGATATGCGAAAAGACTTCAGCCGTCGTCCAGGGGAGCACATTGTCACCTGGCTGCTCCGATGCTGGGATAACGGGGCCAGTAGCCTGGAATTAGAGGGTAGGGAAGCCAAGCAGCTGGGATCCCTTTCTAGGGAAGGGGGCATTGACAAAGCAATTGGACAAGGGGCACAAGTCCTCAGCCTCTGGAGGCGACTCCTGTCAGGCGTGAAGGAAAGGTATCCCTTCAAGGAAGATGTTATATGCCACCCAGGCAAGTGGACCACCATGGAGAGAGGTATCCAGTACCTGAGAGAATTAGCCGTGCTGGAAGTGATTTATGATGACCTGAACAACGAGCAGTTATCCAAAGACCCAGATGAGGTCAAATGCACCCGACCCATGTGGCGGAAGTTTGTACGGAGCGCACCAGCGTCACATGCAAAACTCATTGACAGTAATGACCTGGAGAGATGGAGAGGAACAAACAGTGGATGAACTGGCTGGCCAACTCCGGCAATATGAAGAAAGTCTCTCTTCCTCCCTACGGGCCTGTGTCTCTGCTGTGGAGAAGCTGTCTCAGGAGGTCCAGCAAATCAAAGAGGATATGTCCTGCTTCCCCCCTGCACGGGCCAGCGTCTCAGCCATTAGGAGCAAACGTCCCTCTGCTCAAGAGAGGAGACATCGTGGGTACACACCCCGGGGCACCCTGTGGTTTTACCTGCGTGACCACGGAGAGGACATGAGGAAGTGGGATGGAAAACCTACCTCAGTCCTACAGGCACGGGTACATGAGTTGCAAGGGAAAACAACCACAAAAGGGGGTTCTTCCAGGAAAACCGCTGCTCCGATCTCCAGTGAGTTCCCCAGACAGAGTAGAAGGGCTGATTCCACTTCCGACCTTAACAAAGGGACTTCTGACTCATACTTACAAGAAGTAGATAGCGAATATGATGACCAGGACTAGAGGGGCCCTGCCTCCAGCCAGGTGGAGGAAAGGGACAACCGGGTTTACTGGACTGTGTGGATTCGATGGCCTGGCACATCAGATCCACAAGAATATAAGGCTCTCGTAGACACCGGTGCGCAGTGTACCCTGATACCATCAGGCTATAAAGGGGCAGAACCCATTTGTATTTCTGGAGTGACAGGGGGATCCCAAGAGTTAACTGTGTTGGAGGCGGAAGTGAGCCTAACCGGGAAGGAGTGGCAGAAGCACCCCATTGTGACTGGCCCAGAAGCTCCGTGCATCCTTGGCATAGACTACCTCAGGAGAGGGTATTTCAAGGACCCAAAAGGGTACCGGTGGGCTTTTGGTATAGCTGCCCTGGAGACGGAGGAAATTAAACAGTTGTCCACCTTGCCCGGTCTTTCAGAGGATCCTTCTGTTGTGGGGTTGTTAAAGGTCCAAGAACAACAGGTGCCAATCGCTACCACAACAGTGCACCGGCGGCAATACCGCACCAACCGAGACTCCTTGATCCCCATCCATGTGCTGATTCGTCGACTGGAGAGCCAAGGAGTGATCAGCAAGACTCGCTCACCCTTTAACAGTCCCATATGGCCAGTGCGAAAGTCCAATGGAGAGTGGAGGCTAACAGTAGACTACCGTGGCCTGAACGAAGTGACGCCACCACTGAGTGCTGCCGTGCCGGACATGCTGGAACTTCAATACGAACTGGAGTCAAAGGCAGCCAAGTGGTACGCCACCATTGATATCGCTAATGCATTCTTCTCCATCCCTTTGGCGGCAGAGTGCAGGCCACAGTTTGCTTTCACTTGGAGGGGTGTCCAGTACACCTGGAACCGACTGCCCCAGGGGTGGAAACACAGCCCTACCATTTGCCATGGACTGATCCACACCGCACTGGAACAGGGTGAGGCTCCAGAACACCTGCAATACATTGACGACATCATTGTGTGGGGCAACACAGCAGAGGAAGTTTTCAAGAAAGGGGAGAGAATAGTCCAAATCCTTCTGAAGGCCGGCTTTGCAATAAAACGAAGTAAGGTCAAGGGACCTGCACAGGAGATCCAGTTTTTAGGAATAAAATGGCAAGATGGACGTCGTCAGATCCCAACAGATGTGATCAATAAAATAACAGCCATGTCTCCACCAACTAACAAAAAGGAAACGCAAGCTTTCTTAGGCGTTGTGGGCTTTTGGAGAATGCATATTCCAAATTACAGTCAGATCGTAAGCCCTCTCTATCACGTGACCAGGAAGAAGAACGACTTCAGATGGGGCCCTGAGCAACGACAAGCATTTGAGCAAATTAAACAGGAGATAGTTCAGGCAGTAGCCCTTGGGCCAGTCCGGGCAGGACAAGATGTGAAGAATGTGCTCTACACCGCAGCCGGGGAGAATGGCCCTACCTGGAGCCTCTGGCAGAAAGCACCAGGGGAGACTCGAGGTCGACCCTTAGGGTTCTGGAGTCGGGGATACAGAGGATCCGAGGCCCACTACACTCCAACTGAGAAGGAGATATTGGCAGCATATGAAGGGGTTCAAGCTGCTTCGGAAGTGGTTGGCACTGAAGCACAGCTCCTCCTGGCACCCCGACTGCCGGTGCTGGGCTGGATGTTCAAAGGGAGCGTCCCCTCTACACATCATGCAACCGATGCTACGTGGAGTAAGTGGGTCGCGCTGATCACACAACGGGCCCGAATAGGAAACCCCAGTCGCCCAGGAATCTTGGAGGTGATCACGAACTGGCCAGAAGGCAAAGATTTTGGAATATCCCCAGAGGAGGAGGTGACGCGTGCTGAAGAGGCCCCACCATATAACAAACTACCAGAAAACGAGAAGCAATATGCCCTGTTCACGGATGGGTCCTGTCGCCTTGTGGGAAAACATCGGAGATGGAAGGCTGCTGTATGGAGTCCTATACGCCAAGTTGCAGAAACTGCTGAAGGAGAAGGTGAATCGAGTCAGTTTGCAGAGGTGAAAGCCATCCAGCTGGCCTTGGGCATTGCCGAACGAGAAAAATGGCCAGTACTTTATCTCTATACTGACTCATGGATGGTGGCGAATGCCCTGTGGGGGTGGTTGCAGCAGTGGAAGCAGAACAACTGGCAGCGCAGAGGTAAACCCATCTGGGCTGCCGCATTGTGGCAAGATATTGCTGCCCAGGTAGAGAACCTGACTGTAAAAGTACGACACGTAGATGCTCACGTACCCAAGAGTAGGGCCAGTGAAGAGCACCAAAACAACCAGCAGGTGGATCAGGCTGCCAAGATCGAAGTAGCTCAGGTAGATCTGGACTGGCAACATAAAGGTGAATTATTTATAGCTCGGTGGGCCCATGACACTTCAGGCCACCAAGGGAGAGATGCAACATATAGATGGGCTCGTGATCGAGGGGTGGACTTAACCATGGACACTATTGCACAGGTTATCCACGAATGTGAAACATGCGCTGCAATCAAGCAAGCCAAACGAGTAAAGCCTCTTTGGTATGGAGGACGATGGTTGAAGTACAAATATGGGGAGGCCTGGCAGATTGATTATATCACGCTCCCACAAACCCGACAGGGCAAGCGCTATGTGCTCACCATGGTGGAAGTAACCACAGGATGGCTGGAAACATATCCTGTGCCCCATGCCACCGCCCGGAACACCATCCTGGGCCTTGAAAAGCAAGTCCTGTGGCAACATGGCACCCCAGAAAGAATTGAGTCAGACAACGGGACTCACTTCCGAAACGCCCTCATAGACACCTGGGCCAAAGAGCACGGCATTGAGTGGGTCTATCACATCCCCTACCATGCACCAGCCTCCGGGAAAATTGAACGATACAACGGGCTGTTAAAGACAACACTGAGGGCAATGGGTGGTGGGACATTCAAGCATTGGGACACACATTTAGCAAAGGCCACCTGGTTAGTGAACACTAGGGGATCTGTCACTCGAGCTGGCCCTGCCCAATCCAAACCCTTACGTGCTGTAGAGGGGGATAAAGTCCCTGTCGTGCATATGAGAAATATGCTGGGGAAGACAGTCTGGGTTGCTCCTGCCTCTGGCAAGGGAAAACCCATCCGTGGGATTGCTTTTGCTCAGGGACCTGGGTGCACTTGGTGGGTGATGAGAAAGGATGGGGAAGTCCGGTGTGTACCTCAGGGGGATTTAATTTTGGGTGAAAATAGCCAATGAACTGAATTGTACGATGTTAGTTATTACATAGTACTGTATGTCATCACTTTTATGGTTACCATATGCCATATTAACAGTATTACAGTAAGAATCACCCAGATTAATTTAGGATGAACGCCGATGAAACTGAGCAAGGTGCAACAATGATAGAACCGGACGAGTGCCCAGAACTGGCCTCCGCATGCAAGAGCCTGACACCACACACCATCTCTCCTGCCCTGCAAGACTGTTACGACAGGTGGAACCCGAAGTCATGGACTAAATGAACTCAACGGACGTTTTAGAGGGATGGCCCATGGACTAAGGGAATGATATCTCTGTGTGCGTATATATCAAAAGGCAGGGAAAAGGAGCGGTGACTAATTGGAATGTATGGGAAAATGTGAGACCTGGGCATGATGTAGATGGTATAGAATAAGGGGTGGATATTGTCCTGGTTCCAGCTGGGACAGGGTTAACTTTCTTCCCAGTAGCCTGGGGGGTGTGCTGTGTTTTGGGTTCGGTGTGAAAGGAGCGTTGATGGCCCATTGATGCTTTGGCTGTTGCTGGGTGATGCTTGCACCGGGAGGGGGAAGCACAGCCGGGGTGGTGGACCCAGCTGGCCAATGGGGTATTCTATACCATGTGACATCATGCTCAGTATAAAAACCAGGTGTGTGGGGGGGCTCGCCCCCCGTTCGTGACACGCGGTCGGTGGTCGGTGAGCGGTTGTGTTGTGCATTGCCTGCTTTGTGTATTCTGTTATTGTTGTTGTTCTCACTTTTATTATTACTGTTCTACTTAGTTTTATTTCAATTATTAAACTGTTTTTATCTCAACCCGGGAGCTTTCCTACTTGTGCCCTCCCAATTCTCTCCCCCATCCCACCGGGGGGGGGTGATCGAGCGGCTGCGTGGCGTTTATTTTTGCTGGCTGGGGTTAAACCACGACACCTTCTATATTAAATATCACATGTGGGATTGGTATTGTCCCTAGCCATATCATATTAAGTCTTGGAGAAAGACTCCTTTTTCACAGAAAGGCAATCTCAAGTCTCTTCAATCTTCTGTGAAACCTGGGCTTATAATCAAAGTTGTCCAATAATCCTATGTTTGCTCTGTCGCCTTCTTGCCTTTAGCTCCAAAAGTTACAAAATATTGGAAGCATGTATGTTATACTGTGTGTATGCAGAAAAAAGTATATTATATTAATATATTAATTGTAAAGCAGTTAAGATTTGCTTGTTCCTTTAAAAGGAAAAAATTATCATTTAGGTCTATGAAGTTCATAAATAACAACTTGGAGGTTGTTCTTTTAGGTAATCTTCCTAAAAACCAAAATGCTGTCCATAAAAGTTTCAAATTCATTTTAAAGCCTGTGAAAATTATGAGCACTATTTAAACCACGTAAACCTTGTTCATTCTGTGTCTAATGTGCATACACTGCATGTCTGTAGATTTTTTTAAAGAAAAATTTATTTATCCATTTTTTACCCATTACTTGAAAATTCTCATGGTTGTCACAGTGTCAGCCGCACAGTTTTGCGCAGAATAAGGAACTCCATATCCTACATGGTACATCCAAGTCAGAAATCGGAGTTTTCATACATCTCTTTTAAACTACTTAAAATGCAGAATTGTTTGTGGGGGACTTTGAGAGCTAGTCCTGATTCCAGCAGCTGTGAGAATTATTAAGATCATTTAAGCCTAAGCGATCAGGTGCTGCAAAATATGAACTTTATTCTCAGAGTTCAAAAACAAGGTAAAAATCGTTTTGATACTGGATTATGTATTCTGGCATCTTTGTTGGTAAAGAAAAGTGATTACCTGCATGTAAGATAATTATTAAACTGCAGTCTCAAAAGATCAGCACAGCTCAAGAGAAATCTCTGCATATAGCTTTTTTGTTGTTGTTGAGGTCTCATTCCTGGTTCCTATAATACATTACTTGCTGATTTTACAAGTTGTTAATTATAAATGAGAAGTTTATTTTAACAGAAAAGATAATTTAGCCTATTTAATGGAGGCAAGAACCTTAGAAATGTGTTCATCTCTGACAGAATAAAATCAATGGGGAATTTGTGCATCTATTTGCCCATCTGTTTCTTCATATAGCTAAATTTAAAGTAGTTGAAATCAAAGTGTATATGACCTAATGGGATTTTCTACCTATTGTAACTGGTGCTATGCTTTTCTAAGACAAACTTTGGTCCTATGAAGAGACTACCCAGTGTCTTTTCTCCTTGAGAAATGCGTCCTGAAAATCCATTTTAGCATTCTCAGAATCCAAACCTAAAGGCTTTTGTATACATCAGTCTCATCAAGGTCTCTCATCTCTCCCCAGGGTCTTTATTTTAGGATGTATTCCAGTACGTTGCGATCAGAGTTCCCAAAATTCCAGTGTTGTGCAGGGGGATGTGCTCTTCAGATGATCTGGGCTTTTCAAATCCAAGTAATTACATTCCTGTGCATATGCACTAAAAAATAGTGGAAAAACCTCACCATCCTTGTTGTGTCTCTCAATTATTTTAAAATTATGTGCTATAGCAATTTGTTACAAATTCACCGTCTTAAAAAAGCAAATAAAAGGTGAGGGGGGAGGGGTGAAATTTGTAGACCTTAGAGTCTTTATCCAGGATCCTCACCCTTGTTTTGTGAGGGAGAGAAGTGGCTACAAACATTCAGGTTTTACAGAAATAAAGGCCTCCATATATTCTGATAGTGCTGTCTTAAATCGTGGAAAATTATAGTCATAAAAAATATACAGTAAAAGGCATCGTAAAAAGTTCCCTCAATTTTTACGTTGGGCTGGAAAAAGCATCTTAACAAGAAGAAAGATCTTTTAACAACATAATAACAGTCTGTCTTCTCTGTCTCCTGTGTTGGCATATTATTATTTGAATGATCCTCACAGGGTAAGGTACAGTTTGAAAAACACTCTGAAGTGGGTTTTTTTTTTAGCTAGAGCACCCTGAACCTTACCCTGTTTTTAGTTTCTAACTATAAATAACTTTTTTTTTCTTTTTCAATCTGTAATATACTGGCTCTGTAATGCTGTAATGAGCCAGTGGACCACTGAACTTGCTGCAGGTGTTTTGGTCACAGTCAACTCGCTTGGTCTTCGATATGGAAACAAAATCAATTATAAAGGTTTTAATGTAAAACATTTTATGATACTCCTTATAACAGCTAACAATAAAAGTTGTCTGGTTTAGGAGCAAGGCACTTACCTTTGCAGACAATACGTGGGGAGCAGTGTTTGTTTCTCATTTATATGTAAAACATATATTTTAGAATAATTTACATTTTTGTTTAATCTTGAGTGACATATTCTCCCAAGCTGCCCTATATTCAATATCAGGGGAGAAACTGTGCATAAAATTGTCTCTGTACGTGTTCATATATGCATTATATTTGTTTATATGTTCCCTCTTTGTTATAAACACAGTATTGAAACATTATTATCTAACTCCTACAGAGGAAAAAAGTGATTTTTACTTTCTCTCTTACGTTTAAAATAATCCCATGTGTAATAATTTAGCATTACTTTCAAAATGAATGACCTATTATTAAAAATAGAAATAAACAATGATAGGAATTTCCTGTCATGGTTGTAGTTTAACAGCCTTATGTTAGAAGTATGAATGTGATTGACTTATTTTTGGTAGCATGGGAAATGAATGAAGTAATAAAATTATTAGCAGACAGTTCATCTTGTCTATTCATAAAATACTTGAAGGTAACATTACAGGTATATTGTCAATTGATACGCTTAAAACACGTGTATTAGAAATACCTAATGTGTACATATTCAACCTGGGTTTATGGTTAAATGATTCTGGGGGGTCAAGAGGTTCCGCTTTTACAAATGCCCCTTACTTTATTTTTTTGACGTGTTCAGAGAGATGTTTTGTCTACTATATTTGAGGAATATGATGGAATTCTCAATTCAAATTACATTTCTTCTTGTCAAACTTAACTGTATTTATAGGACGGGATTAGCCTTCCTATTACTGTTTTGAAGGTATAAAAATAGATAGATGCTGGAATTAAGACTTATTTTTATTAAATATCTCTTAACTGAGAGCAAATCAGTAAATTAATGTGGCATATAATGTGGGATGATTTTTTTTCCTCCCTAACTTTTAAAATATATCTTCCAAGGAAAGAAAATTCCCAAACTTCGTAACAAGAGAAATGGAGAACATGTACATAGAAGAGTTACGGTCTTCGGTGAATTTGCTGATGGCAAATTTGGAAAGTCTTCCAGTGTCTAAAGGTGGGCCAGAATTTAAACTGCAGAAGTTAAAGCGATCACAGAATTCTGCGTTCTTGGACATAGGAGATGAAAACGAGGTTCAGCTATCGAAGTCTGATGTGGTCCTCTCCTTTACATTAGAGGTAATCACATATTTCACAGAAAACTCATTGACAGTTTAAATTACTAGAATATCTATGTCTTGGTACTTTGTTGTTATTAGTCCTTCCTTGGTAATTTTAAAATTTTATGTTAAAGAAGTAAATTATTCTTTGTCTCTTTGATAATTAGGAGTTAGAGTACAGCTATATGATGCATTTTCCTCTTGCAGCAGTAGTTGCATTTGGGCCCACACAGCAATGTGGGCAGTTGAATCTCCCCCACAAATGTAACTTTAAATGAATTCCAGTACATTAAATTCCTAAGTATACTTTTGAACGTAATAATGAAACACTGTTGTTATCAGGAACAGAGAAATTACTTATGCCACTGTATGCAATTTTAATATTACTAGCTAATAATGTAAAAGCCCAACATCAACTTTCAAAGGGTAGTAAGATCCATCATTCTATGCGCCAAAAAGTATTAGTTCATCAAGCATGTAAAACTGGAGTGCAGGCCTTAGTACTGAAGTATATGAAATGATAAAGTAGTTTTATAACTCCTGTGCGGAATCCTGTGCATCTCCATCCCATGTGCTGTGTCTGCCCCAAGTGGAATACCAAGCCTAACAGCAATAACAAAGAGTAGTTCTGAAGCACCTGAAAAGTAACTGAAAAAGTTTGTTGATAACGTTTTCTCTCTTCAAAAAAGTTTGCTTGGTGAGGGATGTAAGAAGAAGAAAAGCTTTCTCTGTGCCTCTAGAGAGAAATATTAAGTATGTACTAAAAATTATGTGATACTTGGGGGGGAAAAGCACAGTAAAAGATTGAAACAATCATGAAATGAAAAATGACAGGAGATATGATTTCCGATAAATTTGGAACAGTTTTGCTTTGTTTACAGCCCTTCCCCTCTCACACCAGAAATGTAGACTATTAGGTCTGGTGAACTTAGCTTTTCCCCCCCGCCATCACTGATAAAGAAAACACAGAGATGTTCTGCAAGGTTAGGAATCTACAGTTCATCCTGTGCAAGGCAAAGAATTAAAGTTTTACTGTACATGTAGTAGATTTTTTTTTTCAGTAGGGCAAATTTCCATTTTAAACATGGTGTTAACCACATAAGTTGAGTTGCTTGCTAGACAAGAAAGTGCATATAGAATCATAGAATCATAGAATCATTAAGGTTGGAAAAGACCTCTAAGATCATCGAGTCCAACCGTCAACCCAACACCACCATGCCCACTAAACCATGTCCCTAAGCGCCTCATTTACACATCTTTTAAATACCTCCAGGGATGGTGACTCAACCACTTCCCTGGGCAGCCTGTTCCAAGGCCTGACCACTCCTTCAGTAAAGAAATTTTTCCTAATGTCCAATCTAAACCTCCCTTGGCGCAACTTGAGGCCATTTCCTCTCGTCCTATCGCTAGTGACTTGGGAGAAGAGACCAACACCCACCTCGCTACAACCTCCTATCTTACTCTTGGGAAGCTAAATCTCAGAGGATATGAGGGCAAAAGGAAACAGCTGAACTGATATTCATTTAGACTGAAACATGGAAGATGTGCTTGTTTTCTATGCAAATGGGCAAATAAGAAAAGCTGATTGCATTTCCTTGGGGTCAGAATACTTTCTTTTTGGAAAATGTGAGGTCATATGTGCACAATTTCACATTTCTTGAATAACACGTAAACATATCCACATCATGACTTTTGTGGTGCGACTTAACTAAATTGTAGGGTAACCAGCAAAATCCCCACTGAGGGCTGCTGCAGAGGCACGTGGACAAACAGGAAATCTGTAACATGTCTAAATGTTAGGACAGAGTATAAGAACCCGATGAAAATTTCTTGGCGGGGGGCAAAAGTGGCTGGGGTTCATGCTGCCACTGCATGTTGTTACTAAGACAGAACAGTAAAAGATGTTGGTAACATTTATAATGTTCTGGAGGGAATGGACGTTGCTGGCTAAGGTAAGAGACACCCTGCGCATCACTACAAGCCACAGTGACTGTTTTTGCAAGTTGAATGTTTCCTCAAATAGCCTGTTTGCAGAAATTTGTCAAATAAATAAATAAAATATCAAAGTAGTAGGAGAAGATTTAAACACTTATGTTCTTCAGCTGTCGGACAGTTTCAGAAATAAGCAAGCAATATTTAGGAAGCTGTTTATCAGCTAATGAGCTAGTAAATCAGTTTCCTTCCTAATGAAATGCAACTTTTTTCCATTGCTGGAATCCAGAATTGCTACCAAAGACAAATGTACTGTGCAATTAAATTGGAAACTCAAGGAAAAGAAGTATCAACATAAAAATGAATAAACATGACGTCTGCATTCAACAAGGACATACGTTTGGCATGTGGAAAGACCGTATAGGCAGCATTAGGTAGAAGGATCTCTAGTGCAGTCTCTCAGTGATCAGTGATCACTTTGATAACTACTTGAATTCCTGGACTACAAAAGATGGTGAAGAAAGATGATTACGTCATTCTCCCTGAATTGCTGTTATTATTTATGAAGCGTAATAGGCAGTGTTGGTAATTTATGAGTAATGTAAAAATGTTGTAAATGATCAATGACTGTCATCTCCTTGTAATATTACCGAACTAACAATTTTACAAGACATCTATTACTAAGGTTCTGGGAATTTTAAAGTACAAAGGATTTTACCGCTAGGGGTGAAGCCTGGCTTTACATACTTGAATTGAAACAAATGGGCAAATATGCAAACAGTTTAATAGCAAAGTATTTTAGTAGTTGCTTGCTGACCTAAAAAAACAATTGCTTCTAATGAGACCAAAAGTAGTCATTACTTTTGTCACCTTTAAAACAATCAAACATACGAACGTGTATAGTTCAGCTGAGGACAGCTTTTCTGCTGATTAAATGGACTCCGTTTTTCCCAGTTTCTTCTCATAGGTGCAAATGGGGCTGGAAAGGAAAGCAGCTTTTCCAAAGCATGCAGGGAAACCTGACTTTCTTCTCAAATCTCTCAGTTAGAAACATCTGAAGTGTAAAAATTCCAATAATTTCACACTGTGACAAACCGTAAGGTTTATAAAAGGCAGAGAGCATTTGAAGTAGGACTGCATTTGGCTCTTCTGAGCTATAACTGAGTAGTTTAGAGGAGCTGAAAAACTATTGGATCTGCCAAGCTCAGAATTTCCCTAGTGAGGAAATTTCTCAGGGCGCAGCTGGTAGTAGAGGCGGCTTTTTTCTTTTCTCTTTCCCCCCGTCCCCATATGCATGCTGATCCTGACTGCAAGTACTGAGCTGGGAGAAGGAGAAGGGGTAGGTAGTGGGGAAAAAGAATTACAGCAGCAGATAGTGATGCTCTGACCTGGCTCATGCTCAGCAGAACACCAGATTGCTTCTGAGATTCAAGGGTTGCAACCTCCAGTGTCACAGCACCAAGATTAACCTTTCAAGATGTGGTCAGTGTACTTGTCTTGTTTACACTCTGACTTAGTAACCTATTCGTTCTATAAATATGTATTTAGATGATGGCTTAAAAGATACATTTTCTCATGTATTAATATTCAGAATTATATTTAGACATTAGTCTCAAATTCAACTACTAGCATTTAAGTCATGATTGGAGTGAGGTTTTGGTCATTGTCCAAATAGAAACAGAGCAAAAATTTCAATTCCTACTATACGTTGTTGAAAGTGGAAAAAGAAGGCAAAATTAAAACTCTTCTCTGTGAAGATTTGAGTGATTGCGGTTTGGGGATTTTTTTCTTTTTTTTTTTACCTGCATGGAGCTTAGTACTGCAATAGCTGTGCTATGTAATGTTTTCTGAAGGATAAACTATTTGCTTTCTTTTCCTCAGATTGTTATAATGGAGGTACAAGGTTTAAAGTCAGTCGCTCCCAATCGAATTGTCTACTGCACTATGGAAGTGGAAGGGGGCGAGAAGCTTCAGACGGACCAAGCAGAAGCTTCCAGGCCACAGTAAGCCACTCTGCTGTTGCTGCATCCAGCATCTCTTTCTTTCATATCACGGGAGAACCTAACTGAGTATCTTTACAGTTTTTACAATTAAGTTAGTGCTAGGTTATATGAAGTTTTTTCCTGGTTAGTTATCTTAAATTCTTTTTGAAAAATGAAAATACAAATAATGGTTTTTTATGATGAAGTAAGTACAAAGTGTGAATGTTGTCCAAATAAATGCCATTGAATGTATGTGTGAGGAAAAGAGGAGAGACTGCAGCATTGTCTTCTTACCTGCATCCTCTGAAAATACAAACCTCTGGATAGATGTTAGCCCAAGGTGATTTTATGTATTCTAGGTTAATGTGCAGGTGGCCTTGTGGAGTGTAACTTGTACAATTGGTGGAAAATCAATACTCAGTAATCAATCTTGACAAAGCTTACTCACCTGCTGAGCCTATTTCATTTTAAATTATAGGATCCACTTCTTTCAATTAATTTGTGAGGGAGGCAGTCAGAAACTGACTTGGAAGGGGATAACATCATGCCACCTTCAGTTGAACCGGTCAGAGTGGCAGAGAGGAAGAAAATTAAGTGTGGTTTTTGGTTGATTTGTTTGACCTTACATACTGACTTCAGACACTTTCCTCTCTGCTAAAATGTCATTTGGAATCTTTTGTAGATAACTTTCCAAACAGCATGTTGGGGTTTTACTGGCACCATAGTGTGCCTTGTGAAAGACAATTTAAAAATTGCAGTTGTTACAGTATCTGAGAAAACATCTTCAACGGAGTTGGGATGGTAGTTTCTATTCCATTCAGGCCACAAATACGGACTTCTGTTAGGCAAAACTATAAGCACAGAGTTTTATCTGCCTCTTCTGGGGTTGGGAGGAGGAAGAGATCCAATTTGGTGGACTTTCTTCTAGTTGCAGCACATTTCATTGGCAAGTAAGCCAGCAGCCTACTCCAGTAACATATTCAGACAGCTTTGCAAAACTCAAAGTATGTGGGGCAGGATGTAAAATTCACTTCTCGCAGTCCCTGGCTGTGTTCCTTTTCCAGGGCATAGGAATGCTCAGTCTTATCATTTGCATGTAGTACGTGAGGAACTTTTAAAAGCAACGATAGTGTAAAAGACACACAGATATATGCATTGAAGCAAGGTCGTAACTGCGTATGCAACATCCCCTGCTCATTTATGGACCTGTTGGGGCGTTCTCTGGTGGCTCGGGGTCCCATGAGAGTCGCAAGGCTTTCTCATGGAGAGCACATCTCCAAGCTGTGCTTTCTCTTCAAACTCAGAGTTGCTCTCATACTGTTCCCTGCAACGAGTACCTCCAACCTTTGCCTACTGTCACAGTCAAGGTTCCCCTTTCTTCTAATGGTGTGTCTCTCTTTTTTTCCACCCTTGGACTTTTTAGCTTCTGTTTTAAATGCTCAATTAACCCCTGATGTCATTGGTATGGGTCTTCAAATCTCCCTAAATCAGCTAGAATACACAAATTCTTGAATCTTGGGCACAGTCGTTCTCCTTCCAGAAAACAGTTTGTAGATGTTAAGGGTTTTGTTTCTCTCTAGCTGTTTCCAGATATGGTGGACAAAACATGGTAGGGATGGTTTATGGTCAGTTCATGGTTTACTTATTACATACTGAGGGCTGCAGGTTAAGGTAAAGGTTGTAAAACCAATCAGAAGGTGTAACATTATGTATAGATACATCTGGTAAAAGTTAATAACAGATTAGTTGATTTTCCTACCTGTCAAAGTAGAAACTTTGTGAAAAGGAAGTTCCAGAATAGATGGAGTCAATAGAAGAACAACTGGAGTGTTTCTAGGAAAAGGGGTAATGTTAGGACCTGCTCTGAGCTTGTAAACTGATTTAGCGGATTTCAGACTCAATAGGTATGATTTGATTGAATATGGGAGAAAGAGAGGTTATAGGCTATTCCACAGAAGTGATGTTGTCTAAACCAAATTCGTATGGATTTGTATGGAAAAAATTATGCATCCTTAGGAAGTGGATGATTGAGAGGTGCCCTGAACCGTACACTGGAAGGACAGGAATGGGAGTTACTGGTGCTGTTGACCTGCTGTCCTACAAAACAGTGTAACTTGAAGGGGCACGGCTGATAGAGCTCTAAAATCTATCTAGTTCTTGTGCTGTTCTGATTTGTAGTGTTTTCCATTTCTAGCAAGAGTAATTCTGAGGCATTGGCATACAGTACAATTATGAGCATATAGAGACATGCAGTTTGTGAGCATATATAGAGAAGTAGTTTGAGGCAACGGAGGAGGATATTAAATTAGACAAGCATGAAATTAGCAAATTATGGGCAAACAGTAAAGAAGATGGAGGAAGCTGCCTATGGAATGGGAGATCCTTTATTCCACAGTTTAATTTTTCTGTTAGAGCCAAATCAGGTTTTCTTGACGCTAGCAATATTGCTTTTTTTTGGTTGATAGCAGAGGGAACTAAGAGGGCTTGGCAGAGTTTAACCAGAAAATTGCGCTGCTGGAAGAGAGCCTTGGAAATACTCTTATAAGCAGGGAGGAGTCCCCAAGTTTCCGAAGACTTAAGGTGTGTCTCTTTTCTCCCTCCTATCCCAGCCTGTGCCCAGTCCTTCTAAGATCTTTCTTACTTTTATGACCAACACATCCATTGCCCCATGCAGTCACCTGCCTCCTCTTGCCCCCCTGCTTCTTCCAGCACTCATCACTGTTGTCTGATAGGGACCTGCCAGGGTGATGGGGAGGGTCAATCACCAGTTAACCCAGGGTGAAGGGTTGGATGTTCTCCTGCAAAGAGGAGGTATGAGAAGAGGTGGAAACAGAAGTGACTTTCTGCTCCTGTTGATGTTACTAATGGTACTACTACTGGGAAGAGAGATGCCTCCTTTCTCCCTCAGTCCTTTGGCAGCAATGGGCAAAATCATGTAAGTAGAGGCCAGTGACCATCTCTTTTCTGATTCAGAAAAAACAGTAGCTGTCGGCTGCCCTAGGCTACTGCCTACTTTGCCTGCTGCTGGAGCTGGCTCCTTACTGGGATGATTTTCGGTACTGTCATTCTGATGGGAAGGAAAATAATCAGTGAGGCTGGAGGAGAAAACACAAAACTCATTGGGGGAAAAAAAAAAAAAGAATCGAGAACCATAGTTCAACTCAACTCTTCAAATCACTAGCAGTTACATATTTGCACTGACAAATCCCAGATAAATGAGAACATAACTTCAGATTTTATATAGGACGTGCAGCTAGAAAAGGGTAGCAAAGCTCTCATACTAAGCGTAGAATGAGAGAGCGATGAAAAGTGAATGATTACCACCAGCCTGCTGTGGGAGACTGCTGGCAAGAGCATCACGTGCATGTCACACACATTTTCTGTAGCTGGTTTATCGTTTTGAACTGGTAGCTACATTTGTGAAAAGAGGCAGTATAAAGAATTATTTATGCCTATTTTTTTCATCTGCAAAACATCAGTGTATGCAGTGCAATGCTACTACTCAGTCAGAAGTTTCAAAAGCTTTGACGGTGAAAAAGAGAAAACAAGATGCTCAGACGAATGCTTCAAAATGGACAGCAAGCCAGTGTGACCTTAGAGTGGAGATTACTGGAAGCAGGAGTCAAGTGTAGACTTAATTCAGGATTTATCCACTATTCCAAAATGCTGAATATTTTCTCATTTATTTTTATGAATATGTATGTAAGTATTCCTCTGATTCCTTGAATGCTTCCATAAGAGTAATAAAGAAATTAGAAAAAATGTTCTTTCTTAAAGGGGAAAGACCTAATTAGAGTCCCAGAGACAAGAGCACAGTTTTATCCTGACAGTTTATGAGTAAGGAATATTTTCTGGTTTCCTATTACTTTTAACACCTGTCTGCTTTCTCTCTCTTTGAATAATAATTTTGTGAGTTTATATTGAAGTGCTTCATTTCCTTCTTTAACAAGCTAAATAAAGCACTGTTTATATGTAGCTAATGGTCATTCTAAAATGCAAATGCTATAGAACAATGTAGTTTGACTGAGCTTAAGTCTTGGACAATTTTATAAACAGATCAGTTATACAGCCTCACATGCAAACCCTATAAAATTTTTATTACTGCCTGTGAAATATTTCTTCATTCCTTCCAACTGTTTCCTGCCTTTTAGCCCTGCTGAAAATCCCTCAAACATAGCCTGTGACCTTTTCTGCCAGAGATCAGTAGGCAGAGCTTTCACAGGACTCCTTCAGTTGTATGAAGCTTTGCATAACTTTGTTGCTGTGACACCACAGGGGGTCATCTTGCAAAATTCAATGCTAATTTCATTTTTCAAATGTTACCAATGTGGCTTAGTTTTAGTCTTGTGGAGTCCACATGTTTTCTTATCATTGATTTTTATTCATTCTGAATATTAAATAATGCGGTTTCTTGAAAGTGTTGTCTTTTGGGTATGTATAATCATGCCTAAAGATAAAAGATGGAAATATGCTATTTTTTATCACTACAAGTGACATTCTGTTGTCTCATATTTATGCAACAGAAAAAGATAATGCCTTGCATGATGACAAAATTTTAATGGAGCCAGGATATTCTTCATGTAAACAAGACAAATAAGATGATTATATTTTGCTGCCAGTGATTGCATAACCTTATAAAAAGGGCTATTATATATTAGAAGTATGTGAAGAATGCATGATTAAATATCTGACCAGAGGAGGCAGGGAACCTCGGTCAAGACTTGCACAAATAAAGTAAATGCTGCTCACGATATTTTTATGCAATATTCTACCACTGTTAATTCCATAAAGTATTTGAAGTATGAGTACTTATAGATACATAATTAAAGACTACTTAGCAAAAATTTTATAAACAGTTTAAAAAAAAAGGAAAAAAAAGGCTTAATTTCTAAAATTTAGAACTTCCTTAAACGTCAAGGTTGTTCATGAAAAAAAAATACTTTTTTAATAGTATGTTTTAAGGATATGGCCTAGGATAATATTTCTGAAGGGAAAAAGGATAGATAACATTTATAGCCTGTGACAATATGTTCCAAGCATCAACTAATTTTATTTCTTCATCATAGTCCCTTCAACTTTCTAATTTTTTTTTTTGATTAAGGGAAACAAAGAGGCGATCATACCTACAACTGTCAGCTAACTTGTGGTTGCACGACACAAATGTACAGTATGTAAGGAAAGAGAAGGCATACCTACTCTTTTTTTTTTCCCACCTGCTACTGCTCTGTGTCTGCATAAATGAGATTAATTTTGGTCAGTAATACTTTAATTATACTGTTAGTTTTCAGTAATCATTCCTTATATTGTTTACACGTGTAGGAATCCATGTTATTGCTCTTGTACAGGAGAAAAAGTAGAATGAAAAAGTTGTCCCAGCCTCATATTGCTTCGAGTCTGAAGTATAAAACTAGAGACTACACATAGGAAGAAGTGAGGTACAGAAACACAAGTGTTTGCTGATCAGATAGGCAGTAATAAACTGGTCTGTTGCTGGCAAGCCGACCAACTCCCCTTAGGGTGTGGGGTTTTTTGCTGTGCTTTTTTGTTGAAATGAGTATATTTGCACACGGGATTTTTACAGAGGGATTGCAGCTTCATAGTGCCTGATCTAACTGTGCTTAGCTTGTTGTTCATATGCTTCCTATAATATCTTCTGAGGATAAATCCTCTTTAGGATTTAGCTTCTTGAACAGAGTCTTTTACTTGGTGGATTTCACCTGTTCTTTTGACTATTACCTCAGGAATTTTTTTACTATCGGATAAGTGCAGTGAAATCCAGCGTTGATTTTACAGAGGATAACAAAGTGGAATTGTTCAGCCTACTTTTGGCATCCAGAGTTATTTTCTTTAAAACATAAATACATTTTATGCAATGTTTACAAAAGTGAGGTTGTATGTTAAAGAACTTCTGTGTATTATTAACAAGAAAATTTCAAAGGCTAAAGCCTGAGGGACGTAATTATGTTGATGTAGACAATGTTGAAAACTTGGTGAAGGTGAGCGTGATCCTGTAATAAGTATTTTGGAATTTTAGGGAAGTCAGTGGGGTAAGGATCATGATAGGAAACAAAGTGTGTCTGCTTTCATAAACTAGGTTTGATTGAGTTGCATAATGATTATTATCATTTGCTCTAAGATTCATCTTTATATCTTTAAAGGATAAAGTCCATCATGGCTTTCATCTTGTCGTATGTCAGTAAGTCTTTCTTTTTTGGATTGTCATGATTGGAGCAATTCACAAAATAGGGTGGAAGAAATTACCTTTCAAAAAATTGGATGCTATGAGCAAATACCATATATGCCAGTCTAGTATCCAGCTGTGAAGAGGGAAAAAGAAATTGCCGGTAGGAAATTATCTGATGTTTTCTTGGTTCTGCAAAGGAAAAGATGGAGAAGAAAAAAATACACATTTATCCCAGCCCGTGTTCTGGATTAATGATGGAACAGTTTCACAAAAGGAACATGGATTCAGCTGAAAATTTACATGACGATTATATTCAGTTATTCTTGGTGCCTGATCAATTGCTTGCTTCTTTAAAGAAAGGAAATAATACCTAATCAGCTCAAATATAAAAAGCAATATGATGTCCACAAGAAAAAGGTATGGGATTTCTAAAATAAGTAAGTTTCTATGCTATGTTGTCTCATTGATTATTATTTTATATTATCTAAGAGATTTTTCACCTCTCTCATTGCAAAGAAATATGAGTTACGTACAGGCTCTTAGTATTAAAAGAAATTTGAAACTCAACTGGATAATAACCTGAGCAGCCTGATTTTAACTAGCCTTGCTCTGAGCAGAGTTTGAACTAGGTAACCTCCAGAGGTTCCTTCCAGCCTAAATTTTATGGTGATTCTATGATTAACTCCCAAAATATTCTCTCATAAGTCTAACTACCTAAGGGACTTGTGAAAACCACCACTGTTAGATGGGAATATTCACTTGTCAGATCAAGACAAGTATGGCATGGAAGAAATTGGGATGAGAGGAGGAAGGAGATAATTGAAGTTGGTTGTAATCTCTACTCTATTTGGATAGTTAGCAATAAACATAATCCTTCTGCCACCAGGGCATATCTTTTTTTAATTTTCTTCACCTTAATCTTTTTGATTGTTCTGCCTAAATCCTGGTTGTTCTTCTTGCTCCTCTGTGCTCAGCGTGCTAATAATTGACTGAAAGCAACCAGGATTTCTGCCTTGGTGTGATGTTTGCACTTCTGAAGACTGCGGCTTTGGTGCACCACCTTCTGCTGCAGTGCTTAGACCCCAGGCAGAAAGCCGGTGGGGTGAGGGCTTCATAATTAATAGGTTCTTTGTTCAGAGTCGGGATGTTAACTCTCCTCATCTAGCGTCACTGCTGGAAAGAACAGCTGTTTTGGGATGACTGTCGTCTTTTAAAATGTATGATGACGTTATATGTCTCTTGCAAGACCGATACCAGTTTTATTTCATAGTGCATTTTGAAAATCTTGGGGCTTGAAGATGCATGTCCCACTGTTATCCCTTTCACTATAACAATCAGGGCTTGGAGAAAGACTGTTTACATGCTGCTTAATGTACATGATATATCTGTTTCCATTCTCATTCCCACCTGGTCCACAGCGAACGTGACTGATATTTTGCAGACAGACATTAAGCATTCTCTAACATTGCGCTAAAGCATCTATAGATGTATGATCCAGCTTCAAACTGGAAGGCGTTTGGCTATAAATAGTGTGGTGTTGAGCCAAAGCCAATTAAATGCTGCTTAGAAGAAAAATGTTTTGGATCAGGCTAGGCCTCATACTAGTCTCTCTCATACATGGTCTCTGGCTGGATCAAAGTGAAGGCAAAGGCAGCCTATAAAGTATCACGTAGAGGGATGGTGGTCTGTCAAAAAAAACATGGGTTTGGGAAGGATTACCTCAAATTTTACCTCCAGTCTCCTTCTGGAATACTCTGGTAGAGTGGATTTGAAATTTGTCATTCAAAGTGGTCTGCACCTGCCTGATCTTTGGAAAATTGAATTATTGTTTGTGGGCAATAGTTGATGTGAAAACAATTCCTTTGGATTTCTCTGAAATTTTGATATGATCAGAATGTCCTGTTTTACATTTTCAGAATATACCATTCTTGCATCTTGGTTTGAAGAGACCTTTCAAAAATTTGCTTATATTTTTTGTAAGCAATATAATACATTCAAAATAATTGCTAAACATTTGACTAGGTACAGTGTTTGAATTGGAACAAATTTTATGGTTTTATTTAGTTTTGGTTGGTTGTTTTGGGTGAAGAGAAAGGTTGAGGAAAAGGGTTTAAAAGAAAGAAGTTTTTGCTTTTGTGTCCTATTCAGACTAAGAATACTTTGTACATCTGAAATACTCATGACAGTCAGAAAACTGTTTTTCACCCCACCATGGGCAGACTCTTCTTTGCTGTCGCTGTGTTAGTATGTGCATTGATCCTCGGAGGTGTCAAGAGGTCCAGTACTTTTAGAATACAGAATAGACCACTGAACAGATGAAGAAAAAAAATTTATAGATCTTGAAATTTCTTAGTAACTATGTAGCATATAAGGTATAAGTCTACAGGTTAATGTGCCTGCTTGAAAGCAATACCAGCAGATTGAGAGTAGGAGGACAGCTGATAAGAATAATAGGAGTCAGAAAGAGGAGAAAAAGGGGTTTCAGAATAAAAGAGAAGTGGTGTGATGCCAGATGGAATACTGAAATTTTCTCATTTGATTCCTCGGTCTTCCCTGATAGACTGTGCAGGCTCAGATAAGTCAGTCTATTTTGTGATTTGTTTTTCCACATCTTTAGACTGATATGACAATATCTGTCTGCTTCATCAAAGTGCTGTCAGTTTATCAACATTTGTACAACATTTTGAAGGTTTAAAGTGTCACACAAGTACTAAATAACATTAAATAAATAGGATTTGCAACTTTTAACAATGTTATGATGGATTCATAATTATCTTCTTCAAGGCAAAAATGAAGTGAATATGCATATAGAAATTTCGAGAGCATAAATGACCATCACCAGCCCCTAGCTGGGTTTGAAACTCGGTGGGAAACAGGAGTTAATGCCTCTCATGAATTCTTCACGCAATATGTAGCAATGGTTCCCAGCGCCTGGCAGTGTGTCAGTCTTGTTACGTACCCTTGAAAGTCTTCACCCTGACTTGTCTTGGTTGCCTGTATTGAAAGTGAGATGGGAAAGCAAGACTAAGTAATAATTTATTCATACTGTTTTATGTTTGTGATGACAAATAGCATTCTGTATTGTTAGAGTGCACTTTTCTCATTTTCAGCGTAGAAAGCCTAAATGAGTGGTTTTACTTAGTTGCTTATTGTGCATTGAACCCCTCTTCTGGTTTTCCTTTCTGGTTTGTATTAGACACTTTTTTATTTTAAAGAAAATCTATTCACAATTTTCTCTTTTCTTTACAAGTAATTTTTTTCAAGATACTTGGCCAAGCTCACGGTTTAGTCAGCCTAAGCGTGGGGCTTGTCTGTAAAAGGACATTATGATTTGTTTAGAACCTTCTTTATGCATTGCGTTTCAGCTGCAATTTAATGTGCTTGCTCTGATGGAGGAAATTATGCTCCTTGTACTTCCATCAAAATAAATGAGTCATTTTCAAATAAAGAAATAAGAAAATGTAGAATTTTTTTTTTCCAAGAAAAATATTTGCAACCTAAATCACATTGTAAGCATTATAGAAAGGTACAGACATACAAACTCTTTCCCTTGTGGTTTCAAACTTGAATTCCAGATCCCACTGATGTAATTGAGAATATATACATAAATATACATTGAAGAAAATAGTGGCTGTAATGTTGCATATAAGGAATAATCATTACCCTATTAAATCCTTGATGCTGCATAATAAACTTCTGTCAGTTTTGCAGTAACATTTCAACATCCTTTTTTGAAAACTTTCATTAATGGGAGAAGCTGGAATATTCATATTATTTTGTAAGGTGTGCAAAAGACAGAAAATAAACATGCCTTTGGGTGGTATGAGACAACTGTTAGCATTAAGGCCATGATTTCTCGAGTGGCATCCTCATGTCAGTCATTGCCAAACGGATGGGTATTTCTGTGCTCATAAGAGAAAAGGAAATGCTTATGATATTTCTCCAATTATTAGCAGCAATTAGTACTAACTAATACTCTCTTTGGGAGTCTCCGTAAAAAAGCCAGAATCAGATAAGTATTGATTTAACTCTATTTTTGGCTATTTTGTTTGGACCCTCCTTGTCAAATTAAAAATTTATTGTCAGATTTCTGTGGGGTAATTTGCACTGCTGGTACAGCAGCTTGCTTGCTGTCTCACATTTTCTCTCTCTCTCTCTCTGTATATATGCAGGTGTAGTTACTAATATGCAACAATTCATAAATTCCACATTCACACAATACTTCACTAACAACAGAATATTTGTCAAACCTGGATTTAAAGTGTTTTGAACTAGATTAAAGTGTCAATGTAGTCAGATGTGTCAGGGAGGTGCTATGAGTCTCATCTTTTTGCTTCCTGGCCTTTCATCTCATGACTTGCACTGTAAGTATGATTTCTAACCTGAAGGTTATAGATACCTAGTTTTCTACAGTTAAAGTATGTTTCTAAACAAAAAAAACAAGTTGGTATAGATTCTTGAAACAGTTGAGACACGGAGATGTTACGGAGACCTGAGCATTGTATTTCCAGTCCAGGTCCCAAATGTGCAAAGATGAAGTGCTGGTAAATCTCTTAGTCCTGTGGAGCAGTCAGCTGTCTAACAGACTGGGTCTTCCTGCTCATTCCAGCTCTGTAGCACATCCCTGTATGGATAGGGAATAACAAAACTCTTCCAGAAGACCTGTTAAGGTGGTTTAATGAAGTATGAAGAAATCTATTGAGGTAGATTTATGCAGTAGATTTAAACCAAGAATCAAACCTGGAAAGATGCAAAAGGAGGCACCAAGGAGATCAACACACTCTGGTATTGGTTTCAAAAAGGCAAAAAGGAGATGATTTCCGAATTGCTGAGGAAAATCAAGTCCTGATGGTGCAAAATTCCGTAGACTTGATATTTTGTCAGAAAGAAAATGTTCCAATAAATAGTGCTAAAATGAAGTTTCTAGATGTTTGCTTAGAATGATAAATTTTATAACATTCACTCCCATGTAAGACTGGAGATTGAAGATCTCATAAGAAAAAGTTTTGACTAATAGAGACCATGATTAGAGTGGAAAACCTGAGAGAGAAATTTGCTGCTGTTTCTGGCATATGAAATGTGTTCCAAAATTAAGTAGAAAAATAAATTTGCTTAGACGGGGTTCTGTGAGACAATGATAAATCTTTACCTGAAATAAACATCCACCTCCTTGCTGGTAGTGACTACTTTTGCAGTGAAGGGAAATCAACTTTGGCAAAGGACTCTGTCATTAATTATGGTATCAGCCCATGTACCTCTGACAGCAGTGTAAATATGGTGAAAAGACTGTGGCTTATGATTGAAGATGATCAAACATCAAATCATTGCAGTTACTATAGTAAAAAGAATGAGTAGGTGAAAGCAGAAAAATATATACAAAGGAAAATAATGTGGCAAAATGAGAGCCTAAAAAGACACGACTTTTTTTTTTTTTAAGGCTTAAAGTTGGTGGTTTTAGAGGTCTTAAGTATGCTACACAGGCTGCAGCTGACAGTGCAGTGAGAGACACTGCAGCATTTAGCACTGAAAGTATTGTTACTTTTGACTACTTTTCTAGCAAGATGAGGTTTAACCAGCAGGCAGCCAAACACCACACAGCCGCTTGCTCACTCCCCTCCCTGCAGTGGGATGGGGTTGGAGAATCGGGGAAAAAAGTAAAATTCGTGGATTGAGATAAAGACAGTTTAATAGAACAGAAAAGGAAGGGAAAATAATAATAATAATAATGATAGAATATACAAAATGAGTGATGCACAATGCAGTTGCTCACCACTTGCTGAACAATGCCCAAAACAGCAATCACTACTTCCTGGACTCTCTTATTTATATACTGAGCATGACATCATATGGTATGGAATAGCCCGTTGGCCAGCTGGGCCAGCTGTCCCAGCTATGCTCCCTCCCAGCCTCTTGTGCACTTGGCAGAGCATGGGAAGCTAAGTCCTTGACTAGGAGGGCACTTAGCAACAACTGAAAACATCAGTGTGTATTCAACGTTCTTCTTATACTAAATCCAAAACACAGCACTAGGAAGAAATTTAACTCTATCCTGAGTTAAAAGGGATAACCAGGACACAAGATTAAAAAAAAAAAGACAATAATGGGAATTTTTTAACTTAATACGAATACTGCATGAGATCCACACATTTTGACAAAAATTTTGCAATTCCCATCTAGACACATTCAGCACCAAAATTGTTCACATTAGCAAAAATCATTGGATAGATATTCATAAATTGATGGCTCCTCCAAATGTGTGGAAGTGGCTGATTTGCTGTTTCCATTGCTTACATACGTTTGATAGTTAAAACATACGCTATTACAAATACAAAGCATTAAATTCTTCTATTATGTTAAGAATTATTAAAGATATACTTTTGTAAATAGGAATTTCAGAAATCAGGTGAATTAATTTGCCTGTTCTTCCTTCTCACTCTTCCTTCCACAGTTCAGTATCTCCATAGCAGAGCAAGCTTTAAGTTTATTATCTGCAATATAATTTGACTCAAATGAGACCAAAATGGCACATTTCCTTCTGTTTTCACAGAAAACCAAGTTACAACCTACAGGTTCACCTGCTCCCCTGTGTGAAAAGTATAAGTCAGCTGTAGGATTTATTTTCTTGCAGAAAATATTTCACTGTTGTTGCTGTTGAAAGTTAAAATGTAAAGAAAAGTAACTTTTCTTTAGTCAGTGCTCAAATTTTGGAGGCCACATTGTTAGTTCCTGTTTAAAAACAGTCAAAAAGTTGTTAAATTAAAAAACTAAAAAGTTATTCTGTCTTACGAATAATACGAACAATCCTTTGTATGGTGGTTGACTTTTTTTAATCTGTGGATCAGAAAGATGTTTCTGAGAAGTACTGTATTTTCTCCAGGAAAATATCAAGGTGCAACCCCAACCTTAAAAGAAAAATACAAATTTGTCTGGTGTATGCCTAGCAGCTTAGCTTTTAAATTTAAAGGAAATGTTCCACTACAGCTACTCCAATGAGATTAAGCAGAAGTGAGAACAGGAAATATTAGCATTTCAATAGGTATTAATAAATGCATTTGACAGAAGACAAATGTGTTTTGGAAGAAAAATGTTACATTTTTGAGAAACGAAGTGGATGTAATTATATTAGCACATAAAATCTATAAATTGAAATAAGAAATTACAGTAATGGTGATCAAGATTTGCATCATGATAAATACTGTTTGGGTATTGATTCCATGAATTATTAGGTATCCTCCTAATCTATTTTTCACCATTAAACTTAACAGCTCCTTGAACAGACATGTAGCTATAGAATAAATAGCCAAAAGCATGGAGAAATTTGCCAGAATTTTACAGTGGAAATAACAAGTGATTCAGTAAATTCATATTTATTGGCTAAGAAGGCTGTATTTATGATCTTGGCATTATATATAGGATTGATGCAATTTACTTGCACAGTTCTCAGTCACAGATGATGATGGGACAGTAGCTTCTCCAAAGTTATTGTTCGCAATTATGTTATATGTAATTTGAAGATGATCTGTACACTGAAAGTCTGATATCTCTTTTTATCCTCTCAGAAAAAGAAGCTGAAAGTGCGATATCCTTTTCAATGAAATTTGGTTAAAATTAAGTTTATTCATAAACAGGAAGAATAAACAAATAGTTAATTTGTGGAATGGAGTATGACCAGGTGTCATAAAAGAAATAGCCAGGAAAAAAAAAAGTTGAAAGCTTTCAGATCTTGAGCACCAATAAAATTTGATTTCAGAACAGTAAAGTGTATTTCAAAATGGGCTAGCTTATGTACACCTGCATGCTTCACTCAGTCTTTGCCTTGTTTTGGATCACTCTTAATAAATATTGAGTGCCCGGTATCTTGTTATATTCACGGCACAATCTTTACAGCTGAGAATTTTATTTTTAACAAGACAAAAGTTTATTAGTGGGTGCTAACAGTGCAAAATACAGACAGTAAGGCCATTCTGATTACTACACTTAATTTTATACTGACAAAACAGAAAATTGAAAATTGCAAATTGTTATTAGCAGCAATGTTCATAGGGTTAGCTTACAGCTGGGAGTTCAATATTATATGTTTTGGTTACGCTGTAATTTCTGACTTCCGCTTCAGTTAATGCCTGATGCATTAATAGCATGCGTAATAACATAATAATGTGTTTTTAAATGTACAGCATATAGATAAACTCAACTTCTGTCTGGGTTATTGGGTCTCTCATATGCATGTTCGTTCTTGGAAGAAGCGAACTAAAACGAACATGATACCACTTCTATTTTTGCCTGCTTTCTCCCAAATTCTGATACCAAATGGTAGGAGGAAGGATATCTCTGCGACAACACAAAACTCCAAAGAAACAGAGCTTGCGTTCTAGTAATCCACAAGGAATAATAAGGAAGATAAGCTATGAGCCTTGTGTAGTTTGCTGTGATATTGGCAGCTGAGAGGAATCTCAGATGTCCACAAGTAAGTGTAATGCTAAAGAATACAATCGTGGATTTGCCTTTTCTAACAGAACACGATTCCTCACGTGCTCTTTCATGAGGAATGATGTTAAAGTCTAGGCAGTAAAATCTGTGACCATCTGCTCTACCAGATAATTCACTTCCAAAGACAGGGTCTTAAGAGGCTATGAGAGTTAGCTGAAGTCCTGATCAGCAAGGAGCGTGAAGATCAAGGCATGGAATGTTTCCAACATGAACATTAGGCTTTAGGAATAGATTCAGACCGTTGCTTTTCAGCTGGAATTTTCGCTTACCACTGCAGATGAAAAAAGGGGTGGGAGAAAGATGTCGGTCAAGGATAGTGTTCAGATCTGATGTTAAAGATGATTTCCAGTACTACAATAGTGCCAACAACAGGTGGATGACCCAGTGTTAGTCTCATCCACATCAGTCTCTCATTGTGCATCTAAATTAGAGAAGAAGCAAATTCTGCCAGGCTACGTGGGCAAGGCTCACGTGTGCCCCATCCCTCCCTGCTATGACCTGCAGAAATGGAGCCTGGGTATGTGTCTCTAGAGGAAACTATACCACTTTCTGGGGAGGTCCTGGAGCCAGATGCTGGGGTGCCCAGACCCCAGCACATGCCATAGCGTGTACCTGCTGCTCAGCTGCAGCCCCTGGTGGTGCTCTCTTCTTGAACAGACTGGGTCTCTTCTCTTCCCTTTAGTCAGCGTGACTTCTTCTGATTTCTTTTCTTCTGTCTGTGAGTAAATGCTGGCACTAGATCTTTGTTTTATTTTGTTATCTTAATAGGAGTTTCTTTTGGTTATTTGGGTGGTCCTATCCATTGCCATGTGCACAGTTCAAGGCTTCTGGAAGCTCAGGGACAAATTTTCCTGGTGCCCAAGAGAGTCAGAGTGCAACTAACAAAATGCTGAGATTATGTTTGCGATTGCAAGGCAGCACTCTTCCTGGGATCTCAGGGGGGAGACTGAAGATACAACTATCTCATCTTTTATGAAGATGCTTTCATCTTGGAAATCTCATTTCTGTATTGCAACAAAACCTACCCCTGGGACCGCTGCTGGGAAGAGCAGCAGTGCTAGGCATTGTCTTGTCCTGCAACTGCAGCATCTATCATCAGATCACAAAACAGACTTTCTTCCTCTCAGGAAGGTAATTTCTCGTCAGAGTCCCTGTTTCAATTACCACTTTAGCTGAGGCTAAGGTTATGTCCACCACAAACAGAGAGAGCACGCATTTATCTAATCCAGACAAAGCAAAGACGACAGAATGTGATGTAAGATTCGGTTAATTTTCAGTGAACGTCGCTTTCGTAGTCTGGCATGTGTTCAGCCACGTGTAGGACTGGTTTACGCAGAACCACGGCTTTCTTAAAACTTTTTGGTTTTGGTTGCATATTACTTTCTAGACTTTCTCTTGAAGCCTGTAACTCATGTTAGTTGAAGGATTTTCTTTTACCTATTAGATCCCTTTGCTGAAGGATTACTACTGTATGTTCATTTTCCAACAATGGAGAGTCCATGTAAATTATTCTTGAACATAAAATGAAAATACTGCTTTTTGTAAATGAGGCCCTCTAAGTTTTTAGCTTGTGTAATACATCCTTTTATAGAGCATACTCTTAAGGTCACTTATTTTCTTTATTTCTTTAGTTTCTGCTAATTGTAATGTCTCAAGTAGTGGAAAAAATGAAGAGAAACTGGAGCTGTGCTTACTTTTTGCATTTTGTTTGTGCCTAGTAGCATAATCAGAATCAGTATCGTCAATGCAATGAGTACCATGCAATTGTTCAGGAAAATGGAATAGCTTGTCGAGGAAGTTACAATCTAATTCGTATAACTTTCCTTTTTTTGTACCACGGGCACACAGTGGGGGGAAAAGGCTGACAAACCAAGTGTCTTAACTGAGATAAGAGATTAAGAGCTAGAAGTTTGTTTGCCTAGTTTAGCTCCTCTTAAAGCATGAAGCCATGTAGCAGTAATTATCTTGCAGAGCTATAGTCACTCTGATAAATAACAATTTTTTCCAGTTTTTGCATTTGTGTTTACATTTTTCCTATGTGCTTATGCTAAGTTATAACATCTCATGAAACATAAAGTTTTCTCTGTTCAAGTCGCTTACTTTCTGCATAGTTCGTCCACCTAAAGTTAAACAGGTAATGATTTTTTTTTAGAATTGAGACATTGCCCTGTCCCTGGAAGTGTTCAAGGCCAGGTTGGTTGGGGCTTTGAGCAACCTGGTCTAGTGGAAGGTGTCCCAGCCCATGGCAAGGGGGTTGGCACTAGATGATCTTTAAGGTCCCTTCCAACCCAAACCATTCTATGATTCTATGATTTTATGATTCTCTGCTGCATTAATTTGACTTGTATGCACAAGATAGTGAACCTAATAATATATTTAATAGAAAAAAGATTTCTCTTCCCTTTCCCCCTTTCTCCCTTTACCCCTTCCTCCTCCTCTTTTGCTTTCTTGTTTGGTTCTTTTTTCCTCTATGAGGATTAATTTCAGTCCTTTAGGTTTTGCCATTAAAAAATTTATTACTGATTTGTGATGACAAAAGTCCTATAGAAAACCCCCAATTTGTCTTATCACAGAGAAAAGCCAGTTTTCCCATGTACATATTTAATCTTGGATGCTCAAAAATGTACTTCCACGCCCTCTCCCCTCAAAAGTTTGGAAATTAAGTTCTAGGAGTGCATTAATAAATATTCTGTACAAAAGATTACAGTCCTATCAGTGTCAGGCCTGTCCTCTGCTCCAGTTAAATCCTGTTCTTTTATTTATTGCAGATGGGGAACTCAAGGGGATTTCACCACTACTCACCCTCGGCCTGTTGTCAAAGTAAAACTCTTCACAGAAAGCACCGGGGTGCTGGCACTTGAAGATAAAGAACTGGGAAGAGTGAGTATTATGTGTAGGAACAAGAAATATGTGAGAAATGATGCTTAGAAATGCAAGTATTGATAAAACATGCCACAAAACGGTATGAGGTATTTAGTACAGCACCTGCTCTGCTGCAGCTGTACCAAACAGTGCTTTTTCTTTTAAGGGTGACTTTTTCCGGTGTTCAAAACATGATAAGTTGACTTCGATTGCCTTTCAGAAACTTGCATCAGGGATCCGTGATGGTTCTCTTTGTTTTGTTTAAAACTTTTTTTAATTCCTAAGTGACCTACCAATGCTTATAGCTATTCAAATTAGGAGTGAAGAGAAGAGAGAGAAGACTTGGCATGTAATAAATATAGCAAACGATTGGGGAAAGGGAAGGAAGGACTTCAGCGGTGGAAGGATGGGGCGGGGGGTGGAGTGATGGAGATGATATGTCAGACTAAAATAAGAGTTCTCACTCTTGCACTGTATGAGCTTCCCTTCCCTTTTCACATTTTCCCGATCTTGACATGATCATTTATCCTTCTTAGGCCAAAATCAGGGGCTAGAGAGCGCAATGTATCATAGAAGGAGGGGGGTCATGGGAACGAGGCAGAGAGGGTCTGCAAATCTTGCCCCCCCATCTCCTGTTGAAATTCTCCCCTCTGACATGTAACGCATGGAGGATAGCTCACATTTTAACGCTCAGTTCTCCATTCAGAGTCATGGCTCTCATTCAAGCGAGGACAGCTGGTTGGGAAGAGCAGGGCATTTCCCCACTTTGTGTTCTCCAAGTGCAGGTGGCTATGCCAAGGCAAATTCTCCCACACATTGGGTCACTTGTTAAGGTCAGGACTGTATCCCCAGTATTACTTCTTGCATCCTCTCATGTCCTCCTAGCAGGCCTCCAAGGTCACTTGATCAAGGATGACTGAGGTGAAGGTGGGATCTGCATGGGGAAGATTTCCAGTAGGGGTAACACGCTGGCAGGAGCCAGGCAGGCGTCATGGCAGATACAGACGAGCCATGGGTGCAGCTGAGACGAGAGTCAGCAGCATCTGGATTCAAAACAACAAAAAAGAGACACTGAAAGGGTGGACTTACAGGAACTGCATAGTGCTATTAAATGCAGAGAAGTTTCTTTTCTGTCCTTGCTTGCTCAGTCGTTTCAAAGAAGCAAAAGGAAAGTCAATGCAAAGGTGCAGGGCAGTGGAGAGGGACTATGTGGCCATTGTGAACAGTAGCCAGCACAGTCATTGCTAAGGAGTCAGAGAAGAAAAGAAACATTAACAGAATAAAGGGGCTAAGAATTATAAGTGTTAACAGGATCCTCTTGCTCTGCAACCTTAAATAGCCAAGGTATAGGCTTGGTCTGCTTTCTTATGCTGCAGCTTGTCTGAGTTTCTAGGACAGGAGGTTAAAAAGATTTTAAATTATTTTAAAGAATGGAAACATTTCGAATGTGAAATATTGAATATAGCTTTTGCCTTAACTGTATCCTGTGGCCCCAAATGGTTTGTTCTGTGTTTTTTCTCTCCCTTCCCACTCCTGGCCTTCTTCTGAAATACATCCTTATTTGTCAGCTGGCCAAAGTTTAAAGAAGGTAATAACTTTCCTTTCTTGGTTGGGAGTGGTGAGGGGAGAGAGCGAAAATAAAAATAGGTAGTTGACAGGGGCTACGGCTGAGCTCACTGCCCTGTTGTTGGATGGAGTCTGACCCAGCTTTCCCAGAGACAAAGCAAGATATATAAAAGGTGAGGGACGAAAGAGCAATCTTCTGTTTCTATTGCTGATTCTTACTCTCCTGTTGTTCTTCAGCAGAAAGTCTGCATGCTCTGAGGTTTGGCAGTTTGTACCAGAATTAGGCTATTAAAATCACCACCTTTTGCTGGGTTTTTTCCCCCTTGTCACAAAGGACAAAGGCCATCACCTTCTCCCCCCTTGTGTTAAAGCTTGTGCTGAGATTGGGCATAGCAAACAGAAGTACCTGAGAGATGCTTGGATACTGATTTTACATTTTATAATCCATTCCTGATTCACCAAAAATGTCCAGCCCCCACCCTTGCCCAAAAAATACCTTTTGTAAAAGGTAAGTCAGTAAAAGATAAACCTTCCACAATGACCTTATGTACAGCGCATGGTCCTTAGCAGTGGAAAAGAAGGTGACAAAGGGCATGCTGGCTGTGCATCAGCCTGTTTGGCTGTCCTCCTGCGCCTCCCAGGTCTGGCAGTACCCAGGGTTGCTGCTGGTGGTGGTAGACGCTTAACTCGGGAGAAGGGGGAATCTGCCAACTTACCTCTCTGGTTTAATGAGAGTATTTGAGGGTGGTGGTTGCTAGCTTCAGGGGAGATTGGGAGAATATTTGACAGAATTTTTGAAAAATAATTTTAAGGTACTGTGTATGCTCATGGTATACGTTTTAGCTTTCAAAGGCTTGTTTTGTTGTCGATGTCTTTGTTTTCAGGTTTGAGAGACTTAAACACAGGTAGCCTTTGAAAAGATGCAGGATCCCACTGGATAAGTTTAATTCTAATAAAGTTTAGCAACTTTATGCCTGGTCAGTACACTGCAGTGACTTGCAGGAGCGCAGCTGATTCAGCTAGGTTTGTTATGCTCTGAAAAGGCCTGAAGATACTTCTGCTGGTATTTTTTCTGTACTCAAACATTCAGCTCAAACCTGCCTCTTCTGAGGTAGGCTTGCTGTGGACATTAATTCTCATCTGTCAAGTACTTTCTTCAAAGCATGTGTCTTGACCTGATACCACTTTTCTATGGTTATTGTGAAGGTTTTGTCCTATTCAATCTATAATTAGAAATAGAAGGCAGCATCAAGCTACATGATGTGAATTTTGAACTTCCATCACATACCAAAGGGTTTCTTCTGCCACCAAGAGATTGGCTTTTTATGGAAACAGATCTAAGGCGTGAAATGTGGAGCCAGCAAAGGTTTCCCCAGAGCTGCAGAGGAGAAGGTGTTTCCATTACCTCATCATTGACTGCATGGCAGTCTCTCACACTTATGAACTTAAGATGTAGGCCCTGATTTCAGTATGACAGCACTACAGCTCCTCGGTTTAAGGAGGAGACACTGCTGATTTCCAGAAGTAACTAGCTCATGTCGGAGCAGAAGGGATGCAGGCTTGTGCTTTCAGTAGAGAGGGCAGACCATACTTACAGATTTATATACTCCCTGTTGAGAAGCAGAGGCTGGAGGCTGCTCAGCATCTGCTGCAGAAGTCACCAGGTGAGCACCAAGCAACAGAAGGGTTGTTGTCTGTACTTAACATCTTCTCCCTTCAAGGCATTTAATATGTGCTTAACCGGCAGGAAGTAGCACTTTCTATGTCGCTTTTCTGACATTGCTCTCTTCCTCTGAAAAAACCAAAATAAATCCAGTTGTGAATGCTGAGAGAAGATTTTGCTTGCTGGGGGATATTACTCTGGGTGCCTGCTGACTGCTTTAAGTGTTTTCAGACAAAAACCAAATCTTAACCTTTATTCTCTATTCTACACAAACTGGAGGACAGTTGGACAAACTCAATTGTCCACTGAAAGAAAAAATGGAGACGTGTGTTGCACAGGAGGGGAAAGGATATTGTTTGGATTTGGGTTCTGCAGAACATGAGCTTCTGGAGTCGCAGTCTGAGTCCCTGGTTGTGCGGACCTCTGCATACAGTGAACCACTGAATTTAACTTCAAGAAAGTGAGGCAGGCTGCATCTTTGAAGCTAAGTTTCTTGTAATGAGGAAATGTTAAGAACGTATTTTATTCAAATATCTTTGAAATGTGTAGCACAGTTTTTATGTGACTGACACTGATCTGGCCACTTCAGTAATTTTTGTATGTGCATACAGAAGGCAGAATTGATGTTTGCATTTGTATGTGCAACAGCTGAGGAAGCGTGAAGAAGCCTTCAGAGTTTGGAGTAAATACTTCTGAAAAATCAGCCTGGTGGTTTCTGAAACTCAGGGATCTGACACCACTTCTCCTTGTTCAGTACTTTGTGTATGAAGATGTTCAAACCTAGTAATTCAAAGTGACAGCCATTGTGCTTGCTTAGCACACATGTGAATACAATGTGAGAACAGCAGGTGGTGTTTGATTGCTGATACTTTTTGAATATAAGAATATTTCAGTCTTGTCGCTCTGACTATTCAATTAAAAGGGAACTATTGTCTCACAACCTGCTTGTCACAGTCAGCTGCAGCCAGCAATAATTAGCTGTGCAGTTATGGTTTTTTTCATTGGTGCTATTACTCTGGGTTTGATTTAAAGATGGTGTAAAATAGCTCTACTGGCTAGGTACCCATACTTGCATGATTGCCTGGTTTCTGAATGCCAACTGCACTGGGCATGTTGGTTATCTTCAGTGCTGCGTTCAAAGAGCTGCTGAGCAGAGACGATTTTGTGCTGTGAATATGTTAATTTAAAGCCTGCCACCCTGGAGAATGCGTTTCTCCGTCACATTTTGAAATGACTAAGGTTTCGCAGGTCTAAGTTTTTCTCTCTTTTTTTTAAGTTTGGGAAATGATAAGAGATTGCTTCCACTCCCCCTTTTCCTCTGGCTCCCTGAGCAATCTGCCTGTCAGCACCCTGCTCTGTCTGGCTGAGCGTTACTGTTTCCACGCTAACAGGGATTTTCTCAGTAGCTTCTCTGAGAATGCCTCTCATCAGAAATTCTTGAGGTATTTTTCATTCAGGCATGCTCTTGCTTAGATTTGGGGGACAGGCTCTTTGGGAAGGACTTAAAGACAACTTTTATCAATTGCAAAGATCTATTAAGGTAAGTGTTCAGCTGGCAGCATCAGCAGAGGTCCATTGATTGCATAAATTGCAAAGTCTTCCCGGTTCTTTGTCAACAACGGTATTTTAGATAGCTCTTTTACTGCGCGCCTGTTCAGTTTTTCTGTTTGATTTTTGTTTCTTTTTAACCACCTGTTACCCGAAGCCTTGTCTCAGTGTTTCAGCTGTAATACAGTCATAGCTGAAAACCAAGAGATCTCTCAATAGGTGAGATGATGCAGTTTGTGTAAAATACTCATAAGCTCCTTTGGTGATCAAGCTCTTATTAACCCTTTCTTTAGGGGTTCCCTAGGTGAGAACTTCTCTAAGGGAGTTACTTTCAAGAGAGCCATCTCCTTTTCCCACTTCTACCTCCAACCTTGTCCCTTCCCTCGAGCTTCTTTTGCTTCACCCTCCTGGCAGCAGTGCATCGTGACTTAACGCGCAGAGGGCGCGAGTGCGGTGCCGTGCTTGGCAGGCTGCTGCTGGGGCATTTGAGGGAACCTCACTTCTTGTCACATTGACAGCAGCTTCTGGCTTTCTGACATTAACCTGTCTTTGGGCAGAGGGCTGACATGACTCAGAACAGCCCCAAACTTTCAAGTTAGGGGAGAAGGTGACTTGAGAGGAGTCAGTAGACATTTCTATGAAAAACAGGTAAGTGTCCCCTAAGTAAGGCTGGGGGCAGAGTTATACAAAAACCATAACATTAAAGGGTCTCTACACTGTTACTAGTCATCTATTTCCTATCCCAAACCAGCTTCAGTAATATTTGGTCTATAATGCTATTTTCAAATCAGTAAAACGGAGTGTACTTAACTAGGAAATTTTCCTGTGATCTTTAATCAGACAATGACCAGCAGCAAAAATTTGCATGTGCCAAATAATAATGGGTGCTTATTTCATAATATAAAATCTGCCTCTCCTTTCTGCTTGCACTGGCACAGTTTCAAATCACTACATTTTAAAACATGAAAGAAAAAGCCTTCCATAGAATGAATTAGTCCTGTTGCATGATGAAAGCTTCAACAAATGCAGCTGAGGGAGCGTATGATCTTCTGTGTCAGGCACTCACTGTTTTTCGTAGTTTTAAATAATCGTTAAGACTAATTGAGTTAGAAGTGTCTCTGGTAGAGCAGGGGAGTTAGAGAATTTGGTTTCTGCAGTTCATCGTGGGGTTTCTTGCATGACCACAAGCGTATTGTTTATTCTGAACAGACATCACAATGCTGCTTATGATTAAGGCCATGTGACGTAAGATTCAGTTCTCAACTGCTTGTAACTTAGCCAGACCTTAAGTGTTGAGGCTAAAATTTTTCATCCCAGGTAAGGAATAAGATAAAAAGAAAATGTGGGTTTGGTCAGTCGCAAAAAGCAATCATTTGTAGCACCATTTGTGCTCTGGAAGAGCACATCAGGCATGGGAACTTCTTTTGTCTCATAAAATCTTCTGGCTTTCCTGTTGGCAACCGTGCAGTTTGAAGAAAGGACAGGAAGCTGGGTGCCAGAAGCAGCAGGGGCTCCCTGGGGTGGCAAGGAGCAGGGCAGGATGGGGGACACCAGGGCAGCCCCAGGCATTGGGCACCTCCCTGGGGATGGGGACAGGTTGAAGGTTTGGTCTGCTTTTTGAGGATGGCCCAGGCTGTGTTATGAAGAAGAGACTGTTGATGGGCTGCGTCTTTATTTTCTTTAAGGTTGTGTGGTGTGAGCCGTATTGAAGGCGAGATAAGGGTTTTCTGTAATAGCATGTTAAGTGTCATCTGCCTCTCAGCCAGGGCATTAAGGAGCAGCTGCAGATCTTCTTCACTTTCATCTTTTTTGCTTGTGACAGTGAGACAAAACTCAGCATAGTCTGCTCAGAATTACCATGATTACCAAAGTCTGGTGCCCAAGGTCTGAGATCTCAAAATGTGTCTGAGACCACCCCAACTTGTAAAACCAATCTCATTTCTATACTTGGGTCAAAAGAGTGGGTAACTGCAGCACTTGGGTTCAAGTCTCGAATATCATAGTTTTGGGTGGAAGTAGGGGATGGGGAGGGGGAGCAGCCAGGATGCGAGGACATGAGTTGGCTGAAACTAAACTCAGCCGCAAGGGTGGGATGGGGAGAAAAATAGAGATTATCTTGACGCTTGATTTTTCTCAAGTGTGCTTACAGCTTGCCAGTCTGCTTACCTCTTAGCTTCGTTGGTCCCTTTTGAAGGCTGCATTTTCTTTTGACAACAGGACAACTGCAGCCAGGGATGGTTAGCTTGAGAGCTTTATCTAAACATAGGAATACTGATAGGAGATATTTCTGCACAGCGCTTTTGACTCTGAACCTTCTGCTTGTTTATCTGCTCTGAGAAAGCAAGATTGTCCCAAGTTTGGTTTGTTCAAGCTTTCAGTGTGTTTTGGACAACTCAACTTTTCTTTCATTCTTTTAAAAGAAGATATGATCAATGTGCCAAAGATAGAGGAGAGTTAATAGTTGCTTGGCTGGATTGGCTCTTTGGCTCAGGTGTACTTCAAGTAACTTCTTCTATTGTGATCCAGCTGGGGACTTAAATACACAACTGAATAACAATAAAGGATGGTTAGTTAAGTCGTCGAATGATATTAGCTTCATATCTTTCAACCTGTCATGTTTTAAGTCCTGGAGAGAAACGTTTTTGTATTACTTTTTACTTTTCCTATCAAGGAACATTTGCCCAGTGTTTTGGTTTCAGTGATTTCATGGGATCTTACAGTTTGTGCCACCTGATGATATGGTACACAATGGTTAGTATTGCCTTTAAGGGCAGTATTAGTATGAAGGTTATTGTGAAGACAATTAATGCCTGTCAAATGCTTTGTGTGCATGTGTGTACGTGTGTTTGTGTGTAATGATAAAAAGGTTGATGACAAAGTTCTTTTAGCTCTCATTGTTTAAAGCTGGAAGGCATGACAAAGTGTAATACAAGCACGACACAGTGCATACTTAAATATTCTGCCAGATACTTAGTCATTGTGAGAGGTTTGAAAATGAAGCTCCAAAATACTTCTTTAAAAATTCAGAAAAGGAATTGTCAGTACTGAAGTTATGAATTAATTCTACACTTGTCTGCTTATATTTTCATCAGCATTCTAAAAACGCAAGAAGTGGACAGGAGAAAGATGTCGCTTGAGATGCATGAGCTGTAATAAGCTGTTACAGGACAACAGGAACTGCAGCCTGTAGAAAAGGAAAAATTCGTAACATCACCTACAGTCCTAGTGAATGCCAAGTGATTAAATGCAAGGAATGAGTAATAATTCTGTTTATATAATCTTGCATTTAAAAAGATAAACAAACTAAAAATCATTTTCTGTTTGATGCTTCAGAACTCAAAGGTTGCCATACTCATAATGCTTTCAAATTTTGTTTAAGGGATGGCTTTTACTCAAAATGAAAATCAACTTGTTTCTTGGGAAAGAGGGAACAAGCTCTGTTATAAAGAGTGTTTGCTATGTATTTGCAAAAAGAAAAAAAAAGTAGCCCCCTGATTTATTAGAACCAGAATATACTTTTTCTTTTCCTATCTCTTTAAAAGGTACTGAACGTACTCAATAGTTCTGACAGGTTATTTCTCTCACTGGTGTTTTAAAGGCTGCACACTTCATTAGGGGTGATGCATCATATTTCTCTGCTTTGCAAAAGCTGCTGATATTAGCAGGATGCAGGAACGTGTTTCTGCAAAATACTGAGATGAGGAGCTGAAGGCCTTCAGCTTACATCATCTTTCAGATTATTAGATCTGAATGGCACTATTGTAATATTTTTGGCTTAATATTATCTGTTAGGTTTATGCTTCCTTGGAGATTCTTACTCAAATCACTGCTTTTTATACACGTGACACAAGGTACAAGGACTATGTATAAGAAATTAACTTCATGGTTAATGTTATAATTAATTTTAGTTTTCAAGAAATAAAAGATGTGAAGAACGCTGCTTTTTAGAGTGAGTGGTGTTACTTTTGAAATACTACTTCATCATAATGGCAATTCAGAACTCACTCAGTGTTATGAAAGTCTCCCAAATAGTGTGTTTAGAATATTTTAGAGTCTAAATGATTCAAAGAATGAAAGGAATTTATGTTTCAGCAGCATTTAACTGCTAAACCTGTGACTGTGGGTAAGGATTTCATGAAGTAGTAATATTTAATTGTACTGACTATAAATGGATAAACTTTCTGGATGGTAAATAAATAAATATTTAACAGCTTGTGACTCATATTAATCTCAAATAATGGTTAGCTAGTAAAACTATCAAGAAATTTATATAAATGTTTTAAAAATTAAATATTTAAAATTTGGTGTAATTTTTAGGTTTTTGTATGTCTACCACTGTAGATTAAACAAAAGCTTTATTGTCATATCACGTGTGAACTGGAGATAGTATCTTACATTTATTATACTCCATTTGCAGCAAAGATGCTTTGGAATTAATCTCCAATTTCTGCGATTTTTACTATAATTGGCTTTTATTAATCCTAATGATAGAAAAATTGAGTTGGTAAGAAAGAGCATATTTTGGTTTTCTTCACTCAAGCAATGTCACAGCTGGAGGGGCGATCTGTTGCATAATGCTACAGCAAATTGTTTCAATAGGATGTTTCCAGCAGAGCACTGAGTAATGTAAAAGTTTAGGTTGTTGTTTAATTGTACATGACCATTTTCAAGTGTCAGCCATTCCTTTTGTTTAAAACTGTTAATTCAGAATGAACTAACAGAGGAGGAAATTTTATTAACTCATAATATGAAAATTCCCATTTGTAAGAAAATGAATGTGTTCATTTTGGAAATTCGTCTATTACAATAAGATTGAGTCAACTGGTTTATTAGATTTATGAAACCTTTTTTAGTCATCTTTCAGATTGGAGGAAATGCAACAAGAATCTTCACTGCTTAGGAGTGTCCGTTAAAGACTACCAGATTTTTTTTGTATCAACTCGTTGAAGTTTTTATTTTATGACTTGCAGGTAGTGTTGTATCCAACATCCAATAGCCCAAAGTCACCTGATCTGCATAAAATGATAGTTCCCAAAAACAGCCAGGACAGTGACTTGAAAATTAAACTGGCGGTGAGAATGGATAAACCACCTCACATGAAGCACTGTGGGTAAGTGTCTGTTTTTGGACTGTCTGTATTTATTATTTTGCCTCATTGTGCCTGTGTTTAAGCATATGTAGCTAAAAACATAAAGTTTGTAAAACATTATAAATGTGTACAACAATTTCTATAGTATGGCATTGTGTTATATCCTCATTTTATACATAAATTTTTGAAAAGTGAGGAATAACATTCATTTCAGGTGTTCAGTGATGTGTAAAGACATGCTGAGCTAACTCTGAAATGCAGAACTAAGAGTACAGTGTCATTTAGAAACTGGGTTTGAATGTTACAATTTATAGCACTTTGGGGAAAAAAGTTGATATTTAGGACAAACATATTTTTCCATTAAAATAGGATTAATTATATACCTGAATGTGATGGTACTTGCAACATAGTCTCCCCTTTTCTTTCTCTGGCCGCTGTATGGTATTTCTCTTGGAAGGAATTTATGTACGAATACCAGTTTAAGGATGTTTTTTCTGCCTAACACTGAAACTGTATAGAATAGATTATTCATAAAGACAGCTCCCCTAGCCAACTGCCACCGCTATTCCTCATCCCAACTGCAAAACCAGGTAGTGTTGCTGACAGTAAGCAAGGCTGTATCTCTTGTTATAAAGCAATTACCAGGGCTGTTTTCCATCCTTTTAACTTCTTCTGAATTAAGTAGAAGTACATTTCAAAAAAAGAGGACTATTCAACATGTTAATGTAGAATTAATGTAGTGGCCATACTATTTAGATTTCTTTTTAATCTCCTCCAGTTAATATTCTGCTTATTGTATACAATTGCCAAAATTTTCTATGTTCAATATTTAAAAAAAAAAAACAACAAAACCAAACTTACTTAAGTTTTGGCAAAGCTGTAATTGGTTGGGCTGAAATTTCCCGGGTATCAACCTCAGACCTAATTTTGGTTTTGGGAAACTTAAACACAAATGATCAGGACTGTAACAGTGAGACTTGCTGGCTGGAGACCTGTGGCTGGTGACCAGGAGCTGACAGGAGAAAGAGGGAAACCAGTCATGGAGCCAACGGGAGAACTGGAGCTACTGTGCTTGGCGACTGGGACTGAGATGAGAAGACTTCGAAGTAGGGCTGCAAATACATGAATAATGGAAATGGGATAATGTGGCAGGAGAGAGCAGGAAGACTGGGCTGACATGAGTAAGTTGGAGTGGAGAGGATCTAGGGAGGAGAGAAGAGTGCTTGTCTGTACTAAAGACTGATGCTCTCCTGTCAGTCCCCACCCCACGCCACATTCATTTGCACTCACCAAGCACCTCTGAAATGGTTTCGTAATTGTGGCACATCCTTGTCTAGATTCAGTCCACTAGCATGGTTTCAGTCTCCTGCTGCTGGAAGGTATTCAGGCAGTTGAAGTAGTGAATGCTGCAGGGGTGGCACGGTGCTGCCTGCGTTCTTCAATGGTTTGTCAAAAGGCAGCCATGGGGACGGAATGACTTGAACAACATCAGTAATGAATAATACACAACAGATGTATCTAACTTGCATGTGACGTGGTTCGGTTGCATACTCCACACTACAGCTACATCAGGGACATTGTGCTCCCATGCACCTATCCCAACAGGTGACCAGAAGTCACCATGATCAGGTCACTGATAATGTTGGAGTCGTGCTCTCTGCAACCCCAATTAAGGTATAACATGCAACTTATTTTGACCTGGGTCTAGAAACAAGGACAAGGCATCAATGCTTCCTCCTGTCATGCTCCTGGGTTTCCCCAGAGACTTTCTTGGCTGGGAGCTGTTCTTCTGGGGTCTTCAGAGGGTCTTCCTAACCCCCCAGTTTGCTTTTCCATACTGGTTTATGGCGCTAGTCTTCTTGTCTGAGCATTAAATGGATTACCCAATCAAATATTACTTTCAATAATTTAATTCAATCATTATCCCTTTCATCTGCTGCTGCTGGTTACTTTCTCACATTGATTTTGAATCCTCATCTCCTGGCACAGTTGTTTACTTCTTCATTTCACTTCAGGGTCATTGCTGTCACTATTCTGCAGGCAAATATTGTTGTTCTGCCCACCAAAAATGTTCAAGGTTAGTCATCATTTCCCTTTCTTTATAGCCATTACCTATAATGATTATTACCTACACATTTGTCTAGAAAAGTTAGGGCACCGAGGGAGGGCTGTATGGACTTCTCCACCATAAATATATATGAAATGAAATAAAAGGTTAATAATTCCTCCCATAACCTTTGAAAAGGTTGATGAAATACTGTGCGATGGCACTGGGCTTGCAGTGAGAGGAAGGAAGAGAGTGTTTATTTGGAGGGAAAAAAACACCTGCTAGAAGAATTATTAATGTGTACAGTCAGGAACCGTTAATGTCATGAAAAGCCATCATCTAGACACTCTCTGCAGTCTTCTCTTGACTTCCTGGGTGAGTGTAAGTATTAAGTGGTCATTTGCTGTTTTTTCAAGAGGGATTCCCACCTGCTTCAACACACAGATTAAAGCTATTCTGGTTCTGAACTGATACTGCATTATCAGAGAAATCCTCATCTGTGAAGAGGCTGGAAACACACGGTGGATGATGGACAATATTGTGGGAAGGCAAAAGAATATTTTACAGTTAAGGTATTTGAGGGATGCCTGGAAGAACTGGCTTTTTTCCCCGTTTGTGCTACATAAAAGGACCTGCCAGTAAGAGACTGAAACGTTTCCACCTATAGTAACTGGTGGTATATGTTTCCTGTGCCGTTTGATAAACTGGAATCTGATTTCATAAAGCTGCCCAACACTCACAGCTACTAGCTGAAATCAGTGGAAACTGGGCTGTAAATATACATTGCGCTGTTAGAGTCCAAATACCCTAAAACTTAGATCTTCATCTTAATATCTGAAGCCTAAAGTTTTTAGTACTTCAGTTCTCCCGTTATGACGTGCGAATAATACCACCTCCCAGCGTCGTAGACATATGAAGCTAAATCTTTGGAAGGAACTGGTAGAAATGGTTCCTGCACACCTCACGAGCTGGGGGAGGTGGGGCATGGTCACTTCTCTAACACATGGCCAAAGGCTTATGCTCTGCTGGGCAGTGTTATTGCGGTGCCAGGCTCTGCAACTCCCTGGTGAACCCGCACGAGGTAGAAAAGCAAATAACTCAATTCTGTCTGTAAAGCAGTGTTTGCGTAACATGCAATGAAACAGGCCGTAGGAGAAACCAAAGTGTTGAAGAGCTGGAAGGCAGCTGCTGCTATCCTGAATAGTGACAAGGGCTGGAAGGTTTTTGTTTATTTTATTTTATTTTACTGTGTTTTGTTTTGTTTTGTTTTACTTTTAGTATGTGGTCAGATATTTAAGCACAGTGTCATAGAGTACACAAAAAAAATAGGGAAATGAAAGGATGAAAGAATGTGATCATCCTTGCTGCTGCAATTTCATCATGTTAACGAGCTGAATTTTACAACCTTAATAACAGATTTCTAAAGTAGTCAGTATGATTATCCCAGTTAAGTTCTAATTTTTCAGTTTATTTTTCAGAAACATCTCATGCTTTATCTTTGCCCAGTCTTTGAACTAGATAACTTACATTTTTTGTGTCGGTCTGAGTTAACAAGCTAAGATACAAGATTCATATTTGTCTCATAGGAGAAAAAAGCAATCTGTTGGCATTAGATAATGCTTTTCAGCTGAGAATCTCAAAATTTATTCAAAGTTGAATTAAAATTTTATCCCACAGCCAAATGCAGCAAGAGGGGTTTTATTAGATAAATGCTCTATCATGATTAAAAAAAATAGTAATGGTAATAAGAGACCATTTTTTCAGATATGGGAGCTACGCTCAAATATTTCAGTTTCTGCAGGGTCAGCAAAACCCATACGCCCAAACTAATTCTGGGTTTACAGTTACTCCTTCAGAAAAGTTTCTCCTATGTAAGGCTGACTTTACTTTTTGACACAGGGGATATGCTGAAAGTCTTCAAAAGCTGTCTCACATTTATGCTTCAAGAATATTCAGTTCTACAAATTATACTGTCTTGTAATTAAACTGAGATTTTTAATTCACAAATAGTATTCTGGACTGCAACACCTTCAGATCGTGTTCCCTCTTTGAGTTTCCACAGTCATAACAAATAATCATATTTCAAATAAAATTATAAACTTGGTATTTTTTTCATTATAAATTGTAACCTTTCTAACAGCAAGAAATAAAAATTCTTATGACTCATCAAGGAAACACTCCGTGATTTTTCTCTGCATTCTGTTATATGCTTAAAAATAAGGATTATTCATGTACATCTTACAGCAAACATAATCCTATTATTTATTTTAGATAATTTTTTTTATTCTTGCATGAAAGGCTCTCAAAATATGAAACAACCCAAAGGATATATAACCACCGTCTTCTATTTAAACCCTGTCAATAGATTCCAAGGGGAAGCATGCACAGCTAGAAATTCTGAGTAATGACAAGGTAAATGTCACTCATTAATGGGGATTTGTAGAAGTGTTCCGATTATTGGCAATTCATGATACTTCAGATTCCCTTCTCGTAATTTGTAATGTATTTGTTTTCTCCTCATAGAATGTGGTAACCTTTTCCTTGTGTAAAATGCAGAGCACATACAAGATATTTTTTTAATCTTCTTTATTAAGGTAGTAAAGCCGACATCCATATAAAAGGAGTTTTTTTAACATTTCTATTAATTTCTTCTGTTGCAGTCTTGAATCTAAAACAAATCATCAGAAATAAACAAAATTTGACCTAAAAAATTCCTATATAAAATGCTAAAAGCCTGTTTATTTCTGTCGAGTTAGAATAGCAGCATTAGGGAGGTACTGTTTGCTTCAGGAAGGCTCAGTTGGCTCTCCTTAACTCATAATTAAATTAGGGTTGAAAACCCAAGCAGGACAGGTTAATCCACTCAACATATGTGGGTAAATACCTTTTCTAATGCATGGGGGTTTTTTTAATGTGCTTTTGCACATCCGCGTGCATTTAAAGCATGCATTATTTTTAAAAGTAGATTTTGTGCCAGTTAAGTTGTCTGTTAGCATAGCCTAGTGGTTACTAAAGGGTATTATTCTATTGCTTCCAACCTAGAAATAACAAAAGGACTACTGAGATTTCTTCAAATAGCTTGCTTTAAAAGGATTAGTAATGCTTAATGGTCATACAAAAAAAGAGGAAAATAAACAATAACATAAAATGAAATTTTACAGATTGAACAGCCTGAACAGGACAATATTACAAAGTAGTATTATTTGGGTTTGACTTCTGAAGTAAAACATTTCAGCGTAGCTCTTGTCCAGAACTTTTTCCAAGATTTGAAAGGCAAAATTCATTCTTACAGGTTTTGTTCTGCTTTCTGCTATGACATGTTGCGTATAGGAATGCTATACCTTCAATTTCTTAAACTTTTGTGTTTGGAATGTCCATTCCTACAAGCACTTGAGTATGTACATGCCCAGTTTTTCTCCCTGTCTCTCATCTGTAAAGCAATTATTTTGGCAACTTTTTCGAACTTGTACTCTCTGAAATTGTAAGGAATCTGTGTGAAATCATTTTTCTCTCACAACTTCTTTTCTATTATTATTATTATTATTATTATTTTATGGGTGTATTTTCAGAATATAAAGATCACCATGAATTTGCTAACCTTTTAAAATTTTTTATCTTGTGCACTTGGAATTGACTGAAATGTTCTTAGGAGAGCATTTATAAACAAGAAATAGAGCTACTGGTTCCTGTATGTGACTGAAGTATCACATTTCTCCTGCTGCTGCTGTAGTTTTAGAGCTAAAGGAGATCTGTGAGACAAATGCCCTGATTAGCAGTCTTCTACAATGCAGAATTAGAGGATAAGTAATTTTCCCCTCTCATTTTTATGACACTTGTCACCCATTGATAAAAGAGTTCATTGGAGAGGAAGGTGACTATAATTATCTCTGTTCTACAGATGAGTGAAATGAAGCACAGGAATGAACAGAGATCACCCAAGGTCAGGCAATTCAGCGGCCGAGCTGCGGATAGCACTGGGGTCTGCTGGCCTCTCAGTGGGTAGGGCTGTAGTGTGTGACTGTCACCTGGATAAACCGTTGTCATAGCTACTAGTGAGCTCATAAGTCAGCTAAGAAGAGCCACGGGGACACTGAAGTTAGCCAGAACAATGGTGGTGCCAGCTCTTACGTGCTGCTTGTCCATGGTCACCTAGCAAAGAAGGGCAGGAGGAGAAACAGAATTACCTTTGTAACTTCAAGATGTGTAATCTGAAGGCTGATCTGAAGATGAAACCTGCTCCCAGTGTTATTTCAGAGAACTGCACCAGGTGACCACATTGAAATGACTCTGTTTCAATTCTGGGTTACTTTTACAGATAAAGTAAGATGCCAGGAATAAAATCACACTTGTCTTAGCAAGTGCTGCATGCTCCCTGTCACAGATAGGCCTTTGTGTTGCATATAACGAATTTGAAACTGGTTTCAGACCTTTCTCTGAGCCGAAACACATAGATATGTCAGAATAATTCTAAATCATTTGTTTTAACAACACAAAAAAGACAAAATAGAAACAAAATTTTGGCTAAGCTAAAATGTCAAGTTTAGTTTCTCTTAGAACGAGTAGGTATAAGTTGCTTCAAAGTGAAGAAAAGTGTTAGAAACCTATATTATCCAACATCTTAGAAAATCCTTACTAATACTTGTTATGATGTGGTAATATGTAGCATAGACTTCTTCAATTAGTATTATTTTCCATGAGATAAAAATAATAACTTTCTACATTACTTTTTTCCTGTTACTTTTTTTCATTTCTTATCAACACAATGTAATTGCCTGAACCAAATGTTAAGATAAGTAGATACTTATCTAACTATAGTATTTCTTCATCTACATACATAACTCTTCTGTATCTCTTTATAACATTTGATTTGCCTTTCCAAGTTTGTGCGCAGCACATGTAGTATAAAGTCAGTATATTAGCACCATCTAGCTTTCTGTTTGTTGCTATTGCACTTTTTCTTCCAGTTTAAAAAAGGGTGGCAGAGCACTGACTTCAGCCGCTGCTTCGAAGAGCAAGGTTCTCGCTGTCCTTTGGTAGAAGGCTTGTTTTTCAGTTTGTGAATGTCAAGACTGGGAAGCATAAGGAAAGTCAAATGGAAGAAACTGTTGAGTTTGTTTGAATTTTGCAAACTTTACATAACACCAGATAGTTTAGAATCCTTTTCTCATCATTTAGTCATATAGTCTCATTATAGCAGCCCAAAAATTTAGGTATGTCAGAGTTCTCTGAGTTTTCTCAAAGCCACTAGGTAGTGAGGAATACCTTGACAGGTTGGTTTATCAATCATAGAATAGAATCATACAGGTTGGAAAAGACCTCTAAGATCATCGTGTCCAACCGTCAACCCAACACACCATGCCCACTACACCATGTCCCTAAGGGCCTCATCTACACGTCTTTTAAATACCTCCAGGGATGGTGACTCCACCACTTCCCTGGGCAGCCTGTTCCAAGGCCTGACCACTCTTTCAGTAAAGAAATTTCTCCTAATGTTCAATCTAAACCTCCCTTGGCGCAACTTGAGGCCATTTCCTCTCGTCCTATCGCTAGTTACTTGGCAGAAGAGACCAACACCCACCTCGCTACAACCTCCTTTCAAGTAGTTGTAGAGCGCGATGAGGTCTCCCCTCAGCCTCCTCTTCTCCAGGCTAAACAACCCCAGTTCCCTCAGCCGCTCCTCATAAGACTTGTGCTCCAGACCCCTCAGCAGCTTCGTTGCCCTCCTCTGGACACGCTCCAGCACCTCCATGTCCTTCTTGTAGTGAGGGGCCCAAAACTGAACACAGGATTTGAGGTGCGGCCTCACCAGTGCCGAGTACAGGGGCACGATCACCTCCCTACTCCTGCTGGCCACACTAGTTCTGATACAGGCCAGGATGCCGTTGGCCTTCTTGGCCACCTGGGCACACTGCCGGCTCATGTTCAGCCACCTGTCAACCAGCACCCCCAGGTCCTTTTCCTCTGGGCAGCTTTCCAGCCACTCTTCCCCAAGCCTGTAGCGTTGCATGGGGTTGTTGTGGCCGAAGTGCAGGACCCGGCACTTGGCCTTGTTGAACCTCATACAGTTGGCCTCGGCCCATCGATCCAGCCTGTCCAGGTCCCTCTGCAGAGCCTTCCTACCCTCCAGCAGATCAACACTCCCGCCCAGCTTGGTGTCGTCTGCAAACTTACTGAGGGAGCACTCGATCCCCTCGTCCAGATCGTTGATAAAGATATTGAACAAGACCGGCTCCAGTACTGAGCCCTGGGGAACACCGCTCGTGACCGGTCGCCAACTGGATTTAACTCCATTGACCACAACTCTCTGGGCTCGGCTGTCCAGCCAGTTTTTTACCCAGCGAAGAGTGCACCTGTCTAGGCCGTGAGCCGCCAGCTTCTCTAGGAGAATGCCGTGGGAGACAGTGTCAAAGGCCTTACTGAAGTCCAGGTAGACCACATCCACAGCCTTTCCCTCATCCACTAGGTGGGTCACCTGGTCATAGAAGGAGATCAGGTTGGTCAAGCAGGACCTGCCTTCCATGAACCCGTGCTAAGACATTGGCTATGGAAAAAGACGGAAAGGTGCACTGCCGTTGGTAAAGTAAACTTTTCTCTTTATATACTGCATTCAGAAAAAGTACAGATTATCTACTAAATTAAAATAAATGCCTGATCACTAGACAACAAAGCTTTGGAAAGATGAATTACCTGAACAAGAGGTGGGCTTCAGTCATGTCATCTTTTTTCTTCTGCCTAATTCACAGTTTCTCAAATTTAAATCCAGGTCAGAGATAAACTATGTGAAGCTGCCTAAGTGATTTTTAAAAGCTAAGCCTCCTTTTATTTTAAATGAAACTCAGGCTACTTTGATAGATAGTAAGATAATTTTGCTACAGGTAACCATGCAATTAGGAGAAATACCTTCACTTCTACGGATATTTCTTGTTTTTCTTACTAGTTATAAATATTGATCTTTATAGATAAAATAGCGTCTGTGTATATACTCTTATGAAGATGAATGAAATTAAATAGATATTTTGTATGAAATGAGTGTCACTTCAATTAATTCCTGGGAGGATTTTTTGTTTGCACTGGTGGTAGTTTAGGGTTTGTGATGTCCTTTGACGCATATAGCTTGTTCTGTTTGGCAGCAGACACGCTTGATTTGTATTTTTAACATCTGAGGTTTTGTTCAAGCATTTTCTTATCCTATTATAAGAACAGTAGAATTGTAAGAAAAATGGGTGGAGTATATCAGTATATCATATGGTAATTTCTATTACAATTACTCCTAATTTGTCTCACATACATTTAGGAGGTAAATCTTTCTACAAATACCTGACATTGATTGCCCACTGCCATTTGCAACATCAGGCCTTCCAGCCTTTTGAGGTGACCTGTAATCCATATACAAATGGGAGGTTTATTAAACTACCTTTGTGCCCTTGATGAAAAGATAAATCCTCTGCCACTCATTCCTCATGTGTGGGTAAAGGGTGCCTGCCATGAAGGAAAGCCTCGGTCTTCACCTGAGTCTTGATTCACTAACCATAGAATCAAAAATGCTCCTATTTCCTGAGGCTGTTTCAGTTGTTACCGTGTGAAATCTTGTTATAACATGTTGAAACACTGTGGGATGCAGCAGTCTGCTGCAAGAGGATCCCATCGCAGGAAGCAAGCGTGTATTCAAGTCAGCTGGGTCTAAGTAAAATTTAGTCACTCCCTCTAGCTATGATTTTATAGTGTGCACAGCTTTTCTAGCCTCTCCTGTAACTGGCAAATGGGGCAATGTTTGCTGAGTGTAGCTGGCCTCAAAATTAGTGCCCAAGTTGTCCTTAGAACATTCTCATCTACCCATCCTTATAAGCTAATGGGGATGTCAGTAATACGGCAGATGAACAAAAGCAGGCATCTCTAAAGGGAATTCTCTAGTAAAGAAACTTTATTTATGAAGCAAAAGTGAGTTAGAGGTTTCTTTTTAATCTAACAAAGTATTTCAGATATGACCATTTGAGGAGGTCATGGGACTTGGCAGCAGAGAGAGAGAGAGAGAGAAATTATTCTTGGCCAGCTCTCCACCCTGATCAAAAACTGACAATGTGATGCCAGCACCTGCACTGCAGACTGTTGGGGTTGCCAACATGGTCACAACACTTTTGAATTAGAGTTGGTTTATGCTCAGACTCAAAGCATGGACAATGTGACCTCATATTTGCTTGCCATGTACAGAGGACCTTTGAGACACTGGGAGAAAGATTTCATTGTAGTCTCTGACAGGAAGGCATAAAGAAGTATCAGAGTGTCAGTTAAGTTTCATTGGCTTCGAAGACAGAAAAGGTACGAACTGCAAAGCTTCATTTTCCAATCCATATTCAACCTAGACCTAGCATGAGAATCCAGAATCTTAGGACTGATCAAGACAAGCACGGTAGCTGTAGGTAATTCTGCAGTGCTGAAGCAAACTGTATTAATGCCAGTGCTTTACTCAACACCACTTACGGAAGGTTTGTGTAGCTGATGAAATAGGCTTTGGTTGAATTTCAAACACAGTTGACTGTTGAACAAAAAAGGGGTTTCAGTAAAAAATGTGAGCAGCAACAAGAGTATACAGCGCAGCAAATACCACTGCATATTCAGGAATGTCTGCTCTTCTCTTTACTTCAAGGTATGCCAAAATGTCATCTAACATCCAGCACCACATATTTATATGTGTAGAGCATATTTTCTCTACTCAGTGAATGATCCTGCAGAAGGATATGTCAGAAACTACTATGGAAAGTATCCTGGTTGCAAACTTCTTCAGAATACTTCATGAAATGTAGTCATTGCCGAATACCTTGAACTGCAAAGGACTGGCATTGCTGATCTGTAACTACTCTTCCTGCTGCATGAAATTACATGATTCTTTTGAAACCACAAGAGCTTTTCATTAGAACTTAGGAAGAGGAGATTATCTTTCTTTTCAACAGTAACTCTCAGACAGTGAGTATCCCTTTCTGCAAGACAAGACTCAAAAATACCAGCGCAGAGTAAACCCAAGTGTTTCAAGAACTTCTGACACATGAATGAGACTACTAAGAAACAAACACAAAATTTGAAAACTAAAACAGTGACTTTACAGCAGAAATATTGGTCAAATTTTTGCCCATAATTAATAAATATTTTTAAATTTGGGTCCAATAGCAATGGTGTATATTTTTCATTTAGTCAGAGGGTCAAAAGTGTCATTCATGAAGCTATAATTATTTTATATTTCTTGCTAAATTCTGACAAACCTGTCCTCATTTTTATATTCATAAGGCAACATGCGCCTCTATATACTAAGGTAAAAATTTCCTGTGTATGTTATAAGCAGCATGACAGAATGGCTTGATTTTTAGTTCACTTTTAGTGATGTATGGATGCCTTAATATTATTATTCCAAGGTGTCTCATAGCAGTATTTTCTGTTATGCTAGTTTAAATTGTGCTAAACGCTAGTATTTCATTGTGCTAAATGAATGCTAGCATTTTGCCATGGTGAAAAGTGCTAATGTGTTAACTGTCTTCATTTAAATGATTTTAATATTATACACTTTTGCAAAATCGATTGACTGTAATCAGTTACTTTTTAAAAATGAAAATTGAACTTCATGAAAAACGACACATTAAAATTACATTAATGATTAATTGGATAATGATGATGGGTTAATGCAAAATTACTATGGAAGGAAGAAGCAAAAGTGTTTATCCTGCTGCTAGATCCTTAGAGAACAGATTATAGCTATGAGCCTGATTTTCAGTGCTTCCCAGAGTAATTGCTTCTGAGGCGGCATGGGGAATCTTGAAGACCTTAATGATATGCCACTGCCACTTTAATTGCTAAGAGAAGCCAAGAGAATCCTAATTGCCAAGAGAAGCATTACTAATTAAGGTTTCATTCTTCATTCATTCCATAGTAATTAATCTGAAATATTTGTAAAAGCTGAGATATAAATTTAGATCCAAATTCACTTAGCTTAACCACAACAGACTTTATGTGAAAAAGATCTATGGGTTAAGCAAGGTTAATAGTCAGAAAACTTAAAATATAATTTTTTTCTTAAAAACATTTTGCTTTGTTTTTACTCATAACTTTTTCAAACATGAAGTAAAAGAATTGAGAATAGATTTAAGAATCTATTCTCATGAGTATGTAATTTATATTTGAATCGTGATTCTACTCTCACATTAAAAAAATCATTAAAACTGCTTATATAGGGTGTTCCTTTTTCTTATATTTCACTGAAAAGCTACATGCTTCTGAAAATGTTAAGATGGATTTTCTTCAGCTCTGTGATGAGCAAAATGATGCAAGTTTGGTTGTATATGTATTGTCTTTAGATCATAACTTTAACAACACTTGTTCAATATCTTTCTGCCTTCCCTAGGATTGAGTACGCATAATTGCTTAGGTATGGAGCATCCCCATAATTAGTACTGCGTGTGTGTCAAATTGGTTCATCTTTGCTAAAATCCTTATTCAGCCTCACAAAATAATCAATTGGAGTGAGCCGGTCCCGTTGGCACCAGTCCGTTTCCTGCGTCCTGGTTTTTGTACCTTGTTCCCTCCTCAGCATTCTTTAATGCAGTTATGTCGCAGTCTCACTGGGTCCTAAACTCTTATTCTTTCTCTCATGGTTTACCTTAATGGTGCCTTGCATTCAGACGTAAATGCCAGTTTTTTCTTCTTATCATGTGAGGTCTCAGAACCTGTGACCAAGCATCTCAGTGACCAAATAGAACAGCTAGGTAGACTTTTCTAGTCTGTGCTATCAAATTTCTGTCTGCAATTCTCAACTTTAAATCTCTCCCCATCTAAACTTCCTGGTCTTTGTGTGCATGTGTGAGGGAAAAAAGAAGTGAAAAAAACTTTGTCAGCAATTTCCAGTTTATCACGTTAGAGAACAGGTCGCTTTCAGACTATAAAGATGGTGATGAGCTGTGCTGCAGCATCACTGAGGACTTGTCATCATAGTTTATGTGACTGACTCCTAATTCGTGGCTAATCCACTTGAGCAAATTTGAATGCAGCATCACTGCGTGAGAGAGACTGGTTGACTGAGTACCTTCTAGCAACAGCCACTTGTTGCAGCAGTGGGATGAGATTAAGCCTTATACCCAGATGGCAGATTGCATGTGATCATCCTACGATGGAGAGAGAAGAATTAAAGGAGTGGTGCAAAGAGCAGTAACCCAGACTTGTCCAACTGAGGCACCTATGAAGGACTTTTAGCCACTGATGTCTACCAAAATTATGCTACCCAATACAAAGAGATGGAAATCTGGAAGACCTGCACTGTGCTTGGCATGTGCCTCCTTCTTGACTACAAAGGGAACCAAGTGTGAAGTGTGCCCAAACAGGTCCCTAAGGTGACTCAGTGGTTGCTGAGGACCTGATAATCACCTTATATGCATTTCTGGGGATTTAGTTCAGTCTCTGCCTGGTCTTGTCCTAGACTGACTGCCCTTTAGTGGCTGGAATATGTGAGATGCACTAACTGAGCACCGCATCTGATTTCATTTCATCCATCTGGTTCACGTGCTGTGAATCAGTTCTGCAATCTGAACAAAGTGCTGCAACTGGGGACAATGGAGAGATTCTCTTCAAAAGCACACTCCTTATTCAGACTAAGTTACCAATGTAGGTGCATCCTTTTTTTTTAGGTACTTCATTTAAGTACCTAAAAGCAGTTGGGCAAAACTGGGCAACAGCTTCTATTGATGCCCATGTCAAGGGTTCAAGCAAGGGTTCAATCCTGAAAATACATGAAATACATGCTCCTGTGAAACCTTATGTTTCTGCTTGTAAATCTTTGCTTTACTGGATTTTTAAAAAATCTAAAGAATAATATCTAAGCAGAGTCTTGCCTGTTATTGGAAACTCTCAAATCACAACTTCAGAAAGCTATTAATGTGTAAAAAAGATTTTTTCTATATTTTCATTAAAAATAACGAAGCTGGTGGTAACTTAGAAGGCCAAATGATGAACTAATAGTTAACTGAAAATAGACCTTAAGTTCATTAAATTGTAGGTGAGGAATTGAGAAAATCTAAAGTTTAGTGTGATTTGTAACTTTGTAATAACTAAGTAATAACTTTGGTTTAAGTTTAATTTACATATAAGTGTTTTTCATAGACAAGATAAGAAGAATAGATGGGTTGACCATTCAGTGCTATGTGGATTGAGGGTAGTATTAAAAAAATAAATGTTATTATGTTGTAGCAAAATATGTGTTTTATTAGGTCCTCACATGGAAGATCATGATCTGAGCAGTTTAGTCACTACATATACATGAAGTGAAATATAGGCGGGTCATTTTTTTTCCTATGCATCATTTGTCTTACTAAAATGAGAGCATAGAGTAGGCTGCTTATTTTTACTACAATAAATGATGAACAGTTAAAAATTTTTTATCACATCAGAGGTGTTCTAAAATTTGCAGTCATAAATTCATAGTAGTAGGAGCTTCCCAGTAACTCTACACTGTAATTGAGGAGACTCTGGTCTGACCGGAACATTCAGGTTGCCTTCTTTACCTTAAATTTCTTTATGCTATTGTTACACAGTTCCCGTAGCTTTGGAAAAGTATCATTCAGAACAACATCTGACTTTTACTCTTAGTTTTGCTTAAAACTTGAGAAAAAAATTACTACTCTGTAAATGCACCCCAAATATTGCTGACGGTATCTTTAGAATGAAATCTCACACAAGTATCCCTACTTCATAACCTATTCCAGAATTATATACAGTAGAATATATATATTTATTTTGTATTATATTTTTATTTATTTTGTATTATAATTTTTAACTTTTTTGCCATCTAAGTTTCTTTAGAAAGTTGTCTGGAAACTTCCCTTATGCTCATGAGTCTGTAGTAATGAAGATGCAACTGATTGTGATATTCATAACATTATTACTGTACATAGTCACCTAAGCAATATTCTTATCTTCCCAGACTGCAGGACCAAACATGATTGAAATAACTGGTTTAGATTTTGTTTATATTGCTTTATTCTACTACAAATCAGCATAGCACACATTATCATGCAGGTGAAAGATGCAGTTTATTTATTAGCCATTCTTGTCAGGTGATCTGACTTGTTTCTTGGTACCATACACTAATCTGTGACATAGAATTTAAGAAAGAGTTATTTCCATCTGACATACATTGACATTGCATATGGTCTGGCATGGCCTGGCATTATTTCTATACAGAGAGTGCCAGTACTATTAGCTGCAAGGATGGGGGCATGCCACCTGCCTGTTGTGTCCTTCTGTCACTTGTGCTGTCCATCTGTTACTTGTAGGAAGGTAAAATTGACCTAATTTTTGTCTTTTGGGACATAAACCCTTACAAAATCAAAGGCACTTACAACAGCAAAATTAATTTTAAATGCTAACTGTACATAACCAATCTAATCCTCCGTATGTGCCAGAATCCTGGCTCAGTTCGATACTGTAGGGTCAGTTGTGCTATACTGTGTCTGAGGGTGGATTCCAATTCATAATACACTATTCTGTATGGGCAAAAATAATTTTAACACAATACTGGATGTAAAGGCAGAGGTAACTTTTTATAAATCCAGTTTAGTGTTTTTTTTTTTTTCTCCACAGTAGTATAATTTCAATGATTACAGTATGGCATTTAATTTTGACGTAGTAACAGAGTCCCCATGGCCCTACACTACTGTTGTTTTGCCCAAATAGTATATTCATCACAGCCAGCTCCCTTTAAATAGTCCACATCCTGTTAAATGTCAACACAATTGTGTTGGCAGTTCCATACTGCACCATTTTGTCAGGGTCCTCGAGTACATCTCACATCCCCAAATAAGCAATGTGACGGCATCACCTTGGTAGGCTGGTAGTTTCTGCAATGTCATTGGTGTAGCAGTGCTTTCATACAGAGTTCTGCACAATTAACTTACTCTATCTTTTTATTTAAATAAATTACATATTTAGTATTTAAATAAGTGATATATTTATTTAAATGAATGAAGAGTTCACCCTGCACTACACATAATCTTTTTAGCGTGTTTACTGTCACAAACCTATTTTAATTTATTCCCATCCTAAATTAACTTTGTGTCTGTTCAATGATGTAGTATTGCTTTGTCTTTTTGTAATGTCTGGGATTTTTTTTCACTTTCTGCATAAATGATAAAAGAGATCAGGTAGGTGAAAAATGCATATGAAATGGTATGTCAAATCCTGTGCATGGTTTGTCTTTGGAGCAAGAGTCAGAAAAGACCTGTTTGATTATCTTTCATGGAGTAAACCAGGGACAAATTGGCAGGGGAAGTGTGGTAGGCGTAGGTTTGAGTTCCACTGCTAAGTCTCCATCGGGGTCAGACCAAATTCCCTTGCTTTACCAGATGGAGAGCTCCTCTGATAATGTTAGAAGATTGCCAGCCCAAAACTGCCATCTGCTTCTCTTCAAAGTTTATTCCAAAGATGAAAAGCTATATGGTTCTGGTGTGAGAGCAGATTCTAAATATAAAACTAGTAACCCTTTTTCAGTAAATCAGTGGCTTAGAAGTTACTATTTTTATCATGTGTTCCTCCTTTTCTGATTTTGACCACTGATATTTTAATCTTATTTAAATTTTGAAACCATTTTAAGTTCAAAGTTTTAAGTAGACTGCACCATGCCGGGTGCACCACTGCTGACCAAGTAGAAGCGAATAAGAAACTTGGCTCAGTTCGTAGTAGTGCTGGCGTGGAGAACTCTGCCTGAGGATGTGCTCCCCTCACGGCTGGACTCCTGATGGCCGGTCTCTTTTCTAAAACTAAATGTTTATGGCTCTCTAGCCCTTTTTCATCTGGCTGTAAGTCTTAGCTTTGAAGGGCAAGCTGAAATCTGAAGCAGGGGTCTGAACACGTAGACTACAGAATGATTCCTTTTAGGTTAAGGGCCGTAGGCTGGGAACCAGAACCACGTTACATGGGCATGAGAAGTCATTTTAAGGATCTTTCAGTCAAGCCATTTAGAAACACATTTTGAGTAATGAATGCATTCAAAAAGATTGTTATGCAAGCAACACAGCCGGGGCTGGTTGTATATTAAATATAACAAATATTGCCAGTAGCTGAGAACATGTGCTAGACTAAGATCTCAAAAAATGTTACAGTTGCTTTTCTTTCATTCACTACTTATGCCAAAAAAAAAAATGCGTCAGAGGAGAGGAACCAACAATTTGTTTAAATGCAGCTTTACCATTATTTTGTATATTGAGAAGCAATGGATCCATTTTCACACAGAAGGTAACTCTGATCCCTAGATTAGTATTGTTTGATTAAGTTAATAAAGTAATCATATGTCATGTAAAATTTTATTGCCATTATAGAATGTGAGTGTTCAATTTAATCACAAATGCTACATTCATTTTTAATTGAGCTGTATGTATTTTACTTAAGGGAAGGCTTGGGTTTTTTCCTTGCACACTCAATAAATTTTAATTGAACACCTGATTCCTGCCACTAACACATTAACATCTGGACACTATCTATCTTTTATGCATATAGATACACTGATTAAAACTCGGCAGAAAAGCAGATAATAGGAAAACAAAAAGACAACATTTGGAACACTTTCAGACATAATTTTTTATTATATATTGAGAAGCATTTAATTATCTTATTTCATTTAATTAGCCCCACTACTTAGGCCAATTGTCTTTTATTGATATGGCATGTTAGGAGCTTCGCTAATTGGCACAAAATAGCACTATACTAAGTGACTTGTCTTATCCAAAATAATTTCTTATGGTTTTTCGCTTTCCTGAGACTTTTTCTTTATTTCACAGTCTTTTCAATAATATATAAAATATTTTGGCAGGGAGTGGCTTGATTTAAAATTTAGCATTTCCCTTTTCATTTTTATTTCTGAGTTAAAGACAAAAAAAGTTCTAAAGAAAAAGTGTTTACTTTCTAATATATTTTAGAATCAGAAAGTGTCACTCTACCTTTTGTACCTTGTAGAAATTTTAGTCTTTCTTCGGAAAGTGTATTTTTAAGCATTCTTTATCATTAAGATTTTAAGCATAATTTGTCAGCATTTACAAATTTAGTTAAGCAGAAAACCAGCAGCGTTGTGTCACTCCAGCTATTGTACTGTAGCGGTTTTGGTATCTGTTCCATACTGATCTGTTTTAAACCAATGATTTAACAAATCTGACAACTCTAATAGAGTATAGATGAGCTCAAATTATATAAATGTTCTAGTGCATAATATTAATTTCGAGTTAAATAGTAACAGAGCTTATTAGAACAGAGACTTTATGGAAATGTAATTGATCAAAAAAGATTTTTTTTCTGCATGAGATAATTTCTTTGAATAATTGATTACACCTCTCCTTAATTTTTGATTCTTCTATTCCAAACCATTTTTGAATGTTTTTCTTTAAAGACGTAACGTATTTTTGACTCGGTAATTCCTCAGGATGTATTTGGTGTCTCTGTACCAAGAAAAAAGATTACAATTTCACCAGTTGGTGCTTTTTCAGTTTACCAAATACTGATACTTTTGCAAATGAGTTCCATGCTTTTTGACTTGTTGGATAATCTTTACATGTGTTCAACTGTGTTGGCACTTCAACGGATGAAGTAACATCATTATGCAATGAATGTTCTCCCCCTAATTTAAGAATAGATGTATTATTAATATGTATGACTGTGCTCCCATATGTACATGATTTGTGGAATAATAAGACATTCTACTTATTTAAAATACTCAATTTAAAACTATTTCAAAGATAAGTTTCACAGTCCTTGCCCTGAAGTTTAATTTAACCACTTTTTGTGGTTACACAGTGGCATTTTCTTTCCTCCTCAAGTCAGTCACAAACCGGTAGCAGGGATCAATTTGAACTAGATTTTCTTAGTCTGGGCCATTGCATTGTACACATCCTGACATCCACAGGAGGGCAGCATGGTTAAATTAAGGGAAAAGATGGGAATATGATTATCATGTAACTAAATGGATCTCACTTTTGATTGTTTATATTGTTTTGTGAAAGCTTTTATAATTGAGAGGAGTGCGTATCTTCCTAGCCAATACAAATAAAGCAATTGCATGTTAGTTTTAGAAGTTTCCACATGTAGCTTCTTAGTAGCTATAAACATGAAGTTTTCCTCTGTATATATACAGTCTATTTTAGAAGAAGGTTTTAAAATATTTCATGTGGGAGTTATTAAAGCCTGGTTGGAAATTTAACTCTGCAAATTCCAGTAAAATCTGTTATAGTATTTTGGTAAATCAAATATTTGGAGAGTGGAGGTAGCTATTCCAGTAGGTTTACGGGACACTGGAACTACTCTGCTCTCTAACTCTTGACTGAGTTGTAGCAGAAAATTAGTCCTTTTATATATGTGTGTCTAAATATATATATACACACACACCCCACACACACGCGCACAAGTTCTGTTTGTGGGGAAAGAGATTGAGCAATAATCAATGAGTGATACTAAAAAGATTAATTATAATTTTTGTGCCATTTAAATTGATTACCAAAACACTCATAGAAAGCATTTTACCCTTTGTGTTATATACAAATAAATGCTATTTTTAAAAAAGTATTTCTAAAACTTCAAGTGAGGAGAAACCATTCAAACCTCCCCTCACATCCAATTCATCACTGTTACAACTTATATTTTCTCTTAGATTTTATGGAATTTTTTAAATTATTTTTATGCAACAGCAGTTTTATGATTGAATATCACTTTAGTATTGCTGTTTTGGGGAGACAGTTGCTTGTCAGAGCAATCCTGTGCAGCAGGAATGGGCTGACCCCAGTAGATGGCTCTGGTGCTCCCTCACAGGTGGTAAATTCTGTATTCCGGAAGTCCTACTTCTACAGCTCCAAACACGAATCAGCTCCAGTTTAATAACTCCAGTGCAGGGACAGTGCATTTGAATGTTTTTATTTTCTACGTATTTGTTACAGTAAAGAACTTTTGACAAAGAGCAAATCCATGCTATTGTTACAGGCTTACATCTTTCTTGTATATCACTTTTTTGTTTTTGTCTAACCACCACCCAAAACAAAACATTTTAAAGATACTAACATTTATTTGGGAGTTTTTTTCCTACTTATGCTAATCCAATTTAAAAATCCTGAATTCCATGAAGGGATACTAAAGTAAGTTTCTCGAAGGGGATATATTTCTCAGTGATGCATTTCTATTGTTTCCTAGAATAACTGCTGCAGAATTCAGTTTTAGATTGATTGCTTCTGTGTGACATTTCCAAGGATAAACATGCAATCACGTTAACGGTTCTAATGCAAATTATTGTACACTGGAAGCTGTCTCTTCCAATGCCACAAGACAATCGCTAAATAATACTAGAGGGTGGCAGTTTCAGCGCGAACCAGAAGAGCTGCTTCTAGGCACAGGTAGTTGAGATGTGGAACTGTGCTACTGTTTGAATCTTTAAAAGGGTTGAGAAAGCCATTATGGAAATTCATTGAAACAAAAATCCATTAACAAGTAATAAATACAGAGACACCGTTTCCAGATAAACTCCTAGAGCCAGTAATAGCATGAGTATAGAGGAAAATTCTGGGGATGTATAACTTGTGCTTCCATCCTGTTGCTGCTTCCCTCCGCATCCTGTTGGGAACAAGGTACTGAATGTGCTTTTGGGTGGCCACTTCTAGCTTCTTTCACAGAGAAAGTTTCTTCAAAAGAGCCGAAGTGACATGGAGTCAGAAGTCTTTTTGTTTCTTTGGCAAAGAAACAAAAATTCTACATGTATTCTGTATAAGAAAGTTTCTTAAGATGGGTATTTTAAGAGAACTGATTGGCTGGGTCATACTATGAAAGCTTTCTTCCTTGTTCTTACTCCTGTATTGTCATCAAAAGGCAGCCAGGAGTATAAAAGTACTTTTTTGACTCAAACTTTTAATGAAAGGATCACCTACAGTTGTCGTTCTGCACTGGCAGGTTTTCCAAGGCAGAATGGCTCTATCAGAATGTTAAACTAGCTTTATCATCTTGGGCCAAATGTTCATCTAACCTGGTATCGTGTCTCCTGCTGTGGCCAGCAGCAGATGACTGGGAAAGTTTGTAAGAGTAGTCTCAGTACTCTTTCAGACTCCACCCGTCTGCAGAGCAAGGACTTTCTGAGCCAGATACGGTTCTTTGCATATACTGACATTCAATGCAATTGAATTTCTCTTTCGCAAACCTGTCCAGGAATGCCTAAAACGCACAATGAAATGTAACTAATTTGAGTTCATGGAAGCAAGCCATAACAGTTGCTTTGCTGTGTGAGAATGGAAATTAATGTCTGGCACTGTTCCTACATTCCTTAGAGGTGCTAGAGATGCAACGGAGACAGTCTGCACAACTGATACAGGCAGCATCATGTGTTTTTCTGCTGTTGTGTGTTGGATGGAAAGAGAAGTTGTATTCATTGGTTCCAGTGTTTACGTGAAGTCTGGTAGATTGAAAGGCAGTTTTCTAACGTATGAGAACATGAAGTATCAAAATTTTAATCCAGAAGAAAATCACATAGTTCCCAATAAAAAACTTTTTATTTCTGCAACATGGGGAGAGGCTGCTATTTCAACGATCGTATATGAATTCCAAGAAGGTAACTGCATTTTCCCCACTTGTTAAACTGATTTGTTTCAATACTTTGGTGATGTTTTAAAATAGTGGTTTTGATTGAATTATTTTAGGGATTTTTAAAAAAATCCAGCTGTCAAGAATTTTAAAAAACAGTTTTAAAACATCATAACATTCTGAATAAACATCTTCTGTGTGCACAAATTGAAGGAAAGTGCTAGACTAATTCATTATCATAATTTCTGTGCTTCATTTCAAATCACAAATAGGGATAGCAGGTTGTCCTGGTTTAACCCTGACACAGGTGTAACGGATTTCCTCATGCCTGTGCTAGATCAGATGTACCTCTTTATACTAATTCATAAGGACTTAAAAATACCTACTAGTGATGATGAAAACAAGTGTTCTGAATCTTTAGGATGGAAATGTATGCATCTTGTTCTGCTTGTATGTTTTATCACCAAAAAAATACAAAAGTAGGTCTACTGAGGTCTGTATTCTTCATGAAATTAAAATTATATCAATTCAAAACTAGCTTTCTAGACAGTGAGAAGAAACGCATAACCAGCCAGAGATAACCAAAGCCAAGTATCATTCCTAAAAGAGTTCACTGCCCTTATTAGCCTCCACCACTCTTCCCAACAGTGGGCTATTTTCAACACTGGGACTCCAGAATTGGAGTTGCTTCAGTTGGCAGCTTAGTTCATTGATTTGTTTTATACCAGTGTGACACTGAGCAGGGTGTTTTGACTGATTCCATCAGTGGCAGTGTATGACCTTGAAACAAAAGTAGTTTTTTCATATTAACAGGTCCTCAGCCATTTAGGCTTTCTAGATCACAAATAATATCACTGCATGGCTGGAAAAAGGGTCACCAGTTTTTCTATCTAATTGCAGTGCCATGTGGTTCCAGTGACATGGAGAGATGTCTAGGCTGGGTGGCTGGATGCCTCTGGGTGTTCAGGATGCTTCTGAGTTGGTTTAAGGTCCGGCAGTGTAAAGAACTGTTTTCCACAGCCAAACTGGATTCTCAAGGGAAAGCAGTGCAATTGAAACTTTTTCTACTACATCAACGTTAGCATTTAAATTCAAATTTTCACTTTTAAAACCAATCTCGTAGTGTTCCTGCTTACTGTGCTTTGTTTCACATCACGGAGCAGTTTGTGTTCACAGACTGTTACCCTTTTAGCTGAAATTAAACCAAGACATGAGCTCCAGGGGTGCACCCATACATGCTGCAACCACGGGTAGCTGTTTGGTCCATGGGGTCAGACTAGAGCTAGTCCAAAGTAAGCTGCATCAAAAAGCACAGAGTGGATGTCTGCTCCTCAGCACCGGCTGTTTCACAGTTGTGCTCCATTACCTGTTTACATTACAATTAGATTACATTAGAATCAGAGCACTTTCTACATTTCTGTTGCATCTGAAGGATTTCATTCTTTTGTTGCCTGGAATTCTCTCAAGGCTAAAGGATGTTTTTCTGTCTTGACAAACACTGCCACTTTACATACCAAATAGGTTTCATGATATGACATAAATTGGATTAATAATTCTCAAGTTGCCATTGCAGTTACTTCACAGGTTCCATAAGTACTGGCATGCATATTCACAAATGTTGAAGCGCTCTGGAGTGCAGTAAGACATCACTGTTAAAGAACCTAGGGGTATCTGATCTTCCAGCATACCAATAACCATTTATACTGTAAGTGAAAAGTTGTTTGGGGGGGGGGAAACGCACGTTTTCCTGTTCATATTATGAGTATCTTGCTCATTGGAATAAATGGAACTGTTTTCTGTGGCTGTGGTGTTTGTATTGCTTGACATTCTTCAACATTTCTTTATCCTTAGCAGACATAATTACAGTAGAAGTTTAGGCTGATTTTTTTTCATTCCCTCTATCTGTTGAAGGCTTATTTAGTTCTCTTTCTCAAGAGCACAGAAAGTACTAAAATGAATCCGAGAATGTTTACAGCTAGGTTTCTTATGACCCAGGTCATACTGTTGTCTTGAATCAGTTTTCTCTCTCGTCCTCAACTGGAGACAAAAAAATGGCTTAATCTTGCGGGGTTAAATAAAAGGAGGAATTCGGTGCAAGGAGGATTCCTTTTATGCAAGGGCGCAGGGATGACTGAAAGTGCCTGTGGGCATTTGGTCCCCATTGGCTCTCACAGCGAATGCAATGATGCCCACAGATAGCCTGTATTGTTGTCAGTTAAATGGGATCATGAGTGTCTGAAAGGTGTTTGAGAATGAACTGAAAATCATTTTCACAAGTGGATGATTACTTCTGCCACATGTTAACCGAACTCTATCAGAGTGGCCCAGATTTTTGAGACTGTATTAATTGCTCTTTCAACCTTGACTGAGGTTTCTCTTTAAGAAAGGCCTTTGCTGGACTAAACTGCTACACGTATTGATTTTTCTTTCTGTATTTTTTTCATTGTTTGTGATAAATGAAGCCTTTTACAAGTAGAGAATTTATCATTCAAGATGTAGATAGATGGCTTCATTCCTTAGAATAAAAAGGCCAGTCTAAAAATGATCTCTGTAGAAGTAGTAAGTCCTTTCTCATTTCTCCAGCAGTGAATAGCTCCGGTATTCCACATTCAATTATGTTTTTCAGCTATTCATTAGTGCTGATTTTTTCATCAAAAAGTAGAACCCTGCACGCTCGCAGCGTGGACTTAGAGCAAATAAGCTGCCATCTGTGTGTGCCATCATATAATTGAAACTGAACTATAATATTTAGCAATATGGTTTTGCATTTTTGTAACACAAGGAAACGCACTTTGAAAAATATTCAACCTTTATTTATTTAAAATATAATGATGCTCAGACTTTTTTAAAAAAATGGTTGTTCAGTTCGTTTGTTCTATTTCCAGAGCAGAAAATGATACTGACTGAGACAAGATGATATATAAAACATTTTTATCCAGGTGTTTCTGTGTTTTGTAGTGGAGATGCAATTTCTTGTATTTTTATTTGTTTTCCAGGAAAATGAGCTTTAAATATTAAATGTTTGTTTTTCTACCACATTGTAAGCATTGTGAGGTATAATCAGGTAAATCTGTGACTTTGTACAAATCTGATTTTTACTTTTTAATTTGGGAGTGAGTGAAGAGAAAGAAAGCAGTATTAAATAATGTTGAAGAAAAGAAAATTGTGGAACTGTTTTTAAGAGCAAAAGTCTCAGGAAAGTGATTGCATGGTTTGTATGATTGGTTGTGGTTTCATATTACTACAAAACTGTGGTAGAAAGTCTTTACATTGGGGTAGCACTTAATGACTGAACATGTTTGATCAAGGTCCTATATTTTCTATGTGCTGTATAAAAGCAGGTGTATTAGTCTTAAGTTACTGGAAATTATGTGAGTAATATAAAAAGACTGAAGAAGGCAACCAAGCATATACACCCAAACTATAAATATGCTTTCTAATGTGCACATGTACAGATATAGATATTATGTATACGTATCTTATTTATTATATTAGTATATTTTTACAGAATAAAAGTCTGCCATCTATATCTGTTTCGATGTACATCTGAAAACCAATCTTTCCTAACTTCTTGTCAGTCTACTCATTAAACACTCTCAAAACATGGTCTTAAAGAGAAGTCAAAATAAATCTGTTTAGTAATAAGCAATTACTATTTCAGTGCTCAGATACAGGGGAACTATTTTAGTATCATCTTCCTTCTCAGTGTATGGCTGAACTGTAATAATTCATGAATTATTTTAGATTATCCCAACTCTGGAACCTAAATTAGAGTGAGAAAAATTGTAGCAAATGGTGTGGTTAATTCTTAGAAATATGGAATTGGCTACTTCTAAATATCAGTTTCTTCTTTGTGTTGCACAGAATATTTTACCTAAAGAAAGGTACAGTGTTTGAAGGAATGGCTGCTGTATGTTTCTTGTTGCTGCTGAGGGTTTTTAAAACAGTCTGAAGAATTAACACTATGCATCTTTTGGATGGAAAGAGTGAGCAAGGCTTGTAGGTGAATACGGATACACGTATGGGTAGAGAAATAGCAGGCTGCAGCTCTGTAAGTTGGTGACTGTGAGAGTCTGCTCTGGTTTGTGGTACTGACATTTACCTGAGACCCATGAAAAATGATGCAATTCCCCATCTTAAAAATAAAACATTCTTCAACTTAGCTCTAGGACTTATTTCACTTCTGAATCTGTTAACCTCTTAATTTTCTGTTCCAGTTGTGAAACCCAAGTGTCATTTAATTCTGGAACTGCCTTTTGTAGACTTTTTGTGTTCTAGACATCAGCTGCAGTTTCTACAAATCCTAGATATTACTGTCCAAATTTAACAAAGTCTTAGGTCCTTTGCTTCCCATTTTTTTCAATGGAAAATAATGAGAAAGAGAAGTTCAAACAGGATTCTAAGAGTCCAGGATGTTTGGTATAAATGTTAGACTCTTGAGTAAGAATTCATCTCCTCATCTTACAGGAGCATGCACAGGATATATCCCTTTAATGGCTCAAACTTCCTACATTAGAAAAAACCTGTCACCATTAGAGATGGCACTGGAAGAGGGATTAATAACTAAGATTATAACTGTGTGTTTATAGTGATTTGTAAAACCAAGTAACATAAGGCTTTGCACTCCTATACTAAATCCCAGCTTTGTGTCATGAATGCCATTTTCTTTGTTACCTAATCTTATCTAAGACTAGAAGATTTTAAAGTTAGGTAGTTAACGTTCCACTCCTTTGTTTCCCAAGGAAGCTCTTATTTAACACCTTAGTTGGAAGTGATTTATAGGAGGAATAAAAAGTGCACGTTGCTAATTAATTTCTTTTTTGTATGCTTTCTTATTTTACGATTTTGAATTTACTGTAACTTGTGATAGTTCTGCCTGTACTGCAGGACCATATGTGGTACATCTTGCACGAAAAGTAATTTAAAAAGGAACTAACCTTTCCTCTGATAGCAAATATTCTTTTAAGATCTCTTATTTTAAAAGCACCTTTCTATACCAGGCTCAGTTAATAATGAAAAGAATGAATTAAACCTGGTGTTTATAGGGTTCCATTACTCATCCTCTGCCATGTACCTGTTAGAACGTAAAGTCACTGCTGCTGATGATACCAGGATTATTCTTGAGCATGAAGAATCCTCTGTTAGTCTGTGGCTCCTTTACAGTCATTTAAGACATGCAAGAGGGTGGGAACATGGTCAGGATATCTCCGTACTGTAGCATTTGAGGACTGTGTATTCTCAGTTGGTCTTCGCAGTCCATGGGGCAGTTGTCCTCCGACATACATCAGAGAAACCTACAGGATATTCTGAGGGATGCAGTGGCAGAATCGCCACGAAGAACAGGGCAGACTTAGGACTGACAGAGCCCAAAGGCCACCTGTGGACCCTTTTACTGTTCTCTCCGTTACTGGTCATTAATCTTCAAGGCTGAGTGAAATTCATCAGTCATTCCCCCTCCACCCTATGGCAATAGTAAAGAGATTAACGGGGCGATAGCAATGTGGTATGCTTTGGGGAAAGTAAATGCTCTGATTTAGGGGAACATGCCTGGCTCTTTTGAAACATATATGAAAAGCAAAACAGTTTGTATTTTGTGGGGGAATATGCACCTATCCCTCTGTGAGGTAAATGCTTCCTTAGTTGCAAAGCATTACAAACTTTCAAGTAAATCCTAGTAGGCCCTTTTTTGACACCTTTTCTGACATAACCCTTACTCCTCTCCTTTCTTTTCATTGAATTTATAATTATCACAGAATTAAGAAGTTAAAAAGAGTGTGGCAGGATCTGGACTATTCAAAGCAAGCTGCATCACATGTTAGTCCTGTACACAAAGCCAATTGTCCTCTCTTTCATATGAATAAAAAGCAGAATAACCAAGCGAGTCAGAGCTTCAACACAGGTGTAGCAGGAATTGAAGAAGGGCAAGATATCGGTGTTGTAGTGATGAGGGAGCCGCTACGTAATCTGACAAACCACCATGGTTAATAAGCATTACGCTGAACATTCATGTTAGACAAAAATTTGTCCTTTGTGATACCTAAAGCAGGAAAGAACGTGCTTGAGTCTATGCCTGGGACAGGTGGAAAAAAGGTTTTGCCTGTATCGTACTTGCCTGTTTCACATGAGATGTTGGTTCCTTGCCCTGTTTTTTGACTGAGTTAAAAACCACCGGGCAACAAAGCACCAGAAGTGATCAGAAAGTAGAGGGCAGCAGAGCCTATCCTCTTCCCACGAAGGCACCTGTCCATCTACCAAGCATCCACCCACCCATCTCCGATCCTAGTTATTATAACTTCTCCATAACATATGTGCCAGCATCCTCTGGAGAGTGCCCTGTGAAGCCAGCATTCATTGGTCTGAACAATTTGGATCTTTGTTCTGCCTTTGACTCACCTCGTTGTACTAGATGCCCTTGATAGAAGCTGGCCAGCCAGAAGGGACATCTCATAGGTAATATTTTGCTCTGCTGTCAGGTTTTAAGCAGCAGATCCTTATCACTCATAGGCTCTTGCTTACAATCCCACAGCTCATCCTTTTCCTCTTGCTGTTTTTGTTAACAACAGTGCAACATGACCACAGTGACAGAAAAAAGTGACACTGTAACGCCATAAAACTTGCTGCAACTTCTTGGGTAATGAGGGTGCTTCCTCTACCACCAAACAGTATCAACAACTGTGGTTTTGTCATTTCACTGGTTGATACTCCTGACTACATCACCTGATTTAAAACCTGGAAATTGCCAAGGTGACAAGGAGTTTTTTGTAATCTAAGAGTCTTTATAGTGAAGTGCTTCTGTTTGGGAAATTAGATTCTAGTTTGCTCTAGAAAAAAATTTAATCTTGTGTGTCTGGTGGCATTTTGTTATTTGAGCGTTTTCCCAAACTGACACTATGAGTGACTTCTCAGTCAGACTAGAGAAATGCTAGCAAATCTGTGGAAACTGAATGGAAAAAGAAAGTGTTGGGGAGTTTAACTTTTCTAACATTCAGTATTTCTGTGTAGTCAAAAGTGTTGTACTTTAAGCTTTTTTTTCTCTTTTCAGAGGCAATGGGTGAAATGTAAGTGATAAGCAGGTTAGTCTTCTCAAACATGAGATCTTTTGTTTCTGCTTTTTGTCTTATTTTGAGTGAAAAGGAATATCTCTTTGCATTTTTATGATCTGAGTAAATAAAAGAAAAAAATCACTTCTTAGATGTGATAACACTGAAGAAGCAGCTCAGGAGTTAGAGCAAATTAATACACTCATTTGTATTGGGTCCTCCTAATATCATGCTTCTTATTAATGGAAAAACATTCCCTTTATTTCCTTTGCAGATATTTGTATGCTCTAGGACAGAAGGTTTGGAAGCGGTGGAAAAAACGCTACTTTGTTCTTGTTCAGGTTAGTAGTCTGCCATGACATTTCATTAAAAAGTAGTCTTGGACTATCAGTTTTCTTACGTATAGTTTCTGGAGCCATTAGTAAATCAGTATTTTAAGGCAACATATGCAGCACTACTCCAAGCTTCTGACATATGTCGTAAACAGAAGTGTCACTGAGTTTTACATATATATAAATGAGTCTCTACACTGAGCAATGTTTCAACTGAAACCTAGAAACTTCCGAATTAAATTGTTGTGACCTTGAATCATTCCGCTGACAGCTTTCTAGCAGCACTCAATTTAAAATAAAGTTATATTTCACAAAGTGGATTGTACTTACTGTTTCATTTATTCTATCTCAACAAAGATTTCCTGCCTTTAAAATTAAAATAAAACAACAATAGTTACTATTAAGAACTTTTTCATAAATATTTTTTGAATAATGCTATTTTTTGTTCTTCCTTGCAATATTAAATTGGGTAAAATTATGTAGTTGTTACAGAAAATCTAGTATAGCAATTGTTCTTGGCCACAAAAATGTGCTGGGCTGATATTTCATAACTTTTTGTCCAAACCTAGAACTGTAAGTATTTTCACATGCTAGTGAATGGTGACATTAACATGAGATTAATAGAATAGGAATAGAAAAGTAGATTTTGAGTCGTCAAAACTTAGAAATGAACGATTTTTATGGGTCTTTAGAAAAATCATTCTTTTCTGTTTGTGCTTGTCTTCAGATTGCAGTTACAAATTTGATGTTCTTCTGAGTCAGTTCAGAGAACGTTGTTCTTCTGTGTACTTTGTTTTGTTGACAGAAAACTGTTAAAGTGTGAGTCTCCATAAACATCACACAAAGGACGAAGCCTGTTCACGAGGCTTTTTTAAGAATGAAGGCTTCTACAACTACTTTACAGAAAGCCTGATTCCTTTCTCTACCACTGTCACACTCACCTCGTCTCCTCCTACTCCTAAATGATGAAAATTGTAAGGATGTAAAAAAAAATCCTGAATAAGGTCTTTAATAAAGTAAAAGCTGAGAGTATTTGCATACTATTCTTGCTAAGCCTGATGTCAATACAGTGTTCTCCCTGGCTTCAGTGGGAATTGGCTTGCATATTGATAATCCGTGACTAATGGTTAAAAGCTTGAACAAGATCTTCTGGAAGGTCTACTGAATTCATTTGGGTTATGATTTTACCAGGGTCCTCTGTGAAGAGATGAGGACTTTTTGTGACTTTATTAAGATTTGTAAAGGTTAGGAAGATCTCTAGATAGGATAGCTGTGAAGGCATGGATGTGAAGGGAAAATAACTTAAAGTTACAGGGGAAAAAAAAAAGAAAGGTAGGTGCTCCCTTGTCCTTTTCTTTAACGCTCCTCCAACTTTACATCCCCCCTTTCACAAAAAGAAAGACCTTATTCTCTTCCTCTAAGCCACAGGGGTCATCTGAGTTTTAAAGTGCACACCTAAGAGACACATAGTCTTTCTGTGCCACCTGGGAGACCAGTTTATTCCAGCCAACTTAATTTTAACTATCTTCTGCTTTCTATGCTGAAATTGAAATACTGGAGTAGAATATTACAGGAATTTTCCCACTATGATGGGATTTAGACATCTATTTCATTTTAAAGCAGCTGTCAACTCAATAAGGCTATATAAAAAATACTTTGTTAAATCAGTATTTACTGTCCAGACAGCTCTGGCACATTTGTATAGTCCAGCCGTGATATATAGACTGACAATAAGCTGAAGTCAATATGTGTGAAGTAAGCATTCAGTAATGAATATCCGTCTGTTGCATTGATATATTATTGACATATTGATGTGCCTTCTTCTATAGATTAGCTTTTAACTTACGTTAGTAAAATATTAAGGCCATGAAATTCAGTTGTAAGACAGAGGCTATCAGTATGGTTTACACATGCTTTGGAAATTTCACTCAGGTGTGAAATTAGATGAATAATGTTGATTCTTCAGGAGCGTGATGTGAGTAATGTGCATCTTTGTTATTGCTACACGTATTAGTAGTTGTTAGTGGTTTATGAAAGAACAGCTCAATGTTATAGGAAGGTTACAGAGTCTGGAAATTTTAACCTCTTTATTATATTTTCTTTTTTTCCTTTTACAATCCAGTCACTTCTCTAAAAAGTTACTCATTTCAAACTAGAAATATGTTTGAAAAAAGTAAAATCAACAGCATTATAATCTCTGTCTTGTTATAGGGGTAAGATTAAAAATTACCAAAGACACATAGACCAGCTCTTCCACAAGCTGATCTTCAAAACCACAGCGTGCTGAAGAAATCTGAACAAGCTGAGCATTCTATGCATTTCCCGATTTAGGGTCTGCTAGCTTCCTTTTTGATGGCTGAGTTCATCTGTACAGTGTGGTTATACAGAGTTGTTGACATGAAAATGTGAGTGATGTGGGTGCCTGTCAGGTTATTTCATTCGACAAAATTGAATAATTTGAAAAACATTTTTACTTCAGTGCCAGGTATCTGTAGGTTCAGTTTACAAGAAAAGGAGAGGAGGGAGCTCTCATTAAATACAGTGATAATTGCAAAGGATTTAGAGGTGTGTGACTAACCAATAGCTCCCTCCGTGCTTGTGTGAGAGGGCAAATGTGTTTCTGGGGAACATAAACGGGGAAATACCAAGCAGTAACAGAGGTGATGCTGCTGGGGCTAGAGCAGATGACATGGCGTAGGGGCTGAGCCCTGTGTCTGGGCCCTGAGGGGACCACGGGCCCTGACTGTCCCTCCCCAGCCCCCCCAGGGCCTCCCCACCCTGCCCCCAGCCCAGGACCCCATTTCAGCCTCCCAGGGCCGTCTTCCCCTGCCCCAGTGACGCCACGGCAGGGCCGTCCTTCAGCTCCCAACAGCCCTGCCCTGCTCAGCAATGGGCCCTGCTGAGCCGGCCCCCCTCAGGCCCACATCCCGGCCCAGCCCTGGCCTGTGCCCGGGCAGGTGCCCGATGCCTGGGGCTGGGGCTGCCCCGGTGCCCCCAGCTGCCCTGCCCCTGGCTGGGCCCTGGCTGCCAGGCCCTGCCCTGCAACCCCAGGGATAACTTAAAATCTTTAAACCAAAATACAGTAATTTTCTAAAATACATACTATAAATGAAAGCAAAACTATAGGCTCAATGCACAAACAGTGGGGTGAAATTCCGTCCTGTATGTCATGCTGGAGGACAGGCTGGCTGGTTGTAATAGTCCCTTCTAGCCTGAAAATGTGAATTTCTGAAAGTGATGGGCTAGATTGTTTTCTGTGTTTATTTACATTTAGCTCTCTCTCATTGGTACAGCCCACTTAAGTGAAGGTACTAAATTTGATGTCACTGGCTTTTGAGGTGGAGTGGCATGCGGGTACCAGCGAATGTATGAATGAAGCTGAAATCAGCTGTCAAAATTTTACTTCAAAAAGGATCATTCTTGAAGTTGTAGCCAAAGCAGTAAATCTAGGTAACAGTTAGCTGAGCAGTCAGCAACTGAGATAAAGACGGTCCATCATCTATCAGACAAGCTCCTTGCCTATCCTTAGATCCTTGCATAATTTTACACATCTACGAAATGATATTATAGTTCAAAACAAGTCAGTTGGCCAGGTATCTTACAGTCGTACAGGAGACGAGAGTTTCAAAGGCCCATATAAATTCAGTTCCCTTAAGTTTCAAGTGTTCAACAGATTCACAAGCTCTTTCTTCTGGTCACCTTTTACAGTCTTTCCAGCTCTTCATTTAAGGCTGGGAACATCTCAGTTTTGTTTCAGTGATTGCTTTTCCTCCCCCAGCTGTTACATTCCTTTCTTCATCTTTCCAGTCTCTTTTTCCTCAGCTCTCCTTATCGCTTTCTATTCTGTCTAGGGAGTCTTAAACCACATAATGACAGATTCTCTTCTTATTGTTTTATTTTTTTTTAATAATTGTACTTGATGAGAAGTAACTGATGTTGCTTATGCCAGCTGCAAGCTGCTTGGCCTACACAGTACTGTATCCAGTGAGCCAAGCAACCTGGAGATGGGTGTGAACACAGGTGCAAAAGATGCAGAAATTAGACTATAAAAACGGCCTGAAGGTTCTGGTACTTACCATCTTTAACTAGAATTGGCCAGATTATGTGTTCATCTTTCCAGCTGCATGATTATTGTGGCACTCCTTATATACTCCTTTTACACATAAAAGTCCTTTTTTACCAGTTTCTTGGAATATAGGACTTTTTTTCTCACACAGTAGACTGAGCGGTTTGGTCTGTACCATGGTACCAAGTATTTTCCCTACCAGAACCTAATTTGCTTCCTTTCAATTTTTCGTAAAGCAACAGCCCAAAATACATTGTATTTCAGGAAACTGCAGAGAGATGTGTTTATGGCTTTTTTTTTCCTTCCTTTTGGCAGGAACAGGAAAGAATGCAAAGTTTTACACTGTAAATATTTCTGGAAAAAAAATGGGGTTTATTTCTTCAGCATAACTGAAAGCTAATTTAAACAGTGGTATATGTGTTACACGATTCTAGAATGGAATTCAGCAATTAAGAAGTCTTTTCTTATTCAGGTTAGCCAATACACATTTGCAATGTGCAGTTACAGAGAAAAGAAATCTGAGCCTCAGGAACTGATGCAACTCGAAGGATACACTGTGGATTATACAGCTCCTCACACAGGTACTTTTCATGATTTTGAAGTACGATATGTTTGTGTAAACAGCTGATTCAATTTGTACATTTTGATCTAGCAGCAAGAAACCCCAAGGTTCTTTTTTTTCAGCATCTGAAGGTTTTGCAATTATTCCACTAGGATTTTCTAGTGTGAAAAATCATGCTTCTAGAAAGAAGCTTGTTTTAAGAAGAATGAACAATAAACTTACAATAAGGTTGCCTGAAACATTGTAAGACCACATATGATACAAGGGAAAAATTATTAATTCTATGTAGTTTTTCCCTTTTCTCTCTATTTTTGATGGTGGAGTCATGTGGCAGTGTACTGTGAAGTACATTCATAAATGACTTAGAAAAGAAGGTCAATGATGGCAGTGCTTGCTAAAGACAAATTACCCAGAGTAATCAAAAATAAATTTGAAGATATCAGGAAAATCTACACAAGTTAGTATTAAAATGGCAGAGGGAAGTCAAAGTTATACATGTAGAGAAAAGCGATTCTACTCTACCTACGCAGTGGAGGGTTGTGAATTTAAGAGACTTCTAAGATATTGAAGACTGATCTTTGGAAGTTATGTTTAGAATAACTGAGAAAGCAAACAATGCTCAGAATGTGTTTGGAAAGCCAAAACAATGTTGTCATAAAAAAATCCCCAGCGCAGCCACGTTGACTCGTGTGTGCTGTACTGGTTATGCACTCAGAACAAAACACCGGCATGAGAAAAAGGTACCAAGGAATGAGCAACAACACTGATAAGAGGTATGGAGCTGCCTCTGTTCACAGCTGTCCCTGTTGACAGGGACTTCCAGCTAAGAAAATGATACTTAGAAGGAGGATATGTTAGAGAAATGCAAAACAGCATATGACATGGAGAAGATGAATAGGAAATAAATTGGAATTTAATTGGAAGTGGAATTATGGAAATATTTTCTCCTGTGACTTCTATATTTATTCTGCTTATATGTTACTTCCATGTATTACCATTTGATCTCTATAGCTCTAGATTCTATCATATTTCTAGGTCATAAATACCTATAAAATGTTTTAACACCCACCCCCCCACACACACGCACGCAATAATGTGATAAACATTGATGGTGATTTAGGAGTAACTTGTATTTATTAAGATTACTCTCCTATTTCCCGCTCCAGGTCTTCAGGGTGGTCGAATGTTTTTCAATGCTGTTAAAGAAGGCGATACCGTGATATTTGCCAGTGACGATGAGCAGGATAGAATACTCTGGGTTCAAGCCATGTACAGAGCCACAGGTCAATCATATAAGCCTATTCCTGCAAGTCAAGCTCAGAAGATGAATCCTAAAGGAGGAAATGTCAACACAGGTATATCCCCACTTTGTAAGTTGACTTTTTCTTTTGTGGCTTTGGTTTTGGTTTTAGTTGGTAAAATATGTAGCAGCTCCCTTAATGAAGTTTAATTAAACAGAACTCATTCACTAGGGAAATGTGCCTAGCAGTTTGTTGTTAGCCAGAAGCCCTTTAACTCAGATTATTATTACCAGTGAGGGAAATCCTGACTTGCAGGTCATTATTTTTATTATAATCCATGAAAATATGGCAATTAGCTTCATATTCATTACAGTTGACCCACATATTACCATGGAGATGGTGTTTGGTTTACATTATATTTTTCAGTAGCCAGGCAGTGTAGTGTTGAATAGAAAAGCATCAATCTATTCTCAGAATTTTATAGATTTAGGGGAGCTTTCTCATACATTGTATATATTAGTTATCTAAAAATTGCTATGCAGACAGTACATTGTCAGCTGAAAGACAGTACATTGAAAGGCCCTAGATGGGCTGCTGGATTTTTGCACCCCTCAGTGTAATATTAAACTACATATAAAAAAATTTCAAAAAAAATCAGGTTTAAGGTTTCCTCATCTTTCTTTGAGGAAAATATTGTTTCAGAGAAAATCAATGTAGGTAGCATATATTAACCATATCTTGAAATTTTCTTATAATCTCTTTGAAAGTGTGCTGTCATGTAGATATCTGCACATGGGAAGCATAGATGATTTTTTTTCTTTTGTTCTGGAGGCTGAGTGCAATCCAAGGATTTTTGCAAGAGCCATTAAATATGGCTGTATACAATAATCCTTCTTCACTCTCGTATATCTGTATATGTAGAGTTATAGAAGGGAGATATATGTTTTAAACTCAGCTTGGTTTAATGTCTGAAGTCTATAGCAGGTTGACCCAAAACCATTCTCCTCCATCAGTCCTGCTATCACTCGGTCACATGGCCTTCCATTTATCCTGTAATCTTTTATTATTTTGCTATTGGAAGACAGTAAAATGCACGTGTTAAACTTAGTAATAGTTATCTAAAATCCTGACTGCACTGTCAAGAACATTGAAAAAAACATAGTTTAATCTCACAAAAGTACTGACATCTGTTGAATATTTAATATGAAACAATTTGGAAGGGTGAAGTAACAATTCATCATGGGGGGTGTTAAGGTGAAGTATTTTGTAGGATGTAAGTAACACTGCAAAAACAAAGGTAGGGCAACAGCCAAGGAGTGCTTCTGCTCACGTCCTCCCAGTTAACTGAATCTGGGCTGGGTACTGGGAGTTCACTGTGTTCCTCTCTTAATGTTTCTACTTCATGTGCATCACTTAGAAAGTACAAAAGAAGTGACCATAGTCAGCAGTAGCCAAGGAATTGCTCTTCTTCTTGGACACAGGGTTCACGTGGAAGTGAAAGCAACTAGAAAACACTGACCACAGGGCAGGGAAAGTTATAGAAAGAAGGAGGTACAAAGAACAATTGCAAGTTTGGATATACTGAAATTGTGTTTTCAGACATAAAATTCCTGATAGTGGTAAAGAATTAAAATACAAAATTGGCACATCTTGATATTATCTTAGATGGTTAGGGTGACTACAATTCTTAGGCGGAAACCATAGGAAAAATAAGGTTTGTTTTAAAGACAGTTTAAGGGAAGCTTAAAAGCCTCAAAGTATAATGTATTTTCTGTCATGCTTATGTATCAACTTGCACAAACTGATATGACTGAACTGTATATAAATCAAAAATCTGTGGATAAATTATTATTTGCCTTTGGTTTTATAACACTTCAATGTTGGTATTTTGTAATTAATTCATAGAATTCTTTGCAATAGAGTAACTTGTGAAATTTAACTTAATGTGAGGTTTAGTCTTAAAAGAATCAATGTTTGACTGATTTTTGTAATACCTCCAGTGCTGCCTACATGAGGAAAATTTTATTATTCTGTCTTTTGCACTTAAGGTAAAAATGGGCATAATCAAATTAATCAGTTTTTAAGAAACTGCAAGAACTAGGGTTTACAGATATAACCTTAAATAATTTTCTAAGACTTCTGCTTCATTTACATATACTGTGCTGATTTTCTTGGGGCACAGTTTTACTCCTGAAAAGAAGCTATAGCTGACCTTTTGTCATATTTAAATATGTTCAGTTTCCTAAGAAGTTCATTTTGTTTCCCCCTAGAAAAATGTTTGCATGAAGTTAAGGGTATTTTATTTTTAAGCAAGGTGTAACACCGAGAGAGGTGTTATATAGGTATAACATACTTGAGAGCTAGTGTATATATTAAATGAAATTCACTTCCATTTTTTTCTTCTTTACTATGATACATTTTTAGTATTAGGAAATACAGTTATGACCAGAGAATTTGTCAACTACTTTTTTATGTATCGTATTTTTCAATTAATACATCATGTAAGCATTGGCAGCCAATACAAGATCACATTGTTTTAGTTATCATAGAATCATAGAATCATACAGGTTGGAAAAGACCTCTAAGATCATCGTGTCCAACCGTCAACCCAACACCACCATGTCCACTAAACCATGTCCCTAAGTGCCTCATCTACACGTCTTTTAAATACTTCCAGGGATGGTGACTCCACCACTTCCCTGGGCAGCCTGTTCCAAGGCCTGACCACTCTTTCAGTAAAGAAATTTCTCCTAATGTCCAATCTAAACCTCCCTTGGCGCAACTTGAGGCCATTTCCTCTTGTCCTATTGCTAGTTACTTGGGAGAAGAGACCAACCCCCACCTCGCTACAACCTCCTTTCAGGTAGTTGTAGAGCGCGATGAGGTCTCCCCTCAGCCTCCTCTTCTCCAGGCTAAACAACCCCAGTTCCCTCAGCCGCTCCTCATAAGACTTGTGCTCCAGGCCCTTCACCAGCTTCGTTGCCCTCCTCTGGACACGCTCCAGCACCTCCATGTCCTTCTTGTAGTGAGGGGCCCAAGTTCTTAAAGTGTATCATACAACGCCCCCTCCACTTACAGAAAGCAGAAAACCAGCTAGGGCTTTGCAAAACAAATATCATTTAATAATATTCAAGCCTTGAAAATCTGTCCCCATCTTCCTCATCCTCTAGGAAGATAAGAAATGCAACTCACTCATCCTGATAAAATGTACAAAAAGAACTTTCAATAACTTGAAAAAATTTAAATATCTTTAAACTGCTGGATGTAGAGAAAAATTAGCTCAAGGAGACATGTTTCAATGTTTTTATATATTATGTTTATAAAATATCTTCTGTAATCCTGAAATTCTCTTGATAGATAAGAAAAGCAACTTGTTGTTGCTTTTTTAAGTTGTCATTAAAGAAATTAAAACACCGGATGATGGTTAATATGCCACATACCTAGCTATATTAAGGTTAATTTTTTGCTAGTAATAAATACTAACATTTCCATTTTCCATTGCCTTGTAGACAAAATTCTACCTTCCAAAGTTAATGTTACATTATTAGCTGAAAATGACAACTTGTCAAAGTACAAGCATTTTATTAAACATTTAACATTTTTGATCAAGTGATATGTGTAAATGACAATAAATGATACTTTGTTTTCACAGCCTCTACTGTTTTCTGTATTCTCAAGTTCAAAACTCTCTAAGAGTTTTTGCAAGCTGTGGTAGAATTATTCCTGTGATCTATACCACGAACTCCTTTTGTATAAAAGAAAGTACTAGAAAGGAAGGAGTAAGAGACTCCTTTTCTATAAAAAAGGCTGTATTTTTTGCCTTGTTCCACGTAAGAGAATTCCTTGTACAAAAGAGTGCTTAAAATGACATGGACAAGATCCAACCACCTGAGAGCTGGATCAAAACAAACACGTCAGGAAATCCTGACAAGAAACTATACATGTGGCTAAAAGACAGCCAGGGTCTGACTGATCTTTACAGCAATTATCACAAATGCAGAAAATGGAAATGTTACTCTTGCATGTGCAGAGCAGCAGCACTCCAAAAGGCCAACCTACAGTTCTCTAACTGATCTGAATGTGCAGTCTCTTCTTGCTGATGCTGTATGGCACTTTAGGATAGTTCATGTAGTTTATAAGAAACTTGATATTCTATACTACCAGTGAGGCAAATACACATTTAACTGTGGCACTGGAATCAAAGTACTATTGTACCTGTCCAACTTCTAAAATGAATTTCTTTGTTTCTGAGTAAAGCAACTTGTACTGCACTTTTGTAGTATTAGATGGCTCCAAAACAAAAGTGAAGACAGGCTAATGACAGCAATGATCAAGAAAAAGAGACTTCAGTTCCACTATTCTGAATAAGCATGCTGTAAAGCAAAGAACAGAGTATTTAAGGATGCATGATTGTAGAAAAGCCAGAAGTTTCCCAAGGACATGAATGTTTCAGGGAAAGCGCCAGTTAGAAATAGATTCATCTGAGTGACATAAAGGTGCAGGAGGAGATCCCTTTCTTAATGAGCAATGTATTAGGAGATCTATTCACACAGTTAGAAAGGCTGCTGAAGTGATAACCACTTTTAATAACTTGGTCATAACAAAGGAGTAACAGCAGCACATGAGGGGATTGTCATGTCTTGATGAAGGAATGGAAAACCAAGTGAGGTTAGGAATCATTTGATCTGAGATGTATAGTTTTCCTCATCTGTCGTTTGGAATGATGTCGCTTATCTAAACAGCTCACAAAAGGAAAATAATTTGAGATTTGCAGAGACCAATTATAACAGTTGTCATAAAAATGCTGTTTAGAGCCCATGTAGAAAACATCAAATCCTATTTATTAAGTATTCATTAAGTATTTATTAAGTAGCAAGGGAGTAGCAAAGAGAGTCAAATATATAGGCCATACATTGGTATTACAAGACATCAATCCAATGACAGCAAACTTGAAGACATTTCCAAATGAAACATCCATCTGACCAAAAGAGCATCAGGGAGGAAGCTTGTGTGGACATTTAAATCATCCGAGTGGAGCAGCCAGTGTTGTGTAATCAAGTAGAATTTGGCAGGCAACTTGCTAAATAAAGAAATGCTTTGGGATTAGTCATGAAAATATAATATTACATTTTCAATCTATTTGGATATAGCGATGATAAGCACTGTAAAATTTCTCTCCCAATCATAGTTTAATGGTATAGGAATAAATTATTAATTTCATATTTCTTTTAAATGATATTTGTATCACTCTCAATCTTTGAACTGGCTACATCAGAGACTCTGTGGGAAAACCAGAATATGATTAATATTAAGGTACTGGGTCATAATACATACACCCAAGAAATAGCACTGCTTACCTTGTGGTGGCATTGCTCAGTTTTGGAATAATTGGTAATGTTCTTGAAAAGCAGTTCTTTTAAAATAGTTCTGAGATGTTTGTATCTGTATGTTCAATTAATTAAATCTTTTAGAAACAAACAGAAATAAAAGATATTTTTTCATTTGACATGGTTTTCTCAGCAGGTTTGGCAGCTTTATATCCATCATACACTTTGCCGCCTGGAAGAGTGGAGTAACTCCACCCTCCCTGTGTGTTCCCCCATTCCCCTCCATGTCCCATTCCTCCTTGCCTCCAAATACCTCCATCTCCCTTTTAGAAAGAAAAGGTTAACACTGGCCTCCACCACCTTAGGCAGGCAGTAAGTCTGACGTAAGTCTGCTCCCTCCTGTGCTACTCAGAAACATGCAAAAAGTAACGAGTATCCTCTTCAAATCTGTCCTTCGGCAAAATACTGGCAGTCCATCAGTGTGCTATCCCCAGCCTGACGGTCAGGCCATATGGGCCAGCTGCTTTCTCGCTCTGCCACTTTCTCTCCATCTGTTATTTCATTGTCTGATATTTAAATGATAAGATTCTGGGGGCATAGATTGTCTCTTTGGCCTGTGTTTCTAAGCATGTAGCACTTCGGAGTCCTGGTCAATGATCAGGAGTCAAAACGTTCCCGATGTAAGCTGTCACTATCTGTATGGAGTGGCACTTGAAGGAATGTAATGCAGGTCTTGCCACTGTCTTTTGCACAGAGCATGTGCACCTTCATCTTCATCCAACCAGTTCCAGCCTCTTCTGTATCAGAGTCATAGTTCTTACCCTACTACTCCCAGTCTCTAAATCTTTTTAATCCCTACAATACTAGATTTCTTCTCTCTACCTGCTCTTCTTTCCTGCCTGCCTGAGTTAGTTCAAATTGCTTCCACGATGCTTAAACTCAAGCAGGGATGTCACTGAGAGCCACAAAAGGGAGGAGGTCACCACTTTACAAGGCCAGTTCCTGTAGTTCACCCTAGCACAGAGTAACTGCTGCAGAAAACGTGTATTTGCTTCTGGGCTGGAATGGGGCAGCGATGATGCCTAATGATTTGGTTATCACTAGGAACCACTCGAGCATGTGCCACAAACATGGAATTCTTGGTAGTCTTAATTCACCCAACTCTACTGAGTCGCTGAGGATGTGATGCTTTTTATAGCCTTTGCAGCTGGGCTAAAATTGGAAGTTTCTTGCAAAGATGGCAAAAGGCATATTCAGCACGCTATTTTGCTAAAATTAACGTCCCTGTTTAAAAGAACACCCAAAGAGTTTGCTAATACTCCTGCAACAACTTTTGTAAGTTTTTACTATGTTTTTAAAATATCTATATTTGTCCTACCTTGATCGAAAAAAAATGGATAGTTTTTTGGCTAACAGTTTCCAAAAGATGAAATAAATACACAACCTGAAACAGGCAGTGCAACATAGAAATAGCAGCCAAAACAATGAGTTTGAGTTAGAGGCAACTTGAATGCAGGACAACAAATTCCATTAAGAGGGGAAGAAAATTAATTGTGAAAAAGCAGGAGAGGTATTACTGCTTCAAAGTTCTCCCCAAGTATCTTCCCAATATTTCCCAAGATTGAGAAAGTGTAGAGAATAAAATGGAATTGTATTTTTTCCTAACTGTATATCACAATATAGCACTCTCTATGTCTTTTGCATTTGCATGTAGCTTGAACAGGACATCTAAAGCTGATTTGTAGGAATTTGAAAAATACAATCACTTTAACAATTTTTGAAAGTTAAATAATTTTTAAATCACAGTCATGAATTCATATTCGTATTATAAATCACATTTATGAATTCCTCATGATCTTTGACCAAGTTCTTATATTTTTTTTTAAATCCATTTTGTTTCAAAAAGATTTACCAGTTATCATGTATGTATATCATAACAGTAAAATAAAATGTAATGTATTACACTAGAACTATTTTTCTATTATTTCTTGCTTGCCTACAGCTGGCAAAGGTAAGTTTTTAACTGTTTTTCTGTTGTTAGAGTATATTTGGTAGCAGATCTTCTGTTACTATTTGACAATGTTATTTGTACTGTTTGATTCACTTAAAAAGATGGTGATCAGTCATGGATCTTTCTGTAGAATTAGATGGAGGAGGTATGTATATTTTTAAATAATATTTTTGCTTATTTTGCCCAAATTATGTAATAGCAGATTCTGCTTCCACAAGCTGCATTATATTCAATAGGTCACCTTACACATTGTGGTCATCTAGATGACTCTATCAGAATGTTGAATCTGTTTCCCTTGCAGCATCCAGTCTCCTGATTTCAAAATATTTAATTACATGTCAGTACTTACACAGATTTTCTTTTAAGAAAGGAGAATCTTTTATATTTGTGTAGTTAACCAGAGAAAAAAATCAAGCCAGTTAAATTAAGAAAGATTCAGCTATGTGTAATTTGTACCTGAGACCAATGGCAGAAAGAAATACTAATCTTTTTTCTTTTCTGTCATCTGTCTTACTTTAAATAATGACTCAATAAAACAGATATCCATGTCAGAAGGAAAACTTACAAGAAATGTAGAAACCAGTCACTTACACATTAAAGAGATGGGGTGTGGAAAACTTTTATCTGTGTGTGGATCATTTTGGAAACTACAGATAACTTCACATTGTAGTTTAGTACTTTCAGTTATGTAGTTGTTGATATCAGTTGTTTATCTTTGAATTCATGTGTTTAAAAACATTTAAGAGAGAGCATTTCATGTACCTATGTCAAAAATAAGACCTAAGTTTGTCATTAATGATAGACTAGTCTAATGCTCATGGAAATATTGTTAATCTGTGTAATCACATATGCTACTGATCCTTAAACCATTAAAAATATATGCTGCTGTTTCTCTGGGATGATGGTCTCATACCTTACACCGTCGATGTATTGTCATACTGTTTATTTGCTACGTCCACCTTGGTGAAATCTGTCACATGGATGTGACTCTTGCTTTGACAATGCAAAGCCAAGTGATATGAATTAGTTTCTGCATCTTTCCAGGATGTGATGCTGCAGATCCTTCAGCTTGAATTAAATAATTCTCCCATCCACAAATACAGCTGAAAGTTGGACTTGACATGGATCAATATGATCTGGGGCTAAATTTCTAAATGTGACTGATTATGTTAGCATCATGTCCACAGATCAATATTGAGTTTTATTATGAACCTGACTCTATAATTGGGTTTAATCAATAAACTTTTGTCTCCTTTTCTTTAGAAATTTTAGGTTTATACTATGCAGGTTTTCAAAATTGCATTTAGGATACACTTAGATCTATACTTTTCTAGTAACGAATATAAAAAGACCTAGGTTTGAATTTAAAGGAACAAAGAGCTAAGACCCTATTGAAAGGGGAAGTCAATTTTTAAGTTGATAGGACTGTTCACCCCAGTACAGTCTATAGAATCCAAGACAGCTAATGTGCTAATACATAACTAGTCCTTTTGGGCACTGTAAGGCTTTTTCTGTCCATACTTGATAGATAATTCACATTGAGGACTTTGACAAAACATAGCATTAATGAAAGCAATCACTAGAGCTTCTCTTTTGATAAACCCGCGGGGTTTAAAGGCGTTGAAAGATGCAGTCTGTGAAGAACAATAAATTTGGGCCTTTGATTGAAGTGCCATTTGGGATGGTATGTTTTCTCAATGTATTTACACAAAAATGCTGCTCCCTTTTTCACTACTCTTTGCTGGAAGGTTGAAGGAGCTCTCTGCCATTACTACATTAAGGTTTGTCTCATTAAAAGCTGAGTACAAAAAGAAGGCTGGAAATGACCTAGCTCAAGCCAGTGTGTTCATTTCTGCTCCAGTTTGCCATTTGAGAAGTAGGCTTCAAGCCATGATGAATATTTCTATTAGTGGTACTTTGATCTGCAGTAAAGATGCTCTTTCTTATCTGAAGAAATAAATGCATAAACCTTTTCTTTTTGCAATCGAGGGAAGGGTGTTTATTTGGTTATTTTGCTAAAATTAGAAAGAGCGCCATACAAAACCAGGAAATTATAGAACACGTTTTTTTCGTACTTATAACATTGTTTTGTAAATTGTAACATTCGAAGAGATCCACTAAAAAACCATGCTCTAAGAATTATTTTAATGTGCTATGTTGTATTTTCAGGTAGCCTTTCTCAATTGTTTTGTTTAATCTGTCAGTGGGTAGAAACTGTATTTTTTTTCATTGTTACACTCCATAGATTGGTATGATAGGAAAATAATTCAATAATACTATTTTCAGATTAAAAAACAATATTCTATAATGTCACGCAAGCATCTATGTAACTTGTTTCTTTAAAATATTTTCAAAAAGTTTATATATTGAGACTTATATACCACGTGTACACTTTTGTTTGTAAATCTGCACACACACTCACGTGTATTGTTCTGCACATTTTTCCTTTGTATGAACAGATACAGACCGTGGTCAGAAACATGGCATGGATGAGTTTATTTCTGCTAATCCCTGCAAATTTGACCATGCTTCCCTCTTTAGACTGCTTCAGAGGCAGACCTTGGATCACAGATTGAATGACTCCTATTCTTGTTTGGTGAGTACTGGCTGGAAGATAAAGAAGTGAGAAATACTTGTTACAAAGTAGTCCTTTCTTCCTAGTTCATTCAATAGCTGCGGTTGTAGTTGGAATAAAGGGTCCAATCGATTGGTTTCAAATTTGAAAATTACACACTTGCAAGCCGCTGCTGTGCCACTCAGTAGAAAGCAGAGACCCAAACTGTCTCTGATTTATCGGCTGAAATCTATCATGTCCTCTATGGAGGTTTGAATAAAAACAGAAGGCTTTGATAATGCTAAGAGCTCCTGTTGTAGGATTTAGTGACACCTGTACAGGCATTTTAAGGTACAAATGCAGTCGCCTCATGTCAGATATTTTCACCTATCTTGTAATTCTTCATTCCACTGTGATGTGAAGAAGAAAAAATGCCAAAAGAAGGGAAGCAGAACCGCAGGCAATATAGATATATGAGCATATATGTATTACCTGAATTGCAAACAACAAATGGGAGTATAATTATTAACCAAAACAAGTAAAGTGTGATCTCTGTATCAAAATGAATGTTTTTCACATTCAAAGACAACTATAAAAGAGAAGATATTGGCATAACATGCTTCCATATTTGTAGCTGCAGTTTCCCTTTCCTCCATAACACTTTCTATTCTATGCTTTGTGCGGCTAGGAGTTGAGGATGGGGCTGCTTCTGGTTTTGTTTTCAGTAGGGAAAACCAGCAACAATCTTCTGGAAGTCCGTCAGATTATACACACTTGTTAAACAGGTTTGTGTGGGTCAGACCTCATAACTTCCTGAGGCTTTATTTTTCACCTGATATCGTGTCTGAAATAGCACTCTCTCACTAAGGACCTAAAATGCCTCATAGCACATAACTTTTTTCACTTTACTATCCCAACAGCAACAAAAAAGGATAACTTTTTTTTACTTCTTTTTTCCAGTGATCTGACTAGTCATATAATACAAAGATAATGATGGGGGTTTTAGGTTTGTTTGCAAGTGTAAAAAAGAAAAAAACATTGATTATTTGATGACAGTTGCTTCCTCTTTAAAATACTACCGGGTAAGTATGTATAGAAAAAGTTAAAGGACTCATTTTCTGCCTTTGGGTTGCACACTGAATGAAAGAAGAGGCCCAAAGGTACATCTGTACAAAGTAATTGGCACTCAAAGAGAAAATGGTTAGCTTTCTAACAGTGCATTGGGGTCAAAATCTTTTTTTATAATAATAATATAGTAAGACACTTAATATAACCTTGAAATCAGGAACTTTTAGAAGAGGTTAGGTGAAATACACAGTGCTATAGCAACCATAAAGCAGATGCATTTCTTATTGTTCTTTTTAAAATTCAGCTTTTAATAAGTAGAATGGGTGATCATTTTTTGTTAAATTGTATATTTAACTATATTCTTTAATTTAAAAAATTGGGAATGCCAAGGTAGCAATAGAATATATGAACATATAAGTGTGATTTTTTTTTCATTTCCTATCATTTTTAGAAACAATGCGTCCCTTTATTTCAATAAATATAGAGTAACCACACATACAACTTGTAAAAATAAAAACAAAAATGTTTAAGAATTAATATTAAGCACAGTTCTGTATTAAAGTACTATATGACCTAAACTTCTTTAATTTTACATTTTTCTCGGTATTGGGGAGCTTCTTTTTTGTTGGTTTTTTTTGCAATTATACAATAAAAAAATATGCAGTTATCTAATACTCTGTAGCATATAGTTGTTATGTGTTTGTGAGACTTATGATGGTATGGGGTTGAACAAGGGCAAGGAAGGCACATATTTATATGAAAATGACCACACTAAAAGAGATCTCTTAGAGAGACTGAAGGTAAAGTAATGAGTTCTTTAAAAATTTGTATTCTTGTCACAATTTTCTCCTATGAGAACGTACGGAAATTTTAATAATTATTTCCTTTTGTACTGCTAGGCATTGACATGCAGCATTTTGTCATGTTTTCCATAAAAATGTAGAGAGAGATCAGTGATAATGATGATGTATTGGCAGAATATCAATCACAATAACCACTGTTTATTATATTTAGGGATAGGATACATATTATTGCAGAAATTCAGTTAAAATCCCTTTTCTTTCTTCTTTCAATGGAATACCATATTTTCTAGCAAACACTGTGTAAACTACGTGAGCCATTGCAACATGACTGGATATTAGTTTAAAACACTGAATACTGTGCTGAGTGCTGTAATAAAGCTAAGTGTTCTCTAGAAAAAGCTGAAGCTCTTTAAAGGCAGTGTTTAAAGGAAACACTGACTTCAAAGAAATTAATCAGGAGCAAATAAATTTATGAAATAAGTTTGAGGTGTTCTTCTTTGCAAATAATATGTTAAATTGAAGAGTTGAGGGAGAATATAAAATTTAAATTCCTGTCTCATGCAGGTCTTTAGGTAAAGTTGATTTAAATCTGATGTGAATATATTTTTAAGTATTGTTTAATACTATTTTGGCTGTATATATACAAATTTACAAGTATATTTGTATAAATATTAAACATCTGAGCTTGCAGAAGTGTTCACAAGCAATAGGGAAATATTGGTCTTCAGCTGATAATCTGATGTTATAAATTCATGACTTGCAAAATCATTTTGCTTATCTAAGTCATTTGTATATTTGAGTTCAGGTGTTCCTCAATCTCTCTTAACCATTTGGCAGGGATGATGAGAGGGAAATATCACCACAATTAAGAAAAGAACAAAGAAAAACGCTTATTTAGAACAGCTATGCAGTAGCTGTGGTTTTCCAAGATTTATGTTTTTCTCCCTGCTGCTTTTTGGAAACTCACTGTGCTATCTTTTTTCATATTGGGAGGCAAAGCAATCAACGCTCTTCTGTTTTACATTTCTACATCAAGAATCAATTATTTTTTTACACTTTGGATTCACTCAAGAATTGTTTCTGTGATGGGAAGGAGTCTCTACTTTGTTCATGTCTGTGTCAGGGTTACGCCGTTCTGGTCTCATCAAGATTCTGCCTGAGTAAGCCCTCAGTATACCCCAGAATATCTAATTATTATTTAAGGTCAAATCATACTCGTCTTATTCAGGTAGCTTTTAACAAACTGCCTAGCTTTGTATCTCTTTATTAGTGTAAGTTTTTAAAAAGTTGTTAAAAGTGCGCTCATGTTATGTAAGAAACTGGGTAAATGGTCAAATTGTGGTTCTCTCACATTAAAGTTACAGCCACGGGGAACGGACCGTCCAGTAACTGTGTTTTAACTGTCCATGTTAATGTCCCTCACCATTACGCAAATGTTCTCTCGTAGCTTACAATTAATTACTTGAACAAAATTAATTATTTTGAAGTGTTAGTTTATTTTATATTACGTTTTGATATAATTGAATCTGCACCAGATTTTGGATGTATAGCATGTTTTTGTAAACCAACTCAAGAACTGCAAATAGTTTCCTGACACTCCTTTCAGCAAGAGGGCTATTGTTGGATCTAGCTTCCAGTGCCATCAGCACTACTCAGATATAAATCTAGTATAAAAAGTTTATGTAATGCACATAAAAATATACGCTTCTGTTCTTTGTTTGATTTAAAAGCTGTGAGTAGGAAAAGAAATCTCAAATGTGGGGTTTTTTGCCTTTCTCTTTCAGGGTTGGTTTAGCCCAGGTCAAGTCTTCGTATTAGATGAATACTGTGCTCGCTACGGAGTGAGGGGCTGTCACCGCCATCTTTGCTATCTCAATGAATTGATTGAACATTCAGAAAATGGTTCTGTCATTGATCCAACCTTGCTCCACTACAGTTTTGCATTTTGTGCTTCTCATGTTCATGGTAACAGGTAATTTAATGGTATATTTTTAAATTAATAGCCTTAGGATGAAGCAAAAGTATTTATAGGCTCTTGCATTCACCAGGTAGGGAAGTTTCATGAATAACAGTTCATGAAAGTTTCTTCTGGGGTATTGGAAGTTCTATATAGATTACTATATATAAAAAAAAAGAAATCTCCTTTCGGTTTGTACTGTCTTAATGCAGTGTGCTTTCTTGGGCATTGTACAGACAGGCTGATTGAAGGCTAAAGGATACCATCCTGTTAAAAAGGCAGTCTTCTGCATTTTGCATTTGTGTTGTGTTAGTGAATGGTGCTTCCAGTGAACATTTTGAACAATTTTGGAGTTTAAGGGAAGCTTTTCCACAGTCTGTAGCTTGGCAGCTAATCTTCTGGCTATGCTACCACAGGGAGAAATAACATATATTGGGAATGCGCTGTGACCCCCAACCAGGAAGAGCTAGGGCACTTCTGGAATTCTTTCCACTAAAGAGTTAGGCTGCCTCAGGAGCTGTTGGTCACAGTGATGCTCTTGGGATCATGTCTTCTTTCCACTTGCAAGTGAAAGACTTGGAAAAAATTAAGTTGTTGCTTTGCTGTGCTAAGCACGTTCTTTAAAAGCAGCTTTTGCTTCATCTATGTCTTATTCCAAATTGTGAGGGAACTATCTCTGCTGTTGAACAGCAGGTATTGGAGATGATAGGATCATTGGATAGCTCAGGTTGGAAGGGACTTCAGGAGGTCTGTAGACCAACCTTCTGCTCAAAGTAAGGTCAGTTGTGAGGTTAGACCAGGTTGCTCAGGGCTTTGTCCAGTCAGGTCTTTACCAGTTTGAACCTGTCTTATTTCAGTGTAGTTATATCCATTGTCTCTTGTCAACCTCCCCATAGCAGCTGGGGGGCTGCCATTCAGTCCCCCTAGGCACCACCTATTCTCCAGGCTGAACAAGCCCAGCTCCCTCAGCCTCTCCTCAGAGCAAGTGCTCTGGCCTCTGACTGTCATGGTCACCGTCCACTGAACTTGCTCCAGTTTATCCATGTCTCCCTTGTACTGGAGTGGGGAGTGGGGGAGGCAATCTATCAGATTACAGGACAATATGCATTTATACCCTCCTGTGCACACTAGATTTGTAGACTGCTGTAGGAAATATGTTTAAAAAGTTCAAAAATAGCAAGGGAAAACCCAATAGGTCTCCCCTTCTCAACTGATCCAATTCTGCCACTAGGGGAAAACCTACTCACAGTCCCAAAAAGCGATTACTGTGATGCTGTCAGTAAATCCCCAAAACTGAATCCTGGTAGAGATCAGGATAGAGAGAGGTTTTCTTCCCAACATGTACGCTTATGTTGTCTTGGAACCAGTAAGTCACAGAGGCTGTTTTACTTGTCCTCGAGCCAGTGAAGAAGGGACAATCCTTAAAAAGGATATTGTTTCCTTCATTGGCTCAGACAAAGCCTCATCTGTGAGAACAGGAGCTGGGCATTTGTGACCTGAGTGATTTGGTAGTGGGAGATTAACATTACGTAATCCTTGATACTAATATCCAAAATTAAAATGTTTTTGAATGTGCCTGAAATACTCTCAAGAATCTTAATGTTCATACTGGTAAGTTAGGAGATTTTCTGGCTTTTACTTGGTAACCTATTCTCTGTAAAAGCATGCTTCTTTTGTCAGTTCCTGAAGAACCTGACACATTCGTATTTCCTATTGAGTCTAAGTCTTTGTTGTTTCTAGCCTTTTTATTACTGGTTTCAACTTAACAAGACAAATATACAGTAATAATTGCTCAAACTTATTTCAAGAATTCAAAAGAAAGGTAGATACATTTCTTTTTATTTCATAATTTAAGTGAAGGACAACTGCGTGCAGTGCATGAAAATATCTAAGGGAGCACATCATTTACACAGTGGTAAGCACTCTGTTTGTATTCTGTCTATTCCTTCTGTACAGATATTCTCTGAATAGCATTACGAGTGTTTTAGGAATAAAAGAAGTGTTGAACAGAGAGGGTCTGACTAGAACTGAGATATTGTAATAAGGAAGAAAAAAGAAACATGAAGAAAGAAGAAAAGTAAGTCAAGGACAGAAGCAGACACACTCACTGAGGATGACAGACACACATATACGCACATAATACATCCACTCATTCATCTGCCGCAGCACTAAGAAATAGTAAAAGGGAAAAAAGGATTTCACAGACAATGCACAACAGGCCAAAGTTCTAGGCTGATCCCTGGCGTTATACATCTTAGTTTTATAAGTCAAGCTGAGAATTAGAAAGACCACAGAACAAAAAAGAGCTTTATATGCTGGGCATGATGTATTCAATTTATATTTCAACTTCGCTTCACAGAGGGATCTTAGACCTTCCACTAGCCTGAGAAAGATCATCAAAAATGATCTTGAAGACAGGTGATGGAGGAGCATGTAGAAATGCAGCTGTATCTGTAGTTCAAATTATCAATTTCTTTTAGGCATGAATTTTAGAGTAGCAGGCAATCTAGTGACATCAGTCAAATGATCAGATAAAGGTGTCACTCGCCTTCATTTCTGGTTGTCTGGTGAGGAGAAACTCAAGCACAAATCAGAGCAAATCTGCAAAATATACTGGGGCCATACCAGGACATATGCTGAGCCCACCAATGGCTACATCTGGTTTGCTAAATAAAACTGGCGAGGAAGCAGTCTCATACAATGGACCCCAGCTGTCCATTAGGCACTCTCTAAGATCCCAGGCATGATTGTGAGATTGCATGTACCAAATACTGCTCCCATTAAATGCTATGAACAAGGCTGAATCAGCTTTGGCTCTTTCCACCCTTCATATGACTCCAGAACTCTTCCGGCAGATTTTGAACCCTCAGATATCCCCTATGCTCTTTTGCTGCACCCTAGGACTTGAAATATGAACTCTGTTTCATGCTGCAGGCTGTAATGCTCTTGCAGCCTGTAACACAATAGCCATGGTTTTATTTCAAAACACCTGGAACAAACACAGTGAAAGTAAAAGTGAATTGTTGTCCTAGAGCTTCAAGGACATTGTAGTGCACAGGGAAGAAGTGAACTGAGCTCTGGTGTAGGCTGTATGCAGCAGACCTTGCTACCTGGTCTCAGGATCAGAGAACAGTCCCCAACTGTTTGCTTCCATGAGACGAAGATACAGGTAACAAGTTCTGACAGTTACCAAGCATACTGGTACTTAGTGTGTCTCTTATGCCAATGTTGTTGGTTTGGGAACAGAAATGTTTATGCAGGGTCAAGCACAACGTTCTGAGTCCTAGACTGAGGAATTCCAGCCTCATTTGTGCGTTTCCTTTCCTGGGGAGAGCATTACAACTGGGCTAACAAACTGCTTACATGGAAAAGGTATTTCTGCTTTCGTGGATGACATTCTTAAGACATTCTCTTCCTAAATAGCCAAAAAAGCAAAATATTTTACTAAAAGAGTAGCCTTGCTGAGTGTTTAAGCAAAAACACATCCTTGTTTCTGAATCAACTGATTCCTTTTCCTCTAGTAAATAAAATCAGCTTCCGTTGGCTGTGCTTCTGGTGCTATGTAACTTTACAATAGCATCTCCTTTGGCTCCTCTTCACGATGTTTTTCTTCTGAAATGTTCCACTATATGATCCCCATCAAAGTCATTAGTTCACAAGTGAACTTTTCACACTTCAGTTATGCATACACTTGTGATTCTCTGGTGAAAGTGATATGGGCAGAACAAGGAACTATAGGATATTCCTGAATGCTGACATTTCAGTCCAAACAGTCCAGGTAGGAGCTATTGTTTTCTTCCCCATCATATTCACTTTTGTCTACTTTTCATGCTGTGTCTTCTATTCAGTCCCTCTTGTCTGAAATAGATGCTGGTGGGTATCACATGAAGTGCAAAGTGACTTCTTTCCACCTGCTGAGTTACAGACAGAATTGAAAAATTCAAAATTCAAGCATATTCCCTGGTTATACCTTTTTCTATTCAGAAAGAAAGCTGATTTATTGGAAGTTCATATATGAAGAGACAAGGTGAAAGTAATGCTACAAAAATCAGTTTGTAACCAAAGATAAATAGTTTCTTTCTGCCTTCATTTTGAAATCTTCAGTGCCTATGTGTTTGCATAGAAGAACAGTCATATTGAGTCACGGTTCTTCTAAGCCACCATTGACCTGCTTGGAGTAAGAGAAGGGCAAGCATATGCAATACTTCTTCTTAGTGCTCTGTCAGTTTCTGACTCTTTGCAGCTCAGAATATGCCTGTTCGGTAACCTGGAGTGAGTCTCAGTTTCAGGTACTTGTCCATTGCACCCCTGAACCTGTGTAAGCTCTTTGCACCCTCAGCACCTTTGGCAGCAAGTTCCACAACTCAGCCTCCTCTTGCTTGAAGAACTCTTGCTTTGAACTTGACTCCTACACATCTCGTTTCATTCTGTGTTGCTATTGGAAGAGACGGAGGAGACACAAAAAAAAATCCTTCTCTGTTGTCTCTTTGCTATTTAAGATTCAAGAAGTATGAGTGAACTATGCATTGATTACACAGGATGGATGTTTTCTGCTAATTCCTTATCCTTTTCTAGTAATTCCCAATGTTGATTTGCTTCTTTGACTGGTACTGAACAGGGACAGTTCATGGAATTATCCGTCATAACACCAAGATCTCTGTCTGGAATAGCAACTGATTATTCCTTATATTTATCTACCTTGATCATTATTTGCTGTTTTATTGCTGCTTGATTTCATAAGGTCCTTCTGGAATTCCACACTATGCCACATATCTATCATTACAATTACATTTACTATCATCTCAGTTCTGAGCTGTTTGCCAGGTCATTTATGAATACTGTAAAATAACACAGGTCTCAGCACAGATCATTGCAGAACTCTATTGATAACGTACCTCCACTGCAGACATTATTTATTCCTACTCTCTTTTTTTACTGTAAATGTAAAGACTTTCACTCTTACTCAGTGGCTGCTTAATTGTCGTAAAAGCTTTTAGTTAGGAACTCTGACAAAAGATTTTTGGAAAGCCAGGTACTTCGTATCAGTCAGGTCACACTCATCTACCTGTTTTTGATCCCTTTAGAGAACTTCAAGAAGGTAAGATTTCTCGGCCTTATGGTTTCAAAGCCATATGGACTTCTTCACAACAGATAATATTTACCCAATTTTCTTTAATTTTATCCTTAAATATCCTTATATTGTCATTCCTTCTAATCTTCTGGGATGTATGTAAAGCTTACTGGCCTGTAGTTCCCCCTACCTCCCCTGGAAACTTCTTCTGATTTTAAATTGATCTCACATTCCTCAGGAAGGAGGAAGGCAGTTCTCGGTGAGCACTTTCACACTACCATAAGTAATTCAGTTCTGGCCCTGGCAACTTACTAATGTTCATTTCCTAATTTGTTCCATAAACTTTTTCTCAGTTGCTTTAATTTTGGACAAATTCTGTGCTGAAAATAAAGATTTTTTTTTACTGTGAACAAGGAAGGGTTCCACCATAGAAATCTTCTGAATTTCCGTCATGATAAACACCAGTGCAAAGAATTCATTTCATATGTCTGCAATAGCCTTGCCCTCTCTGAGAGCTCCTTTTAGACCCTTTCCATCATTTGGCACTGTAGACTCTCTGATAGCGTTCTTGCTCCTGTTAAGTTTGGAGGAAATATCTGAAAGTGGAGTAAATGAACACATAAGAGAAATGAAACTATGGAAACTTCAGAGAGTGCTATGCATTCATATATTTCTTTCATTTTTCAGTGTTTTGTGATAAGAACCATTTATTGCAATTTTACACTTTGTGTCAAGTGATAAAAGAATGTCCAGGGAAATCACCCATTTCAAATCTGGGACAAGGGACTTTGTGAAAATAAGGAAAATAATATCATTACATTACTCTGTCTCTTCTAATCATTTTTTATGGAGCTTCTGAATAGATATTTCCTTCTCTTCTGATTAAATTAACTCTAGAGTTAAAGTAAGGGTGTCTGTATCTTGCTGGTTTCTCCTTCATTTTATGTCTTTCATAAACAATATCTAATAAGACTTAATCTAAAATTGCAGAACTTAATTCCAGTACTTAAGTAGTTTCACCATTTATCTGCACATGGTCACCATCTGACATGAAAGGTTTTGTGCAATTGATCTCTTACCAGAAGTGTTATGTTTTTATATGTATAATTTGGTATATAGAAATATTTGAATAGCATGTAGACTACTTCTTAGATGGTTTTCCCAAGAAACCATTGCTAGCAGGATTTTGTGGAACGTTTCAGTTTTAAGCAGTTGAAAATGCTTCCTCTTTCTGCTGTGCTTCTTACTTGCTCTCAACCCCACATGTTCTGTCTATGTTGTAACGATAGCAGGTGAAAGGTCTTCTTTCACTGGTTTTTATTGGCAATTGAGCCTTCTGCTTTAATCTTAGATCTGTTCCAAGGCTGTCCAACAGCTGGAGGAAGGACCCTGAGATCCTTTACAGTGTAGGATCTTTAGGGAAGTGTGTTACATCAGAAATTATATTCCATCAGTCCATCAGCATCATATGTAAATTCTCTCTCATGTTCGATACAGCATCTGGAGACTTAACAGGAGTCTTCTTTTTTTGTAATTTGTCTTATTTTTCTATCACTCCTCTATAATGGAAACGGTGAGAGTGGATTTTTCATACTTGAAAGCGTGTTTTTATTCAGAAGTCCTTTATTATCAGTCACCATTTCCCCAGAATAATGGAATGAGAAAATATACCTTTTAGGACTGATATGCTATGTGAGTTTGTGCTTCTAGATGAGAAGCAGTGTTCTCTCAGAACTGGAAAAACTAGTTGATCCTTCGATATTTATATCCCTTTTCTTCAAGTGACTGTAATCTTCCCCTTTTCTGAGGCTCGTTGGACAATGCTGAGAATAGAACTTTTTCACTAGGTCTTTCAGTTTTATGTACTGCTCTGTGCCAAGCATCTTGCATCGTCCAGTTCATCCTTCATTTTTGGAAGCTGATGATCTCCAAGGTATATGGAACACAGAGGAAGGTAAACCTTCTTTAATTTAATCTGTATTCTCCTTTTTAAGTGGTTCGCTTATGAGCATCATACCCCCAACCCTCTGATCTGAGGCCTCTCTAAATAGTTAAGCTTGGTTTTTTTAATTAGTGTTGTTCAATTAGTGACAGAGCTTTCTATATATTACTGTTGTAAATAGCCACAAGAAAGTTATCAGTAGAGTTCTCCTGAGTTCAAAGCTAGAAGCAAAGTTCTTCACCCTGTTACAGATACCAAGTGAAGCCATGTTGACCTCACCTTTGGTTTAAGGAAGGATACTATCCTGTGTTCGAAACGGCTAATAACTATAATAATGTTATAATAGAATGTGTCCTCACTACAATATTAACAGAGGCACATTTTTCAACATATCGAAACAAATCTGCTTCTGAAAAGCCTCAGAGAAATTGTCAATGAAAATTAATCACAATTCACGCATTATTAAGAAATATTAGAACAAAATTCTGCATATTTAAGGTGATACTTGCCATCTTAGGCAATGAAGGAACAGCTAATGCTATTACATACTCTCACCTTCCCTAAACATTATACATTGTTTTGTCATTAATTTCAACTGATTAATGCCTATACATACCCTTATACTTTGGGTAAAATGATATTATATTAGTACATGCTTAGGTTTTCAGTAGAAGGACATTAATGAATCCCACCTAAAATATAAATGCATAAAAGATCATTAAAATTAACTTGATTTATCATCTTAGTCTGTTTTAGTGGCCTTCAGAATTGGTATTTTTTGTTCACTTGTGAAAAAGGGGGTATGTCCTGTAAGCAGATGTAGGATCAGCCTGAGAAATGCATACAGCAGAAGGCTCTATTGTGCCATTTTTTTTGTCAGAATGTTTGAAGAATAGTTAATATAAACAACAAAATGCTCGGTCTTCAAGTGCCTGCTGGTTAAAGCTATGTTTAAATGCCACGTGATAATTTGTTCTCTTCATTTTCTGTTAATAAAAAGACGTCTGCTCTGCCTGCTTCTAAGTTGATAATGTAAATCATTGTTTTTCTTAGACTTGTCTAACATAAACCATGGACTCTGCAAAAGCCTTAATTAATACAATTGTGTTTTAAAGGAAAATTTGGGTATTAAAGTCCTATAAATAGATAATAAAATCTCTATATCAAAATTTTAAACAATTTAATCTTCTGTTTACTAAGAAACAAGTAGTCAAACTTCTATCTTGCTGATTTGAAAATTGTCACCGTTCTTTCATTTTATTGTGCATCCTGCTGAATTTAAAAACAAGTGCTCTTAGAAAGCACTGAAGTCTTTTTAAACAATTTGTTTCTAGGAGCCAAGATAACATTTGAGTTTTGTTTTTGTTTTTCCTACGCCTTTGAAATGTAGTTTATTATATAAATGTCTTGAAGTAAGACCTTAGCTGAAGTATTTTTCTTGTATTTTGTTTTTCATCATGATTTCTCATCTTTCTCTGGCAGATTCTTTTGGTCAGCCTTACTGTTCTCATCTATGTGTGTGTGTACATGTTAGAATATCAATCTGTGCATTCCTCTCCTCATACTCTTTTTTTTCATGACAGGCCAAAGTGATGGTCTATGTTTTTAATGATGAAAGCTTATTGAAAAGACTTTAAACGTTTGTAAAATATACAAATATGCAAAAAGGACCAGTATCGATGATGTTCCAGAGGAAAAAAGAAAAGTCAGTCATGTTCAGTTAGTATTTCGCAAGGCTGTCTCAACAAAACAGTCTTGCTTAAGGTAACAATTCACTCTCTGAGAGGCCACTAGGAGAAGCTGTTTCCAAAGTTGAGGGCTGGAAACAATCTACAGTCAACCTCGTGTCCATGATACCTAATTCCCATTGGAACTGGAATACCATTTTTATCTCACGTGTTAGAACTATTCACAAGAATCTTAATCCTGCAATGTGTCAAGTTACCTCTGCAAATTATTACAAGTTTTAAGACCTCTAGACATCAAAGTATTTCTAGAGGCTACTCCAAGCCTTGAAGGATTATATCAAGTGAGGAAAACAGTCCATTCCCAGAGGAAAACCTAAATCCACCACCTAATCAATCAGCTTCCCTAGAGTAACTGCCATCAGGACAGCAGTCTTGCAAGATTGTCACAGTAAAAGTTTCTTTAAAAATTCTGGTCAACCTCTATTTTTGGTATCATTATTTAAGTGTCTTATGGTCAAACAACTACTTCCCACTTGAATTTACTATCTCTCGTTCATGAGGTATTTATTTCAAATCTCTTTTGATATTTAAGTCTGAATGAATTAAACAATTTGAGATGTGACCAGAGACAACATTGCATCTGTACCAGTTAGACTGTGATCTAAGCAGACAAGACAGGCCAATCCAAATCCAATTTTGACAGAGTTCTCAAAAAATGGAAAACTAGTATAAGTGAGAGAGAGAAGGCTACTCAGGTTTTGAGTGTTCACGGTTTCACCTAGTTCTCTAATCCCAAAAACAGTCGTGAAGAATAAAGAGGAAAAAAATGTGGCTGAAAGGAAAATTCACTCTCCCTTCACCTTCTTGAGAAGATAATATTGAAATGAAAACTCTTCTTAAGACAGTCCATCACTTTTCTTGGCTGAGTTCTTGAAAGAGAGGTCTCAGGCTGCAATTAAGAAAGCTGAATACTGGTTTTGAATTGAAAAAATCAAGTCCAAACCACTGTCCATAACATTTGGGATAGTGGGAAAGGTGCATTTGTTGTTGGTTTTAGTTGCAAAATAGTTCTTGCATAGTTTATGGATGACTTAAACCTTTGAAAGCCAAATGACTGCTTGAATCTGATTTTCTTGGCAGGCACAGTATTTTATAAATAAAAATAACCAGCTCAAAACAGTGCTATTTTATTTTATTCTGTCTTTAAGCAATTAAAGAAGAAGATGTAGAAGACAAAATGAGTGGGAATTTTGAAACTATTTATGTATTTTTTCTATCTCAGCTCATCTCAGAATCAGATTCTTTTTTCTGTGGATTCTTTTTTCTCAGTAGTAGATAGACATTCCCAAGAGTAGCAAAAAATTATCACCAGCACAATATGTGTCTCAGAACTGTGTTGCGAAAATGCAGAATTTTGGTATTCTGCTTGTTGCAATAAGGCTAACAGGAAGAAACAAAATAATGATTCAGAGTTTGTGCTGTTTTATAAAAGCATGTTTTCAAGCGACAAGTTTTTCAGTGCTATAGATGGTACATTTTTCTAACACCTTTTTGTGTACTCTTTGTTTTTCTTCTGGGACTTTTGCTTCTGTCCAAACATCCACTGAAAATATATTTAACAGTTCTGAAAATTTTAGGTGTTGTCAGCGAGGTTCTTTATAACAACAAACTCAGTGAAGTGACAGGTCCCCGGTACGTAGTGGTCCTAGCCTTAGTGCAGGTTGACAGATAGGACATCCTACTGGCTCACCTTTTTCACTTAATGTTATCTGGACCCCTAGGTCTTTTCTGTCATATATATGACATGCCTCAGTGAGGTGTAAGATGACAGAACTATTTGCTTTATCACTCCAGAGCACGATCTCTCCTGACAATGAAGTCAGACAGTGCAATTTACTTAAATTTGAACCCGTTCCATCTGTCAGAAGGCTGAGGTAAAGTATCCTGGCATCCATCAAAAGAGAGAAGATAAGTTATTTGCTCTTTCACATCAAATTTATACAATAGTATATTGATGTGCCTGGTTACTCATATCTCCACCATATCTGATTTTTATTGTTGTCTTCACAATAATTTAAGGAGGTCAGGCATTCTTTCCACCTTGACTTGACAGATCACGAATATAAGTGATTTAAGGGATGAGAGAATTATTTATGTCATGATCAGCTAGCAACTTATGCCTCTTAGATTTAAGTATAGTGGAGAAAGTTAAAGTAACAATTTAGCAGAACAATGTTGTCTTTCTTCATGTCATTTTACTACAATTTTCTCAGTTCTCTAAACATTGAGATGCAGTTTTGGAGGCGCTGGAGGAGGTACAGGTTGGATCCACACTTAGTGTCAGGGTAGTAAACTCAGGTGGGAAGCACTAGCTGTTTTGTTACCCTGGAGCTGGAAGTTAAGAAAGTAACAGGAATTTTTCAGATACTTCTTTTTAAAATATGCTGTATGTGGGGAAGTTGTGACTGCATGTCAAAAACACCATTTGGAAAATGTGTATTTAAATTTCTTTAATTTTGTCATTATTTTAATATAAATACATTAATAACGCCTTTAGGCTAAGACTCTGTATGCTTAACGTGCTTAATACAAGCCTTATTATTAATTATTGGGACTTAAATTTGACATTTAAAAAATGCCAGTGTTTTTGTTTTTTAAGGGCTATTTATTTGTTGCATCCTTTATGCTATATTTATATGGAAGTCTTGTTTACATGTTGCTATTTGTCAATATGGGATGGGGGATCAAAAATCTATGCTCACTCTAAGCAGGGGGATTCCTAGGTGTTGCCTGCTCTGGCTTTTCTCACTGTGGTTTGCCTCACAGCTTTATTTTAAAATCACTTTCAGCCATATTGTGCCTCTAGGAAGATATCTGGCAGACTCAAGGAGTTTCAATTCAACAAGATCCGAGTAGGCCCCTCTGTTGTGCCAATAGAACTAATTTTCTTGAGAAAGGATATTATATATCTTTGGGAATGATTTGGGAGAAATAAATGCTACCTTGTGTTCATATTGGGATCAGGTAGAAACTTAGGACTTGAATTTAAAAGCTCAGCTCAAAAGTTAAATTGTTTATTTAGTTGCAGTCTGTTCTTTAACTGTATTCACAAATTACTGTTTATCCTTCAAGGCAATGGGAAAGGCGAAAGGAGAGGTAGCATGCATGTTAACTGAAAGCTTTAAAAATAAAGATCACTGTTCAAAGAGGAATCAGCGTGAAGAGATATCAACAATTATTAAATATTTAATATTACAGGCCAGATGGAATTGGAACAGTATCTGTTGAAGAGAAAGAAAGGTTTGAGGAAATTAAGGACAGACTTTCCTCCCTTTTAGAAAACCAAATAAGCCATTTCAGGTGAGTGCATAATTTATTCAATGAATACTAAGTTTTTTCTGGAAAAATTTTTTCATGGTGTTCAATTTTGGTCTTGAACAAGTGAAATGAAAATAAATAGTCTACCTGCAAAGAATTTTTGAATATATTAAGTATGGAATAATTTATTTACACAAGTGATTATAATTAAAGTGTATTTGTGTATCAGTTGAGTTGTATTTTTCTATGGTAGAAAAGATTGTGTGAGAATATAGGCCTGATTTTTGTCGATCCTTTTAAACTTCAAGCTTTCTATAACTCTAACTAAGAAAATGGTCTGAATGAAAATGACTGAGCCATAGCAATTTCTGGATTAGTACTGATCAAAAAAATCATGAGAGTGGAAAACATCTTTGATAGATGGCAGCTAAAACTTTTCTAGGTGTCTAATGTAATTTTCTTGGTTTCACAATATACTTATCTTTCCTAAATCAGCTAAGGTCCATCATCCTCAATAAAGAGTTTGTCATATGTAAGGACTGTCAATACCAGTAGAAGATGTATTTAGGGAAGGAGTACGAGAAACAGAGCAAACTCGGGGTGATATTTACTTCTATTTTCTAGCAATTGATGGTTTATGAAGCTTAGCATAAAAATGGCATGTAGACCACCAAATCTGTTAGTTTATCACATGAAGCCAACCTATCTGCCATCATTCTGCCAATCTAATCCTTTTTTAGAATATATTTGCAGAATTTTTTTGTCTCTGTATCACCTTATGACAACCAGTTCCACAGTTTAAATAATGCTGTGTGAAACAGCTTTCTTTTGTTTGGCAAGGTTGGCTATAAGTTTGTTGGATGGCCCTCTGGTTTGATGAGATAAGTATTTAGTATTCACTGCTATCTGTCATGTTCATAACTAGGTTATTGGGGATTTTTTGACCATAGAGGACATAGCAGTCTTCACTTGGGGCCTCATCTCTGTATTAAACTAAAGAGAGCTAGGATTCTCCTTCCAGGGTATTCCTTTTGGGAAAAAATGATGCTCCCTTCCTTCATTTCCTTTAAAGATTCTTCCCTGACACATTTCCTGTTTCCTGTCTTCCATGGGATTAAATACCTCTTGCCAGAGAAGCGATACAGAGCAGCATAGGACAGAGTCCTTCCTACCCAGGTCTTGGAAAGGCAGGAGGAGAGTACTGACAAAGAACATCATCTGCAGGGGGAAGGAAAACTTGTTTCTGTGACAATCTTCTCACGCTTGCTACATGAAGGGGTATTGGAGCTGGGAGAAGACCTCTGGCCTGTGATTGGCATATTTTAAGTATGCCATACTTTTAAACCGTCAAGTTTGCGATAGAAACACCATTGCTGTAATTTTCAATGAATATAAGTACTTTTACTCGTACACAATGGTGAGGTCAATGAGAGTAGCTGTGGCCCAAAAAATATTGAAGCAGCAGAAGCCTTCTGAATATGTACAAAGAGAGGAGGAAGACGGGGGAACAAGAAGAGAGGCCAGACATCTTTGGAATAATTCTGTTCACCTTCAGGCCTTTGTGTGCATGAGACTAATTAAAAAGTGTATATTAATGTCTAAATAATGATTTGAGTTGGAACAATTAAAGGTAAAACCCATCACATCTGCTTACCTACATACTTGAGCATGTTGATGAGCTTGGGCTGTATCAGTGACCGTAGGATCTTTCTGCCTCAGTCTTGGTGGGTTTTGAGGGAATTCAATGTCAGAAACTCCTCCTTGAGAGCAATTAAATGTGTCGTTCAAAGATGAATGCCTCCATACTTCAGAGGAGTCTAAGGATTGCCTTAAAATCCTGTTTAATCATGATAGACAAACAGTGCTCTGCCAGGTGAAGAGCAATTATTATATCTTTCTCTAAGCAAATGTTAGAAATAAAAAAAAATAGGTGGAATGTCTGGATTTAAATGAGGATACTGGCATAATACTGGTAGAAGGAAGAATCAATAATGCCCTGGAATCTGAATATATAAAGCATATAGGGTGACAATATAGGACATCCTAATAAAGAATTGGCATTAGACTTCAAAAGCAAACCTAGATTCAAATAATGTAAAAAGATCACCTGTATCATTAATTAACACAGAATAACCTTGGCTGTGAGATTGCTTTCTTAAGAAAACATGGTATTAAAACCACTCCGTATTTCAATCCTTCAAAATTGTTGTGATAACTGTGAAATGATAAATATTTTGAAAAATACATTCAGCAGCAAAGATGGATGCAAAGCATGCACGGAGTTTCTCTGCTTTGGCCTTACTGTCCCTGAGTGCCCTGTATTCCTTGTCACCGGGCAGTCCCACCATCTCCCAAGCTGGCTTCCTGCTTCCACTGTTCTTTCTACTGTCAGTTGGAGCATCTGTGCTGTTTACGTGTGCCCTGGAATATTTTAGAGGCTTTCATGTCCTCCTTGTTCAGATAGGTTTTACAGTTTTTAAATGCCAGATTCTCCACAGTAACCTCTTTATCTTTCTCGTGCAGTCACACAGAGGGTTTTTTGTTTGGTTTTTTTGACCACTTTTTTTTTTAACTGAGGCATGCGTCTGACTTGGGCTCCCACTTTTTGAATTTTCCCTCAGGCTGCTTGTCAGTTTCTCGCTTTTTTGATTGCTCCTTTAAGGTTTTGGCTTTTGTTTTTCAAGTTCTTCATTTTTTCATAGTTCCCATTCTTGAAATTGAATATACATGTACTGAATGTACATGTACTGAATTTTTTTGGCCTGTACTCTTCTGCTACATTATTAAATGTTACTGTTTTATGATCACTACTACAGAGCACCTCTCCTACTCTGCACCTCTCAAACTATGTCCTGTTCACATTTGAGACCAAATCCAGAATAGCATCTTTTCTTGTGGGTCCTGAATTAGCTGTCCAAGGAAGCAAATCAAAACTATGTCCCAAAATATTATCATCGTATCTCATCCTAATGAGACATTGATCAAGTGTACATGTATATAGTTGAAATCTCTTACTATTACTATTTGTCATCAATTTGCAGCTCCTCTAATCTCACTTAACATTTCCTAATCTGTCATCATCCTAATTAGGGGGTCAGTGGTACAGACTTTCAAGGATCATCAGCACTTTTTTTTTTTCTGTAATATGTTGGAATTTTTCTAAGCTTTGCTCTCACTCCATTGCATAGCATTGCGTGCACTGGTCAGCTGCCATAGTGAACAGTTTAACTGCAGACTGTATTTCTCTTCCTGCCTTTTCAGAGATGCACTGAACATTTGCTACGTCCACCTAGGTCACTAGGTCACACACATCTGAAAAAGATGCTCTCCCATGCCTGTCAGCTAACCCGCAGCTTCCAGTTTTAATACTCCCCTATGGCCTTTTTAATTTTAATTTTCATTGCTATCAGCCTGGCTCCATTATCATTAAGATGCAGTCTGGCCATCCTGTGCTGGTGGCCTTCATCTAAAGTTTTTCCCAGTTATTAAGGTACTTAAACCTTTCCTCTCTTTCATCTTACCTACCCACCGAGACTCCAGATCTCTGCCTGCCTCTCAGGCATCAAATGTGGAAGAGCCAATATTTCAGAGAAAGCTGCCGTGAGGGTCTTGGACTTTAATCTCTTGCCTGGCTGTGTGAATTTAATCACTGGAGTGCTCCTCCTACACTCCATGCACACAGCATGGGCGGCAAACAGGAGGAGCTGGAAGCCATTGTGCAGCGGGGTCGCTATGACTTAGTCGCCATCACGGAAACGTGGTGGGATGAGTCTCACGATTGGAGTGCTGCAATGGATGGCTGTGAGCTCTTCAGAAGGGACAGGCGAGGAAGGAGAGGCGGTGGGGTAGCCTTGTATGTTAGGGAGTGCTTCGACTGTCTAGAGCTCGATGGTAGTGATGATAAGGTCGAGTGCTTGTGGGTAAGGATGAGGGGGAAGGCCAACAAGGCAGATATCCTGCTGGGAGTCTGTTATAGACCACCTAGCCAGGATGAGGAGGCAGACGAAATATTCTACAAGAGGCTGGCAGAAGTCTCCCAGTCGCTAGCCCTTGTTCTCGTGGGGGACTTCAACTTTCCGGATGTCTGCTAGAAATACAACAGGGCAGAGAGGAAACAGTCGAGGAGGTTCCTGGAGTGTGTGGAAGATAACTTCCTGACGCAGCTGGTGAGTGAGCCTACCAGGGGGAGTGCCTCGCTTGATCTGCTGTTCACAAACAGAGAAGGACTGGTGGGAGATGTGGTGGTCGGAGGCCGTCTTGGGCTTAGCGACCATGAAATGATAGAATACTCAATACTTGGTGAAGTAAGGAGGGGGACCAGCAAAACCGCTACCATGGACTTCCGGAGGGCCGACTTTGGCCTGCTCAGGACACTGGTCGAGAGGGTCCCTTGGGAGGCAGTCCTGAAGGGCAAAGGGGTCCAGGAAGGCTGGACGTTCTTCAGGAAGGAAGTCTTAAAGGCGCAGGAGTGGGCTGTCCCCATGTGCCGTAAGAAGAACGGGCGGGGAAGACGACCGGCCTGGCTGAATGGGGAGCTCTGGCTGGCACTCAGGAAAAAAAGGAGAGTTTATCACCTTTGGAAGAAGGGTCAGGCAACTCAAGAAGAGTACAGGGATCTCGTTAGGTCGTGCAGAGAGGAAATCAGAAAGGCAAAAGCCCGGCTAGAACTCAACCTGGCCACTGTCGTGAGAGACAACAAAAAATGTTTTTACAAGGATATTAATGACAAAAAGAGAGCCAAGGAGAATCTCCATCCTTTATTGGATGTGGTGGAGAACATTGCCACCGAGGACAAGGATAAGGCTGAGATACTTAATGCCTTCTTTGCCACAGTCTTTAATAGTCAGAGCAGTTATCCTCAGGGTACTCAGCCCCCTGAGCTGGAAGACAGGGATGGCGAGCAGGATAAACCCCCCATAATCCAAGAGGAAGCAGTTAGCAACCTGCTACACCACCTGGACACTCACAAGTCTATGGGGCCGGATGGGATCCACCCGAGGGTACTGAGGGAGCCGGCAGAGGAGTTTGCCAAGCCACTCTCCATCATTTACCAGCATTCCTGGTTGACTGGGGAGGTCCCGTACAACTGGAGGCTTGCCAATGTGACGTCCATCTACGGGCCGGAAGGGCCGGAAGGAGGATCTGGGGAACTACAGGCTGGTCAGCCTGACTTCGGTGCCGGGGAAGATTATGGAGCGGTTTGTTTTGAGGGCGTTCACAAGCCATGTCCGAGACAACCATGGGATCAGGCCCAGCCAGCACGGGTTCATGGAAGGCAGGTCCTGCATGACCAACCTGATCTCCTTCTATGACCAGGTGACCCGCCTCGTGGATGAGGGAAAGGCTGTGGATGTGGTCTACCTGGACTTCAGTAAAGCCTTTGACACTGTCTCCCACGGCATTCTCCTAGAGAAGCTGGCGGCTCACGGCTTAGACAGGTGCACTCTTCGCTGGGTAAAAAACTGTCTGGACGGCCGAGCCCAGAGAGTTGTGGTGAATGGAGTTAAACCCAGTTGGCGGCCGGTCACGAGCGGTGTTCCCCAGGGCTCAGATTTGGGGCCGGTCCTGTTCAATATCTTTATCAATGATCTGGATGAGGGGATCGAGAGCTCCCTCAGTAAGTTTGCAGACGACACCAAGTTGGCCAGGAGTGTTGATCTGCTAGAGAGTAGGAAGGCTCTGCAGAGGGACCTGGACAGGCTGGATCGATGGGCCGAGGCCAACTGTATGAGGTTCAACAAGGCCAAGTGCCTGGTCCTGCACTTCGGCCACAACCACCCCAGGCAACGCTACAGGCTTGGGGAAGAGTGGCTGGAAAGCTGCCCAGAGGAAAAGGACCTGGGGGTGCTGGTTGACAGGCGGCTGAACATGAGCCGGCAGTGTGCCCAGGTGGCCAAGAAGGCCAACGGCATCCTGGCCTGTATCAGAAATAGTGTGGCCAGCAGGAGTAGGGAGGTGATTGTGCCCCTGTACTCGGCACTGGTGAGGCCATACCTCGAATCCTGTGTTCAGTTTTGGGCCCCTCACTACAAGAAGGACATTGAGGTGCTGGAGCGTGTCCAGAGAAGGGCAACGAAGGTGGTGAAGCGTCTAGAGAACAAGTCTTATGAGGAGCGGCTGAGGGAACTGGGGTTGTTTAGCCTGGAGAAGAGGAGGCGGCTGAGGGGAGACCTCATCACGCTCTACAACTACCTGAAAGGAGGTTGTAGCGAGGTGGGTGTTGGTCTCTTCTGCCAAGTAACTAGCGATAGGACGAGAGGAAATGGCCTCAAGTTGCGCCGGGGGAGGTTTAGATTGGACATTAGGAAAAATTTCTGTACTGAAAGAGTGGTCAGGCCTTGGAACAGGCTGCCCAGGGAAGTGGTTAAGTCACCATCCCTGGAAATATTTAAAAGACGTGTAGATATGGCGCTTAAGGACATCGTTTAGTAGGCATGGTGGTGTTGAGTTGATGGCTGGACTCGATGATCTTAGAGGTCTTTTCCAACCTTAATGATTCTGTGATTCTATGATTCTACATGTCCATGTGTTGCTGGTACTAATGTAGACCATGAGTGCTGCTCCTTCTCTCTTCTCCCCTAGGTAGCTTATATAAACATCTCCTGAGGTCCAGTACCCTTGTACCCAGCAACTAACTTACTGCTTGGTCATCTTGGATGTCACAGACCCAATTGTCCATATGTGTAATAATTGAGTTGACCACTGTCACCATCTATGTCTCCCTATCCTTAAAGATCCCCTCAGCTGTGGGAGCATCTTTGCCATAGCTGGACAGTGTGAAATCAGCTGCCATGGGGGTTTTATCCAAGAGATTGAATTTCTCCTTGCCAGCAAGATGCTGCTTCCCTACCTCCTCAGCAGCACAGAGGCGGGACTGCTGTGTGTCCCTTTAGGCCTCTACTGTGAAAATTTTCTTTTCTTTAAGCTGCTTATCTCAAGAAAACAACTCTTCTCTGTCAGAAGCTCCTTGCACCAGTTGCACACATAAGCTTGCTGCCCATGTTGTACTCATACATATTGTCTCTGCCATAAACTGAGTAACCCCTCTTCTACCGTGGGACTTCTGTCTGCATCATGAACTTAAAACTGATTGGGTTTTCGAAGCTTGTTATATTATTTACATTGCAGAACATACCTGGAAGGAAGTCTCTGATTTGAAATATTAAGTATAATCAAGAAATGAGTGACATTTATTCACTCATTGATAGGTTGATAGAAATAAACAGTGGGAAAGACAAGTCAAGGATTGTGGAAAAATACTGAAAAGGGAGGAGGAGACAAAACACCTAAAGATGTGTTCTGTTTTAAGATGACTTAATGCCTAAAGGTCATTAGATCTGCTTTGCTAATTTGCTAACCTGTCCCCAAAAATTGTTAGCACTACAGTAAGAAAGAAACAAAATGAGGCAAAGCAAATGCTGGAATTCTTGCTGCAGGAAATCCTTTTCTGACCTCATTTACAGGGCTTTATTTTGGTTGACCAAAATGTATATCTAAAATTCACTGGTCTGAATCCTTTTATCATTAGAAAAGATTTTACTATTGGAAAACATTAGAATATGAGGCTACCGTTCTCAGTGAGTAATAATAAGAGAAACATAATCACAGCAAAGTAAAAAATCCTTTTTCCAATTGGGGATATCCCAGCAAGATTTTATAGACAGGATTAAGAGAGGTTACAGTTGCCTGAGCATTGTAGTCTCATTGAGCTGATATATTGGATCATTCAGCAGACAAAAATGAAAAACAAAGCTATGAATGGGATCACTTTTTAATTTACATCATTTTAGAAGTATCGAGAAGTATCGAGGCAGAAGTGGGTATGGTTAAGTTGTAGCTGATAAAATTTAAGATAACATAAAATGCTTTTCCAAGCTATTTATAATATAATAGGAAAAATTATGGAATATCTGCAGGCATTTTTATTCCCCTATATCTCTAGAAACTTAAATATCTGACATTTTATCCTTCTCTTAATCCAATATTAAAACAAGACATAATATACAGACTGCTACTTCACAGCTCCAGTAGCTGTCATGGCTACATGAGAAATAGTACCTCTTTCCAGGAAGGTGACAATTAAGCTCATCAGAGACCATTAAATATCCTTCATAGTTGAGAAAGTGGAAGTGAGGCTTTTTGCCTTTTGTATTTTTTCTGTATTTAGGCCTGAGCTGCTGGTGGGCTGATACTGCTGTACTATGTATACACTTCTTGGTAGACTACTGAAGAGGCCTTCTGCTTTCATTGGTATTTCATGTATGGGAGTCTTCTGCTAACGTAATTTAATGCAAGTTGTGTACATTTACATCTCAAAGTAAATTCTGTACTTAGGTATTATAATTCTGATAATTTTCTCTTCCTCTTTTTTCTTTTTCATTTTTTTTTAATTTTTAAGATACTGTTTCCCTTTTGGACGGCCTGAAGGAGCTTTAAAAGCCACACTTTCATTACTTGAAAGGGTAAGTCTGAGAACATATTTTAAATTCTGCTTGAGTACTAAGCCTGCGTTTCTCTTTTGCATTCAGGCTACTGAAAGCAGACTTATGTCTTCTCTTCTTATGCTGGTTTTAATTGTTCACTGGGAGGTTTTTTTCTCAGCATCTTCCACACAGGCAAACAGCTGTTTTCTGCAGGACTTATTTATTGGACTTTCACTTCAAGCCACTGCAGTGACACTCTGTTTCTTTATAATTTAACGATTACCCAGCATTACCTCTAAAGTAATAGAAGTCTACTCCACACACCGCCTTCCCTGCTTTCTGTGGCTTCTACGCTGCTGATGTTGTCTATACTGATATGTAACATTAAAAAGCTTCTATGTAATCCAAATAATCTTCCATAAATGCATAATCTGAGTCAATTTAAGAAGAAAAAGCTATATGCAGCAAAACTGACATGGGCAGCTATAAATGTAAACTCCTGCCCAGCAAACCCTCTTGTATTGACTGGAAGGGAGAAGACCTCATAATGGTAAAATCATCTCAGTCATCTCTGAGGAAAGAGAACTTTAAATTCCAGCAGAGATTCCAGAGGAATTGTATCAGCAGGCGCCCAATGAAGGTATGAATTCAAAAAAAGCTTACATCCCAGTCTGTGTAGCTTTGCCAAAACCTGAGAAGTCTGGTCCCGGGGAGTGTCAGTTGTTCTACACTGCAGAATACTCCGTGGATAGAGATTCTGTCTTAGAAAACCTCTGCCATGTTCAAAAACACATAGAGAGTCTGGGTATATGTGTTTTCTTTCATTTACAATCTCAGTGATTTTAGTGCTATGTAGATTCCTTTGTGTTATGTGAAACAGCCATTTCCTCTCACTATTCCTGCTGTTACAAATGATAATGGTACTCTATCTGGTGCTCAAGCAACACCATTGTCACTGTTGACTGGGAATAAATGTGCGTGCATATACTTGTGGATGCAGAATGGGTTAGAAACATTTTATTTTACCTGTCTTAGAAATATTTGGGAAAAAAAAAAAACAGATCTAGAATAAAAATTTTTGAATACTGTATTTTTACTTCTTGGTAACCCAGAAGTTTTTCATTAGAAAGAAGCAAATTAACAAAGGTAGATATATGTGTGTGTAAGTAATGGAAGAAGTCTGCTCTGCAACAATGTCTTCCTAATAGCTTCTCTGTTGCCGAACCTGTTTCTTTTCTAGCATATCCTTCCCCAGACCATATCTCTCTCCCTTTAACAGTAATTTTTAGATATGTTTTGTAAGCTTGTCTGGGCATCCATTGGAGAAGCATTTTTAAAAGGTTGTGAGTTATCTGAAATTTTATTATTTACTTTAAAATGTGGTAAAAACATATTGAGTTTTGTTTACACCTACCTGTTGAAAGTTAATGGAGCATAGGATTAAAGTAAAAATGCAAATGAATTATTAACAATATTTATTCCTTTTTTTTTCAGTAATCCAGAGTATATAATGTTGCATTCATATAAAGAGGTATATATTCTCAGTTTACCTCGCTTGCAACAGGTCATCCATTTTATCAAAGTCCTATATTTTAAAAATGAATAGGCTTTAAAAACTGGCAGGTTTTGAAAAGCTTTGTATGATCTGTTCTTCTACTTGCTGATAATAAAATATTCCACCAGAAGTTCAATGTTTTCCCTGCTACTATAGATGACTGTTTTTCATAGCAAGGGCATGCTGAATTTGAATAACTTTATGAAGGAAGAAAAGCAAGTCGGTATTAGCTAGCTCTGATGGTGGTGTTCACAGTTTCTCCTTTACACTGTTGAAGAGTCAACGGTTATGCAATAGTGGAAGCTTTTCCACAGGTGAGAAGCAAGCAAATTTCCACATCCACATCTTTAGTGGGCACCATGATCCAGCCCATCCACAGAATGCTCTTGTTATACTGGTCTTGGTGTCACCCAATTGAAAACCGCCTGGCATGCTGGAAGATGCTAAACAGTAGGGGTATTGTATATAAATACCATATAGGCAGTCAAACCAGGGTTGAACAGAAACCTTCAAAGGCAAATATGTAGTTCCACTGGCTGAAGTAGTTCCTTTTTGATTTCTGCCTTTAATCATTATCAGATCTGTAGTAACTTTAGGATACTTTTATCCTTTTCCCTTGGGTTTTGGGTAATGAGTGTAACCAAGCGGTATAATTGTCTCTGACACAGGTTTTAATGAAAGATATTGCCACTCCCATACCAGCAGAAGAGGTGAAGAAAGTGGTTAGAAAATGTCTAGAGAAGGCTGCCTTGATCAATTACACTCGACTTACAGAATATGCCAAAATAGAAGGTTAGTACAGCAATCAACAGCCAAAGTGGCTGTAAAAGCCAACAATGCCTATTAACTGAATATTCTGTGAGCAGCCTTTTCCCTTTCCTCAACAAACCCCTACCACAGCAAGGGGAAATGTCTCATTAAAATCTCAGCTGGTGAACTATGGAGCTTTTTCCTATTCATTGCTTTAATATGCCTCCTGGGACCCTGTTTGAATGGAAGACTAGGACTTCTTAATTTAAGTTGCCCTTTGTTCTTACTTTTGAGTTCTCCATAAATCTAAAAGGTTGTTTATGGGTTATTTTTTATTTCCCTAACTATTTCTAGTAATTAAATTACTGACAGGAAATTCTTTCCTTATCAGCAGTAACTGTACCTTGAAACTTGAAAACTCTCAGTATAGATGCCTTTCTGATAAGGCAGACAGATAGATAAGTGTTATTTCTTTTTGCTGTTGTGTTGTCAGATGTATAATAATAATCTGATGATTCAAACCTTAATTACATCCTGATTTCCTGAATGAACTAACAGGACAAAATACTAGATCTGATGGTAAACAGCATTTTTTGTGGAATTTATGTATGTTCTAGAATGTATGCCATGAAATTAACTAATATTTTGCTCAAAAAAATTGGCTGGGATACACAGTGCTTGTAAACCTTATGTAGAACAAAAAGGAAGTCATAATAGTCAAATGCCTTGTCAAGACACATCTGTTATTCTCCATAAAGTGCAGAAAGCTTGAGATATAGCTGTAGAGATATATTCAGGAATAGAAAACAGTGTGTGTGCATCTGTATAACTGTTCTTTTGGAGGTAGAGTCAATTAACAGGAAAATAAATGAAGATTAATTCTGCTTTAAAAAATGATTTTTATGCATAGTATGTTTTCCCATAGCATGTATTTCTAGCAATACACTAGAAGAAATAGAGTTATCATAGCAACAAAATGAAGAAGCCTCATATGTTTAGCAATATTATAAAGCCAACTTTTTTTCCTTTTTCCATTTCTGCTCAAATTCTCTGAAAAACATGAGTTAACCAATCTCACAAGTGATTAACAAAAAAACCCATCTCATCACTATAGCAACCAGTATTATATCATGGGAGTAACAACATGAAACCATCTTAGTAACCAGTTTATCATAATTAATTATGATATCATGTTGTGTTAAAGAGAGAAGGATGAATATTAAATCTATTCTGGAAAACGAAAAAGCAAAAATAACTGATTTCCTTAGTTTTTATCTTTCTGTATTCATAAAGGGGATTTTTTAATGTTCAATATTTCAGTCTTTTAGCAAACCCATTGAAATAATGGGTATAAAAATAGAAACATTTTTAAAAGATGAGAAAAGCATGCAAAAGATACCTAAACTCACTGACACTAAATTGGATTGGAAAAGTTTTTTACAGTGATGTAAGTACACATTTGCCCAGGATTTTTAAGTATATCCTAGAGAATTGTGGCAGTTCCATTGCAAGTGGCAAATTTTGCACTTTAAAATATGCACACTGTTAACACTGCAGTAAGCTGGAACAGCACATAAAACTGCCGTCCATCCCATGGCATATTTTGACTTGCAAATTTCTTTTTTGGATTTATTGTCTTTTGATTGAAACACAACTAGATTTCTGTAAGTAGTTTTACATTCATGTAATTGTAAACCCAAAGCACAATAGCTAATTGCATATAGAAGTCTAGGACTTCAACAAGAACTAAGTTGAGTACTTTTCTGAGAAGGGAGTACTATTTAAAAGTGAAGGGCTCCAGCATCATAACATCAGAAAATTACACACATTGGTTTTCAGTAGCAATGAGACTTGTGTTGGTCTCTTTCTATACTCTGGTCATTACAAATATCCTACATTTTTACCAGTATAAATGTAATAGTTTTCAGCAATAGGTTCCATTCTGCTTCTTTAGGTTTATGGGAGCATTATTGTATCTGTGCACTGAAATTACGTTCATCTCTTGAAAGTAATTCATGTTAGTGTTTGCATTAATTGCTTACTCCTCAAATTGCATACAGAAAGCATATAGTCATTATCTTTATAACATTACTGATGTCCTCAAATGTAGCTGTCATACATTTTTGGGATTTTTGTCCTATCCTTTGAATATTTCTTCAGTGAACAACATCATATCAGTCAGTCAAAATGCAGCTATTGCATGATAATATCAGCTATAGACCAATAGTAACTACCTAAAAAGTAGAGATGCAAAGAGGGCTCTAACAAAAATAATATTCTTATATTCTTACATTCTTATATTTGTTTACTATTACTTATGTTTCTAAATTCCCAGGCACAGTATGGTTGCAAACTCAGCCAGTGAGCCTGAAATAGAGACTATATAGAACTAGTAAATAAAAATATACTACCTAAACACATACACCATTTGTCTCTCAGCTGACAAAACCCATCACTTGGATGAGCTGACTGTCAGGACTCTCAGTGCTATACTTAAGATTTTAAGAAGATTTTAACTCCTTATTTGGCATTTAGTCTACTCTAATGAAATTAAAATAGTTACATTTCTGTAATGATGTTTTTCTTCTCTCTTTTTTTGTTTGTTTTATATTTAGCAACAGCAGAAAAGGACTCAGGTGATTACTATTTGTGTGCATGTCTGCATGTAGTACAGATGTAGTATGTTGTGTCTGTTGTTTTATTATTTTTGTTGATTTCAATAATACCAAGATATTGACCAGAACAGGTGTGAACATTAAATTAACATTGATATAGTATAGTCCATGCATTCTTCATTTACACTGATACTTAACTATGATGCACATATTTATTAGCAATTTAGATAATTTTATAATTTGGAATATGATGCAAATTGTAGTTTCTGTGAAAGAGGTGTAACTAAGTGATGCAGGAAAGTTTGGCTGTTCAATTCAAAATCAGTTTGTTTATTTAGAGAAATGTAATTTCATAGTCATCAGCAAAAATGGTCTCCATTTTTTAATGGGACTACTGGATTTATTGATGAAGATCTTGATAGGAAAACTAATTTCGTAAAGCTGGTTTTACATTTCTCTGTTATGGCTTTGTTTAGTGATATGTTTATTTTTCTAATTACAGCAGAGTTTTGGGAGGATGGTAGTTCTTTGTGTTCCTAATTTCATGAAGCTGATATGTTGTATATTCTCCAATAGTGCAGAGAGGTTTTTTGAATGCTTATATCCAAATATTTAACAGAGTGATCATAAAAAGAGCATAGCTGAAGTAGTATTTGTGGCTGAGTGATATTGGCTGCATAGAAGTATGAGAGATTGTGCATATATATATACTTTGAAATAGATGCACGCACTACTTCATCTTACCTTTTTTAAAAAAGTACACACAGACCCAATGGAAGCCTGATCATGATGCTTTGTGGGGTTTCCACAAATATTAACCACAGTTATGGGAAGGGGCATTGAGTTGGTAACTTTCTCAGGATGAAATAATTTTCGATCTGGAAAGACAGACTGGGGTGATGATTTTAAAGGTTGCATGAAAGTACTTCAAAATGGAGCTGCTTGCCAATGAAGGGCTTGAAGGGAGAAAGATGGTTCATTTTTGGAGGAGCTTACTGACTTCCTTAGCCTGTAAACAAGCAAAAAATACTAGCAAATTATAAAAACTTTTTTTAAAGTCAGTGTTCATAACTCAACATTCAAAAAATTCCACTGGTTCCCAAAACTTTCACTGGTTTTCATGTGAAAGCTTTAAATGCCCTGGAAGTAGAAGAGCTCTGTTTGGAATTGTTAAAAAAGAGAGCAGACAGTGCAGTGGTAGTATAGGCATTCATGTCGCAGCCTGTTAGAATGAGTTGATACAAGCTCACATTGATCAGGTAATCTCCCAACCTGCTCTGATCAACAAGGAGAGGTTTGTTAAGCAGGTGATTCAGAGCGCTTGGAGGCTCCTTCAACAATTTCTCTGTGAAAGGACCTATCTCACACCATCAAATACATATGTACCCCAAGAAAGTTTCCCTACTAGGTAAGGTACCTAAAGATAGATAGCACAAATATTCCATTTAGTATTTTTACGCCTGTAGGTATCGAAGAAAATATCTCTTCAAATTAGAAATTTAGAAAAATGTCAAAATTAACTTGTGAAATGAGAAAACTAATTTTAGAGTTTGTGTCCTTTGACCTTTGTGCTCTAAAACCTCAGCTGTACACGTGCCTCACCTCAAGTACAAATCTTCTTTGTGCCACATGCTTGCTATTATTTTTTCTCAGGCTCGTTATGTCAGAAACATAGACCATTAACCACAGATGACATACAGTTACAAGCACAGAAAAAAAAAACCTGTACCTGATTTCAGTCATTTTACATTAGGTTTATGCACACTTTGAAAGAAACTATTGCCATGTTCTTAAGATAGGATAGTAAAGCTGTCCCTTAAGTGACCTGGCAAATAACTGTATTAGAGAATGGATGAAAGGAAAGCCTATCTCATAAAGTGAGTAAATGGAAATTCACTGTGTGAGTTAGGTGAAGCTAGAGGTTTATAGACTGTGTTTATAATTTAATTGGTTAATTAAATTCTGCTTCTGACTAAAAATGCAGCTGAAAATTAATCAGACAACTCAGAAAAATTACTTTTATTGAAAGGAGTAAATAGACTGTGTTCCGCCAGAATTTTGTGTCCCATTTAACCCATTTCTCTGATGCAAAAGATGAAGCAGCTGAAAGGAATCCCAATAAAATTATATTTTAGCCTGGCTAACAGGGCCAAATCCTGTTCCTGTTGGTGCAGCTAGCTAAACTCCTACAGATTTCATCATGAACTTGATGTACAGTATGCTTAGCCCTAATACCATATATTGCATTGTCATGGAAAACAAGGAAAAACTATTTCTTGATAACTATTATTTACCCTTTAACTCGTGCACTAGATACTGTATACAGAATCTTGAATTGCGGGAGTGTCCTTGTTAGGTAATACAGAGGTGAACATGCAAATTCTTTTTGTTGAGAGAATCCTTTTTCAGCAGTGTGGTTGCCAGGTTCCCAGGTCTATTCCCCAAGTGCTCTCATTTTCACAGTCTCAATTGAACAAGACTCTGAATGCTTTCCCAGAAGACGGTTACTTTCTTAAGGGCAGACACAGTGGTATAAGCAGCACTTGCATCAACAGGATTTGTTTGCAGTCAGGATGACATTTTATTTAGCACTCCCATGTCGTTGTACTATTATGAATATAGAACAGCTTTTTTCAATAAAAATTACATTCGCAATAACAATTATACAGGGTTCAGCATGTCATTCCTTACAACATGTACAGCTGAAATTCTCATGGAGTAGCTAATCTGTTCAGTCAGTATCATTGCCATTACGGGGAGAACAGCAGTAAACCTACTATTATAATTTTGAACTATGTCTAAGAACTCTCATATAATGCCCTTGTAGTTTGCAGCAGGTTTATAATTTGTCAAGGAGATGATCACAGCATCAATATGTGAAAATCTCTTTTTAAGTATAAACCATTTTCGTTTCAGCATATGCTGCCTTTGAGACTTTGCTACCTGAAAGTACTTTTTAGATAATTTTGTGTATGGCATATTTTCCTGTCTTATTCGAAAGAGTTAACTCTTTCTATAGATAACATTGAACATAACTGGACCGGCTAGATGCTGAGGCCAGAGGCAAATAGCATTCTTCAGATGCATTTTGTATAGCTTCCAATGAACAGCTTATAGAAATTTGCATGCCTCCCTCACCTGTTTTCTCTCCTTCAAAAAAGATGGCCCTCCTTATACAGAATTCATATTTTTTACTTATATTTTAGACACATCCATTAACACACACACAGAGTAATAAGATACTTTCTTTATTCTTTCTCAGAAATGAATGGTTTTCCCCATTTAAATCTATTTGAAATGGCTGAGGAGTAATGGACTCTGCTAATGCTGCTGTCATTACCTAAGAGAAGTGATAGAAACTTACATGTAAATACATTTTTCAGCACAAGGGCATTACCTTGCTGTGGAGAAAAGGGACTGGGTTAGGGATTAAAGTGGTAAATGGCTGTGAAACGAACAGGGCAGTATCTGTCATTGTCCATAGATATTAATTTCTGAGGCAATAGACAGATTGTAAATATTTCAATTATTAGGTGGTTGTCTTTTAACTTATTATTTTTAAAAGTTTGTAGTAACTGAATATACTGGGCTCCTTCTGCCAATCAGTTTTAATAAAAGGAATGAGAATAAATTCGGTTAAAATCAGAGCAAATAGTTACTGTGTAGTGTGCAATTGCTCAAAGACAAATCACAGTTGTCATCCCAATATTTCTTTCTATCAGACAGACTGCCAAAGGCTGAATAACTGTTAACTCCATACAATAGAAGGTCAGGAGCAACTCAACAGTTTGCTGTTTTTTAAAGGACATCGATCGTTAACATACTCATTCCATACAAGTTTCTAAAGGAAGGATAGTATGTAAATGCCCTCAAGGCTCAGAAGGATCTACCTGACTTAAAAAGAAGAACACTACAAACATTATTGAAATTGAGAAGGCAAGTGGAGAGAGTCATTGTACCTGGAGAGGACTTGATTAAAGCTCTCCATGCATGTTCATTTCACTGAACAAACAAAACTGAATGAGTTGCACAGCAGCATAGCACCTTCTTGGTCTCTGTTGTGCAACTAAATGGAAAGAAGAGGATATGGGCAAATATCCCTGATAACAATTTTGGAGCAGAGGTCTGGAAAAGAACCCCTGGATTGTTAGGTCCACGTCCTTATACCTCCTTCGTAAAGGTACCCACATCCTCTCTTAACAGCTGGGCTGAGTCAGTCTTTGTCACTGCTCTTCCCTTTTTCTTCCCCTCGCTTCACCCATGTGAAGGCCATTTGAAGTCCTGTTTGCTCTATAGGTGTAGGAATCACCTTACCGTCAAATTAGTTCCTAGTTTTTAGCATGCTAACCTTGTCCTATATCCCTAATGAAGGAGGGGTAGTTCCCTCCTTCATTAGCATTTCATCATCTCCAGTTCCTCCTCGCCCTCTGATGCGTTTTTAGACAATTGTTTCATACAACCTAGGCTTTCATCACCTCCTCTCGGAGTTTTAGCCTCCTGTTCTTCATTTGTATTATCGTAGGAGCCTTTCTCTGTTAAACTTTGAATTCTGCCTTTTTGAACACTGGTGACCAGAACTGTGCAGTCATCCCCATGAGATGCCTTACACAGTACTAGTAGTACTATTATACCAGAAATGCTTAATCTAATATACTCAAGGAACACTTGTCTTTTCATGTCTATATCATGCTTGGGGCACACAGCCATTCTGTGAAAAGTAAATTCAACCCAGTCTTCAGAATTTTGATCATTTCCAGCTGATGAGTTCCCAGTTTATAGCAAATGTTTATTGCTATTCATGTGTCAAAATGTATTGCCCTCCCTCTTAAAGTATTAAATTTTGTTTCTCTCTCTCATTCTTTGGAATTATCCAATTATTGTTACTGCATTTTGACCCTGCTGTCTATAAACAGTGTTTTACAACATTGTCATCAGTGCACGCCTAGTATTTATTCTGAAGTCATTGGTGAAAATATTAAGGAAGCTCAGCCCTAAGATGGATCTTCAAGGATTCCTCAAGAAACCTTTCTTTGCTCTTTCTCAATGCTACCCATTGCCTTTCTCTTGAGGCAGCTTCTTTATTCAACACATATAGTTTCTTCTTTAATCCTAATTTTCTTCAGCTTAACTGGTAGTTTTCCCAAGAGATACAGTATCAAATACCTTTAGTAAAGTCAGAATAGATGAGATTTACTGAATTTCTTTTCCAAGAAAATATCCTATCAGGAAAAGCTACTGCATAAGTCTAGTGCAACCTACCTTTGCAAATCTGTGTTACATTTTATTCTGTTTTCTGTTCATTTTATGTCCTCAATTAGTCATTTCTTCAAAATTTGTTTTAAAATTAATAATTGTCAACATCACTTTTCCCTCCTCCTTACCTGCCAGCATTAGATTTGCTATTGTCATCTTTCAGTAACTCCCTAAATTTTAGAGCCTTAACATTATTAGATTTTTTAAAAACACTTGTTACTAGGTCTGCATTTTCAAGTGCCAGTTTTCTCTCAGTCTAGGATGTCAGTTTTTCAAG